>NC_058524.1:178499880-178808580 GCF_904849725.1 Hordeum vulgare subsp. vulgare | reverse complement strand
CCCTTGACTTCAACAACACGATGTGTGCCTCGCTACCCCTTCTGTCACTGGGTGAGGACACCGGATGGTATGAACCCAAAACCAGGCATTTCTCCCATTGCAAGAAATATAGATCAAGTTGGCCAAACGAAACCCACAACTCGAAGAGAATTACAAGGATATGAAATCATGCATATAAGAGATCAGAGAAAACTCAAATAATAATCATAGATAATCTGATCATAAATCCAGAATTCATCGGATCTCGACAAACACACCGCAAAAGAAGATTACATCGGATAGATCTCCATGAAGATCATGGAGAACTTTGTATTGAAGATCCAGGAGAGAGAAGAAGCCATCTAGCTAATAGCTATGGACCCAAAGGTCTGTGGTGATCTACTCACGCATCATCGGAGAGGCAATGGTGTTGATGAAGAAGCCCTCCGTGTCCGAATCCCCCCTTCGGCAGGGCACCAGAACGTGCCCCAGATGGGATCTTGCGCAGACAGAAGCTTGCGGCGGCAGAAAGTATTTTTGTGGCTCGCTCCCGTGGTTTCCGATTTTTAGGGAATTCCTAGGCGGAAGAGGTAGGGCAAAGGAGCCACGGGGGGGGGGTTAGGGGGCTTGTGACCTCCCCCGGGGTCCTTTGCCTTGGTTCTAAAGTTCCCCCCGTAATCATGTGGAAATAGAACCTCCTATAGATATTGATAACCCACATCCTAAAAGTAAACTTTATGATAAGAGATACCTTGTTGCTAGGAAGCATGGCACATAAAGAGAGCCATGGGTTCAGTAAGCCATGCCCTTCCCTCGTAAAACTTCTAAGAGTAAGCACGAGGAGAATTTTGACCGCTTTTCTCGAATGATTAGACCCATCTTTTTGTGCACTCGTTTGACTGATATTTTGAAAATGCCTCCTTATGCTAAGTATATGAAAGATATCATCACTAACAAAAGAAAGGTACCTAAAACTAAAATTTCCATCATGCTTGCTAATTATTCTTTTGATGCTTGAGTGCCTAATAAGTTGGGAGATCTTGGTATACCCATAATACCTTGCTCGATTAAACAAAGTTATGATAAAACTACTTTATGTGATCCAGGAGACGGTATGAGGGTTATACCCTTCTCTTTATACAAAATATTTGATTTGAATAAGCTTACACCTACTGAAATATCTTTGCAAATGGATGATAAATTTACTACTCTACCTATTGGAATTTGTGAGGATGTCCCTATTGTGGTTGCAAATATTACTATCTTAATGAACATTATTCTTGATATGCCTCAGGACGACAACATGTCGCTTATCCTTGGTAGACCCTTTTTATATATTGTAGGGGTTGTTATTCATTGCAACAAAACCAAAGTTACGTTTCATGTCAATGGTAAACAACATACAATGCACTTCCCTAAGAAACAAGATTCAGTAAATAGTATTAACACCATTAATAAACTGGCCACGATTGCTATTGGAGGGTTTAAATTTCCTCTTCCTACTGCCAAGAAGAAAGATGCTATTATTATTGTTGCGAGATGAAAATCCCCATTAAGGTAACCTAGTGTTATACAAAAATTCTTTAGTTTCATGTCAATCGGAAATGATTGTTAATAAGACTTGATCAACCTTATTAATGGATCCTTTTTGAGAGGCATGTGATTGACGAATTTAGTAAGCACAACTTGCTGTACTCATAGTTCACTCTATGATGTTTTTAGTTTAATAAAATAAAATGCCATGATTATCCTGTTTTCTAAATTATCCTTGCAATAAAAATGGCCCAAAATAAAAGTGCTCAAAATGTCGCAAAATTTACACATGATTTTTTCTGGAATATTTGATAGTTTTTGGAGCTGAGCACACCCTGAGGGGGGTGCACCAGTTGCTGCCAAGCCAACACGGCGTGACCACCCCCTCGGTGTGTGTTGATGGCTTGGGGCCACATAGGGACCCTCTCACTAATTGTTTCAGCCGAGTCCTTCTCTTACCTCTAGAAAAATTCTCTCTCTACCTCATGTTCTTGCTCCCAAACCTGAGATTTTCGATCTATCTGCTCGGAACTCCGTTTCTAAAATTGTTTTGAGGTATTAGCCTTGGTATGTGACTCTCCCATTGCTCCATATTGTTTTTTTGCTTTAGTGGATTATATTTTGCATATTTAACTCCTCTTGGTGCTACTGAAAATGAGCTTGCATATTGAATTCTTTGAGTTCCAAGTAGTTTGAATGCTTGATATGGCCTCTAGGCATGTATATGAGAAGTTGTCATCAATCTTATAATGTTTTGTTGATGTCCAATTTTTTTAGAAATTTGTTCTTAGGAAAATGAACATATTTAGCAGAGGTTTGATAATAAACAATTATAGGGGATCACGACAGTCTTCATGGATAGTATTTCACCCTAATTTATTGATTCGACACAAGAGGAGTCAAAGAATATTTATCTTCCTTGACATTTGGGCTGTCAATTCAACCGCACCTGGGATATCTCTCTGCAACAAAGGATTCAGTAGAACATCAAATAATAGTAGTAGCAGAAATAGTGATAGCAGCAATTTTGGTAACAACAATAACAATAACAATTAAGTAGGAAGTGTGACAGTAACATCAGCAATAGTAACTTAGCAAGATTCCATAGTTGTAAAGCGTAGGCACATGGATCAGCGATGGAAATATATGGATGAAATCAATCATGTAATTGTTACACACTAGAATGACATGGAACTAGCTCCAATTCATCAATATAATGTAGGCATGTATTCTGTATATAGTCATACGTGCTTGCGATAAGAACTTGCATCGAATCTTTTCCTTACCCTCCAGTGGCAGCGGGGTGCTATTGGAAACTTAGGGGTATTAATGCCTCCTTTTAATGGAGAATCGTAACAAAGCATTAACACATAGTGAATACATGAACTCCTCAAGTTACGACAATCACCGAAAAGAATCCCAATTATTGTCACCCTCGGGGATGCGGATCATAACTCGTAATTGGTGTCTACAACTTGCAAGATAGGATCAAGAACACATATATATTCATGAAAACATAATAGGTTCAGATCTAAAATCATGGCACTTGGGCCCTAGTGACAAGCATTAAGAATAATAAAGTCATAGCAACATCAATCTCAGAACATAGTGGATACTAGGGATCGAGCCCTATCAAACTTAACTCAATTACACGATGAATCTCATCCGAACCTCATCACCATCGAGCAGGCATACTAAGCAATTACTCACACCTGATGGTGATTATCATGTAATTGTTGATGAAGAAGGTTGGTGATGATGACAGCGACGAATCCCCCTCTCTAGAGCCCAAAACGAACTCTAGATCAGCCCTCCCGAGGAAGAACAAGAGGTGGCGGCGGCTTCGTCTCGTAAAATGCAATGAAATCTTCTCTCTGATGTTTTTCTGTGAGAATAGGAATTTATTGCACTGGAATTAGGGCGGAGGAGCCATGTGGGACCCACAAGACATGAAGGCGCAACCATGGGGTGGTTGTGCCCTATTGACTTGTGGCCCGGAGGTAGCCCCCTTCCAGTGGATCTTCACTACAAAATTCATCATATATTCCAAAAATAATTCACAAAAAGTTTCATCCAATCCCAAGAACTTTTATTTCTGCACAAAAATAACACCAAGGTAGTTCTGGTGAAAAGAACGCTATTCAAATCATGCAAAGTAGAGTCCAAAACTAGAAGAAAAGTATTTGTAAAAGTAGATAGGTTGGAGACGTATCAACTCCCCCAAACTTATCTCATTTCTTGTCCTCAAGAAATTCAGTTGATAAATTGAAAGTGATAAATAAAAAATTTAGAAACTCTTTTGTTCTAGATGATGTATATATGCTTAGATAGTGTTTAGGTTTTCAGTATAAATCATAAGTAATCACATCCATGATAACAATTAAGCATCATATGCCATCGTGGGAATACATAACCAATTAGCAAGCAATAATAAGAGATATCACATGGCAACAATTTGTTAAAACAATCATGATATAATATGTTGACATGATATCTCGCTAGCCCTTTCTAAGACCTCAAAATATAAACGCACAGCACCTTTCAGGTTCAAGCTACAACTAAACATTATAATTCAGGGTAGAAAAGATCCAGTTAATGCTCACATCCAACTTTAAGTAGATTCAATCCATAATAATGGTAATAGTGCTCTCTGATCTGGTACTCGTAGTTAGAGGGTGATGAATCAACATAAAAGTAAATAGATAGGCCCTTCGCAGAGGGAAGCATTGATTTACAGAGGTGCCAGAGGTCAAGTTTTAAAACAAGATTGAAAATATAGTTTTTGAGTGGTGTTCTTTACTGTCAATGTTACGACGAAGGTTTTCAGTATCTTCCATGCCAAAATAATTATTGGTGGTTCCCAAACATAGTTATAAAGTCTACTCCTATCCACCATCCATTCACAAACCATGGTTAGCCGAATTCACACGTGCCTTCCAACATATCAACTTTGCCAAGGAGTTTTGTTTAATTTAATTTTGATTATGCAGGACTGGGTATCCTTTTTTACAAACCTCTCTTGTGCAATGATGACTAATAAATGCATGTCTTCATAATGAATTACTCAGCATGGAAGATACCGATCGCCTCATTGCCCCATGAGCGGTACGAGTGCACAAAATAGATGTTTGTTTGAATATTTAGAGGTGGCGCATGCAAATTTACTTGGAACGCCATGGTAATACCGTGTATAGGTAGGTATGGTGGATTCATGTGGAATAACTAGGTTTAAGTATTTTGGATGCACAAGTAGTATTTCCACTTAGTACAAGTGAAGGCTGGCAATAGATTGGGACACGACCATCTAGAGAGAAACAACGGTCATGCGCATGCATTGCGTATAATTAAAATTAGATATTAGCATGAGTAGAATATGAACACTCTCAATTTAAACATCATGAAGGCTGCATTGGTTTTGAATCAACTACATTTTTGCACATAGGCCAAGTCAAGCCGCTTGAATCACTCACACGGAAATACCATACTACCATACCACGTCATAATTGTTTTAATGCATGTTGACTACAAAACATAAATCATTATCAACTCCTAGTTGTTTTAGAATGGCATGAAAAACTATAATATCTAATTGTCATCATAAAAATGTTCATTCATGATATACTGAATCAAGATGGAACAAACTAAACATATTTACACAAACGAAAAACAAGAAGAGTTCATAACTGTTTCCTTTGCCATGATCACTTCATCAAATATCATCATTATTGCCTTTCGCTTGCACAACCGAATGATGTGATAATAATAATAGTAGAAGGATGTCGTGGACTAAGATGAAATGTGCAATGCCTTTGTGCAAAGGAGAATACATGGTAATATTGGCTCTTTGTTAGATCGACAATAATGCATATGAGATCCACTCAACATTTTCATCATGGTCCTCAACTTTCAACGACTCAAAGAAAAGAAAAGAAATTCGGAGAAACACATCGGAATATTTTTTGAGTTATGTATTTTTCAAAAAGAAAGTGAAAAATCAAAGGAAAAACAAAAACGAGAAAAACTATTTACACGCGAAAGCTCCCAACAAGTAAAGAAAATCTTTCCGGGTTTTGTTTTAATACTACACCTAATTGAAATGGAAAGAAAATCCAAAAAGAAGCGAGAAATATTTTTGGATTTTCTAAAGTTTTTCAAACACATAAGAAGAAAGTGGAAAAATAAAACTAACATGGATTTACAATGAAAGAGGATGAACACCGAAAATTTATATGAAGTGTGTGAACATGAATGTAATGTCGATGAGAAAAACATACTCCCCCAAGCTTAGGCATTTTCCTAGCTTGGTGATCACCATCATTCGTATGGATAATAGTTGAAGTGGTATATTGGGGAGACGTTCTATCCCGCCTCCTCCACCAAATGAGTTGCCTCTAATGCAGCATTATGCTTTTGCATCTCGCTCTCGAGAACATAGTATCTCCTTTTATTCTAAAATCAAAGAGAGCACGCACATGCAAGGTGGCAGAAACATGATTATATTTATTAAATATTAAGTTATGCTCATATCCTCTGGCATTATTCACAATGAACTCATCACGGCGCATGGCTTCAAAGTCTAAATATCTCTTAGGTAGGATAGGGTCATAAGGTTGGGTGAAATGTTCACACTTGCGGCCACACGAGCGGTATAAATACCGCCATATAGGTCGTCGCTGCCTGCGTTAGAATGCAACCTCCGGGCCACAATAGCACCAAGGTTACAATGTCTCTTGCCAGTCATCGCAGTGTAAATAAGGCTTAAACTGGGAGCGCACAATTCACTACAATCCTGCTTATCTACTACACATTTTCCATTAAACAATGCAAAGTAGCGAATAGAGGGAAATTGAATACTTTTATTCTAGCTTGTGTCACCCCTTTATATTCTCCGATGTAAAGGCTTTCTAGAAACAAATTATAATCATATTTTTGCGGTTTTCCTAGCGATCCCCAAGAGGGAAGTTTGCTTGCCTCGCAAAATTCTTCTAAAATAGAACGAAAGACTTATCATATAGATTAAACAACACCCTAGAAGTATGAGGATGATATAGGAATCCATGCGTGAATGTGTGAGTAAGATTATACTGTTGCACACATTTATATGCAAGGAAGTCCGTCAGGCTAGCATAGTGAATCTATTGATCGAATTCCTCCTTAATACCCGCACTGCTCATGAACTCATCGCATGACCAACGTCATTATTTATCATCTGACATATCTCTCAAGCTGACTTTGGGTTCGACATAAGCTTGCCGAATCAGTCTCTCACTTGATGATTCACCCGAGGAAAGTCTCCTTGAGGAAATCCATCTAAAGAAATTCATTTTCCTACACAAAAATTTCTTAAATTTTTGGACCACCAAATTATGTTAGTAAAACTTTGCAAGATTGATTGCAACTACTCATATGGATACCTAGAGGACATGAAATCATTACCTCTACTTGGAACTCAAAGAATCAAACATGCAAAATCATTTTCAGTAGAACCAAGTGCAGCAAAATATGCAAAATATAAACCACTAAAGCAAAAACTAATTGGAAGAACGGGAGAGTCACATACCAAGGAGCAATTCCTCAAAACTGTTTTAGAAATGGATTTCCAAGCAAAGAGATTGATAAGTTTAGTTTCTAGAGGAAGAACGAGAGAGACAGAGAGAGAGAGAGAGATATTGAGAGAGAGAGAGCGAGAGAGCTAGAGATTTTTTCTGGAGGTAGGTGGTGAAGTGAGCTAAAGGGATAAGGCAAGGGGGCGTGTGGTCCCCACAAGCCATCACGCCGCGGCCTCTGGGTGGTCACGCCCCGTTGGTGTGTGGCCCACAGGTGCACCTCCCTGCTGCAATGTTTATGCCCAAAATTCTTAAATATTCTAGAAAATTCATGTTAAAATTTGGTGGCATTCTCAGACTTTTTGTTTGGGTCATTTTTCAATTGCACGGAAAACTCATAAAATGGGATAATCATGGCATTATTTTCTTAGCTAAGAAAATAAAGAATAAACTTGAGGCACAAAGGGTTGTGAATACTTAACTCATCAATCACATGTCTTTCAAAAAGGATCCATTAAGAAGGTTGATCAAGTCTTATTAACAACCGTTTCCAATTGACATGAAAATGAAGAATTTTCATATTCACTAGGTTGCCTCAATGCAGATTTGCATCTCCACAATAATATGATTGTAATATTTCTACTTGGCAGTAGATAGAGGTATTTTAAAATCTCCAATGATAATCGTTGCATAAGGCTCAATGATATTAATATTATTAACCAAAGCTTGCTTTTTCAGAAAAGGCATGGTATGTTACTTTCCATTTACATGAAAAGTAAATTTGCTTTTGTTGCAATCAATAACAACCCCTGCAGTATTTGGAAACGGTCTACGAAGGATGATCAACACATTGTTGTCCTCAGGCATATCAAGAATGACAAAGTCTTTTAAGATTGTAACATTTGCAACCACAACAAGAACATCCTCGCGAATTCCAATAGGTAAAGCAGTTGATTTATCAACCATTTGCAAAGGTATCTCACTAGGTGTAAGCTTATTCTAATCCAATCTTTTATATAGAAAGAGAGGCATCAAACTAACATCGGCTCCTAAATCACATAGACCATTTTTAACATAGTTTCTTTTAATAGATCAAGGTATAGTGGGTATGCGAGGATCTCCCAACTTCTTAAGCATTCCACCATCAAAATAATAATTAGCAAGCATTGTAGCAATTCCAGTTTCAGGTATTTTTATTTTGTTGGTAATAATATCCTTCCTATACTTAGCATATAGGGGCATTTTGAAAATATCAGTTAAGCGAGTGTGCAAAAAAACAGGTCTAATCATTCCACCTAAGCGTTCAAACTCTTCATCGTCCTTACCTTTCTAGCAACAAAGTCTCTATTACCATAACGTCTATTCTTAGTGTGTGGGTTATCAAGTTTTTCAGCAGGTTCTATTTCCACATCATTATTAGGTTTCTTATTTCTATCTGGTGGATTTTCTACATGAACATTATTACTATCATTATCATTATCACTAAGTTCATGTTCACTACCAGATTGTGTCTCAACATGAGAAATAGAAACATCATTATGATTCTCAATAGGTTTCTCAATATCAGGTTCACTAGGAGCATGCAAAGTCCTATCATTTTTCATTTTATTTTTCCTCTTAGGTGGACTAGGTGTATCATCATTAGTTCTCTCAGAATCTTGTTCTATTCTTTAAGGGTGACCCTCGGGATAAAGAGGTTCCTGAGTCATTCTACCTCCTATAGTCATTACTCTATGAGCATGATCATTCATATTATTATTCATTTCATAAGAAAATCATTTTGTGACTTACCAACTTGGTCTAGTTGGTGTGAACCGTAGAACCATGTTTACCTAGACCTTTCACGTCATTAGCAATTCTACACATCAAGTCACTTATGCGGTCTATCATCATTGCATTACGTCTTAACTGATCCTTGACATAATTATTGAAGTGCTTTTTCTTAACAGCGTAACTATCAAATTTATCCATGCATTGACTAGGAGTCTTGGTATAAGGTATATCACTTCCATCAAAGGAACGGAGGGAATTTAGCTCTACTACCTATGTCGGGATATCGAGTCCATGAATTTCTTTGATATGTGGTAGTTTATTAACTTCTTCAATTTTAATACATGTCTCCTACATAGATCTTTTTGCTTCTTACATATCTTCAAGGTAGTCCATGAATATAATACATATCTTCTTTTGAATAGATTTTGGAGGTGGTTTGGCAATAGTCCAATCATCGACATTTTGCAATACGTAATTCAATAATTCTTCAGCTTGACCAATAATTCTTTCCCAGAAAACACAACCAACATAACTATCTAGGAATTCCCTAGAAGCATTGGTTAGCCCATTATAAAATATATCAAGAATTTCATTTTTCTTAAGAGGATGATCATCTAAGGCTCTAAGTAACTAGAGAAGACTCCCCCAAGATTGAGGGAGATTCTCTTCTTTAGTTTGCACAAACTTATATATTTCCTGTAAGGCAAATTGTTTCTTATGAGCAGTAAAATGTTTTCAGAGAAGTAATAAAGCATATCCTGAGGACTACGCATACAACGAGGAGCCAAAGAGAGGAACCATTCCTTGGCCTCGCCTTTTAGCGAGAAAGGAGAAAGATTAAGGATATAATAGTAGTGTATCTTTTCATCATTAGTAAACAAGGCACCCATATAATTTAGCTTCATGAGATGTTCGACAATAGTTTCATTTTCATAACCATGGAAAGGAGTGGACTCAACTATAGGAACCAATTCAGGGTCTATAGAGAATTCATAGTCCTTATCAGTAACAAAAATAGGAGAAGTGGAAAATTTAGGATCATGTTTCATTTCCTTCATGATAGATTTTACTTTTAGTTTGCATAGAAATTTCTTCAAATCATTCCCATCTTCACAAGAAAGAAAGTATATAGCTACTTACCCTGCCATATCAACTAGGGAATTCATAGCTACTTACCCTTCCATAACAAATAATAGTATCAGTTGATTCAAAATCTTCATCAATTTCAGCATTTTCAAGTTCTCTAGCTCTAGTAAGATGAGCATCAAGTAATTCATTCAGTGGCACAGTTTCAGTTTCATCAAATATAGTAGCAGTATCATCATTAATTTCAGAGGTAGCATCATCAAGTTCATGTGACATATCAAGACGAGCACTAGGTGGCGGTGTAATAAGCTGATTCAAAATAGTAGGTGAATCAAAAGCAGAGCTAGATGGCAGTTCCTTACCTCCTCTTGCGAGAGGGTACGATCTTAGTTCAAGTATCTTTCTAATTCTTCATAGTAGCAATTAGATATCCTCAAGTTAACACAATAAATGTAGCTATTCTCCCTGGCAACGACGCCAAAAAAGGTCTTGATAACCCACAAGTATAGGGGATCACGACGGTCTTCACGGGTAGTATTTCACCCTAATTTATTGATTCGACACAAGGCGAGCCAAAGAAATTTATCGGCCTTGACAGTTGAGTTTTCAATTCAACCGCACCTGGGATATCTGCCTACAGCAAAGGATTTAGTAGCACATCAAATAATAGTAGTAGTGGAAACAACGATAAGAACAATTTTGGTAACAGAAGTAACACTAGAAATTGAGTAGCAACTCTGACAGTAAGAGTGGCAGTAGTAACTTAGCCAGATTCAATATTTGTAAAACGTAGGCACATGGATCAGCGATGGAAAGATATGGATCACATCAATCATGTACGAGTTACACACTAGAGTGACACGGAACTAGCTCCAACTCATCAATATAAAATAGGCATGTATACTATATATAGACATACGTGCTTGTGATAACAACTTGCATGCCATCTTTTGTCCTACCCTCCCATGGAAGCGGGGTCCTATTGGAAACTTAGGGATATTAAGGCCTCCTTTTAATAGAGAACCAGAACAAAGCTTTAACACATAGTGAATAGATGAACTCCTCAAATTACGACAATCACTTGAAAGAATCCCAATTATTTTCACCTTGGGGTATGCGAATCAAGACATTTAATAGGTGACTACAAATTGCAAGATAGGATCCAAATCAATCTTATATTCATGAAAATATAATAGGTTCAGATCTGAAATCATGGCACTCAAGCCCTAATGACAAGCATTAAGCATAAAAAAGTCATAGGAACATCAAACTGAGAATATAGTGGATACTAGGGATCAAGTCCTATCAAACTTAACTTTATTACATGATCAATCTCATCCAAACCTCATCACCATCCAGAAGGCCTACTAAGGAATTACTCACACACGGTGGTGAGCACCATGGAATTGTTGATGGAGAAGGGTTGGTGATGATGGCGGCAATGAATCCCCCTCTCCGGAGCCCAAAACTGACTCCAGATTAGCCCCCCGAGGAAGAATAGGAGGTGGTGGCGGCTCCGTCTCATAAAACACGATCAAATATTCTCTCTGATTTTTTTCTCTGAGAATAGGAATTTATACGACTGGAATTTGGGTTGAGGCAGCCACATGGGCCCCACAAGCCATTAGGGCGCGGCCAGGGGGTGGATCCGCCATGTTGGCTTGTGGCCCACATGCAGCCCCCATCCAATGGTACTTCACTCCAAAATTCATCATATATTCTAGAAATAATTCACAAAAAGTTTTTCCCAATTCCGAGAACTTTTATTTCTGCACAAAAATAACATCAAGGTAGTTTTGTGGAAAACGGTATCAGACCGGGTTAGTTTCATTCAAATCATGCAAATTAGAGTCCAAAAATAAAGCAAAATTGTTTACAAAAGTAGATATGTTGGAGATGTATCAAGGTTCTTCAAGCCAGAGTTCCAAGGGAACCGTTGGGCGTGCCCAAGATCAGGATATCAACATCTTTCATCCAACGGAGGTTCGGCTATGCGAATGGCCACATAACACCTTCATGAACGAAGCAAGTTTCTACCATTCATTACAAATGTGGGGCCGTCCAACTTCCTCCCAAATGACTATGGTGAATAGTATATCCTCATGAATTCCTTTGTGCAAAATTTGGATTAACTGCATAGGCTCGATATTCCAATGGTACACTTTGATTTATACGTTGAACATTATGAAATACCATTCACCCTATTCTGCCAAGTATACTTGATTCCCTATTAAGGGGGATTAAGTGAGCCTAAGGTAGATGAATTCAAGGATTTCCTTCTTACTCTAACTATGGGAGAACAAAGGGGTGTGCCAAACGCCAAAGCTGCCAGTTTGCATTTTCCTATTGTGTGCTACTTTGCGTTATTTATGTAAAATGTTGAACTTCTATGGAGAAAGGTGGCGGTCTCAGTGCCCCTACCCTATCTATCTTACACCTTGCATTATTTAATGACAAGACATACAATTTAGCAGCTATCGTTGTGCGCCGCGTGCATGGTAATCAGATCAGGGGAAAGATTCATGGTGGTATTTATGCCACCCACTTAATAAAACACTTTAATACCAATATACGCCCTACTACTTACTTGTTGCCTAAGGTTTATCTGGATTATTAGTCTATGATAGAACACCACTTTATCGATGCACTTGAGCCTCTGCACCACTATCGCTATAACATGGTATAGTGAGAAGACTTGCGATGTTATTTTGTTGCCAACACCTTCTTTGTTTAACTATCATGCCAAGCACGGATACATCGTCAAACCATCTTATATAATCAGTTGTGAGAATGAGTTGGCTGAGGCAGAGGCCCCGGTCTAGGCTTGGAATGCTCAAGTGCCTCAGCATAACTACTTCCCTCATGGACCCGATGGCTACTACGGATGGTGATTGCCAAGCTAGGCCAAAAGTCTAAGCTTGGGGAGTACATATTTCTCACCTACATTACATTCATGTTAATACATTTCATATCAATTGCCGGTGTTCATCATCTTTCATTGTATGCCCAAGTTAGTTTTATTTTGCCTTCTTGTTGTGTGTTTGAAAAAACTTAGAAACTCAAAAATAGTTCTCACTTGTTTTTCGGTTTTGTTTCTTGTTCAGTTAGTTTGTAGTATTAAAAAGAAAACCCAAAAAGATTTCTCTTGTTTGTTGGGAGCTTTTCCATGTAAATAGTTTTTCTATTTCTTGTTTTCCCCTGTTTATTTTCCTTTCTTCGGAAAAAAACAAAAACTCCAAAAACATTTCAATGTGTTTCTATTAATTTGTTTTCCTTTTGTTCAGTCAATGAAAGGAGAAGACCACGATGAAATGTTGAGTGGCTCTAATATGCATTATTATTGATCTAACAAAGAGCCAATATTACCTTGTCTTCTCCTTTGTATAAATTGTTTCAAGGATTCCATCTTAGTCCACGACACATGTGCACTATTATTATTTTCACATCATTCGGTTGTGCAAGTGAAATGCAATAATGACGATATTTGATGAAATGATCGTGGTAAAGAAAGCTGGTATGAACTCTTCTTGTTTTCCGTTTGTACAAATATGTTTACCTCATTCGATCTTGATTCAACATATTATGAGTAAACATGTTTGTGATGACAATTGGAGATTATAGTTGCTCATGCCATGCTTAAATATCTAGGAGTGGATAATGATTTATCTTATGTATCAACATGTATTAAAATGGTTGTGATGTGGTATGATAGTATGGTATCCTCTTGTGAGTAATTCGAGTGGCTTGACTTGGCACATGTGCAAACATTTAGTTGATCCAGAACTGATGCAACCTTCATGATATTTAAATTCAGAGTGTTCATATCCTACACATGCTAGTGTTTGATACGTCTCCGTCGTATCTATAATTTTTTATTGTTCCATGCCAATATTCTACAACTTTCATATACTTTTGGCAACTTTTTATACTATTTTTGGGACTAACATATTGATCCAGTGCCCAGTGTCAGTTCCTGTTTGTTGCATGTTTTTTGTTTCGCAGAATATCCATACCAAACGAAGTCCAAACGTAATAAAAACTTACGGGGATTTTTTTTGGAATATTTATGATTTTTGGAAGAAGAATCAACGCGAGGCATTGCACGGAGTGCCCACAAGCCCTGTAGCCGCGGCCAGGGGTGGGCCCGCGGCTGGCAGGCTTGTGGACACTCCTTAAAGCGGTTGGAGCACTTCTTTCGCCACAGGAAATATAATATCTGGAAGAAAATCGTGTTAAAATTTCAGCCCAATCGGAGTTATGGATCTCCCGGAATTTAAGAAACGGTGAAATGCAGAATCTGGGAGCGCAGAAACAGAAGGACACAGAGAGAGAGATCCAATCTCGGAGGGGCTCTCGCCCCTCCGCCGCCATGGAGACCATGGACCAGAGGGGAAACCCTTCTCCCATCTAGGTAGGAGGTCAAGGAAGAAGAAGAAGGAGGGGGCTCTCTCCCCCTCTCTCCCGGCGGCGCCGGAACGCTGCCCGGGGCATCATCATGTGACGACGATGTACACCAACACCTCCGTCATCTTCACCAACATCTCCGTCGTCTTCCCCCATCTATATTCAGCGGTTCACTCTCCCGCAACCCGCTGTACCCTCTACTTGAACATGGTGCTTTATGCTGCATATTATTATCCAATGATGTGTTGCTATCCTAAGATGTCTGAGTAGATTATCGTTGTCCTATCGGTGATTGATGAATTGCTATGATTGGTTTAATTTGCTTGTCGTTATGTTGCTATCCTTTGGTGCCCATCATATGATCGCGCGCGTGGATCACGCCATAGAGTTAGTTGTATGTTGATAGGACTATGTATTGGCAGGCTAGAATGACAGAAGCTTCAAACCTAGCATAGAAATTGATGCATATGGGATTGAACGGGGACCAATATATCTTATTGCTATGGTTGGGTTTTACCTTAATGAACGTTAGTAGTTGCGTACGCTTGCTAATAGTTCCAATGATAAGTGCATAGAATTCCAAGTAAGGGATGACATGCTAGCAGAGGCCTCTCCCACATGATACTTGTTATCGATCTAGTAACGTAGTCAATTGCTTAGGGACAATTCCGCAACTCCTACCACCACTTTGCCACACTCGTTAGACACTCGTAGTTGTTTCTTTATCTAACCAGCCCCTAGTTTTATTTACGTGTTCTTTACTTTCTTGCAAGCATATCCTATCACTCCTACAAAGTACTTCTAGTTTCATACTTGTTCTAGGTAAAGCGAGCGTAAAGTGTGAGTAGAGTTGTATCGGTGGTCGATAGAACTTGAGGGAATATTTGTCCTACCTTTAGCTCCTCGTTGGGTTCGATACTCTTACTTATTGAGAAAGGCTACAATTGATGCCCTATACTTGTGGGTGATCAAGACCTTTTTCTGGCGCCGTTGCCAGGGAGCAATAGCGTGGGGTGAATATCCTCGTGTGTGCTTGTTTGATTTCTCACTAAGTAGATTTATTTTCTGTTCTAAGTTGTTTTCTATCTTTAGTTATGGATATGGAACACGAAATACCAAAAAAATTAGGTGTACTTGCTACTCATGGAGATGGGGAACCTCCTAAAACCCTCTAGGCTAGTTATGTGGAAAATATTATGCACTTCTTTTATAATCCTGCGAAAGCCCCATTTTATTATATAATGGGATACACATTGGATCAACGTGAATACTTTAGGGATTATCGCTTGACTCAAAAAGGGAAACTTTTATGGGATCAAATCCATTTGTTGAAATGGTATGCTTGGGAACTATGCAAGAGATATGGTGTTACTTGTTGCTCTAGGATGAAGGCTCCACACCTTCCCTTTTCTTGTGAATTTAATGATCATAGAACCTTGGCTTCTTATGTTAATGGTATATATGATTACTATGATGTGGAGCAAATAGAAGAGTTTGTTGCTTTTATGGGTGCTTATGAAATTGAGGCTGTGTTTAAAGGGTGTGATGATAATGATGATGGTCCTTACCGATCAGAAAATTCGGCTATGCTTCGTTATTTTTATACTAATTATGAATATAATGCCCATATTGAAAGATTTAAGGAGAAATTCTATGCTGCCCAAGAAGAGACTATCATTTTGCAGGAAACTATGGAAGAAGAGAAATGTTGAAATTGTGACCTCATTAGATGAAAAAAGATGAAGAGGAGAGCGAAGAACAAAAGGAGGAAGAGGCGGACTAGCTACCCGTGCCCACCTTCTAATGAGAGTAACTCTTCTACTCATACATTATTTAATTTCCCTTTGTTCTTACCGAAGGATTGAATGCTATGATCCCCTGGATTCGTTTGAAATATCCCTTATTGATGAACTTGATGCATGCTATGCTTGTGGCCATGTTGCCAATATGAATGATGCTTATGAAGATGAGCTAGCTATAGTACCTTATGTTAAACATGATGATTTTGATGAATATAATATGCATGTGCCTTGCTGCTCCTACTTGCAGTTATTATGAGAGAGGAACTACATATCCACCTCTCTATGTTTCCAATACGATAAAATTGCAAGAAAATGCTTATGCTATGTATTGGCCTTTACTTGGTGTGCATGAATTGTTATTTTATGACATGCCAATGCATAGGAAGAGAGTTAGACTTCGTCATTGCATGATATATGTTACCTTGTGCTAACTACTAAATTTCAAATCATTACTAATTATAATTGGCTTTGATATACCTTGGGATCCGGGGTGGATCCATTACTTGAGCACTTTATGCCTAGCTTAATGGCTTTAAAGAAAACGCTGCCTGGGAGACAACTCGGAAGTTTTAGAGAGTCATTTATTTATGTTGAGTGCTTTTATTTAGTTTAAAAACAAAAAAAATATATAGAGGGTAACTTCAGACTTTTTCAAAAGAGAAGCGATTGAAAGGTGATGCATTGCGGAAGTGAGGGTTGACCTTGAACACTTGTGTTCATGATCATGGAAACAATGTAGAATTTTTCATGGAAGTTTCTCACAAAAATAATTATCCCCTTGTACAATTCCTTTGTATTTTAAAAATAATGTGCCAAGCAAAGCCTTTACGATTAGTTTGGGTGATAGTTGTTTGATCACGCTAAGAAAAGACAGAAACTTTCTGCTCACGAAATTAATTTTCATTTTTATTCTGGAAGAGCTTTTGAGTTTATTCTTTTTTCTGTTGATTGATATGCAAAGTTTCCAGACGTTCATAATTTTTCAGAATTTTTGAGATATCAGAAGTATACGGAATATACAGATTGCTACAGATTGTTCTATTTTGACAGATTCTGTTTTTCTATGCATTGTTCTCTTATTTTGATGAATCTATGGGTAGTATCGGGGGGTATGAACCATGGTGAAGTTGGATTACAGTATATATAATGCTAATATGAATTTAGAATGAGTTCACAACAGTAATTGAAGTGGTGATTTATTTTATTATACTAACGGATCTCATGAAGTTTTGTTGAGTTTTGTGTGATTGAAGTTTTCAAGTTTTGGGTGAGAGCGTGATGGATGAAGGAATAAGGAGAGGCAAGAGCCTAAGCTTGGGGATGCCCGAGGCACCCCAAGGTAATATTCAAGGAATACTCAAGCGTCTAAGCTTGGGGATGCCCGGGAAGGCATCCCCTCTTTCGTCTACAATCTATCGGTAATTTTACTCGGAGCTATATTTTAATTCGTCACATGATATGTGCAAATGCTTGGAGCGACTGTCTTTTTTTTTCTTTTTCTTTTATGCACCATGCTGGTATGAGATAGTCCTTGGTTGGCTTTATAGAATGCTTCTTGTGCTTCACTTATATCTTTTGAAGTTTGGATTGCGTGTTTCCCTACACATAGAAAACCGCCATTTGTAGAATGCTCTTTTGCTTCACTTATATTTGTTAGAGCGGGGCATATCTTTTATAGAAAGAATTAAACTCTCATCGTTCACTTATACCTATTTAGAGAGTTAACAGGAGTCGGTCATTCACATGGTTAGTCATAAAATCCTACATAAAACTTGTAGATCACTGAATATGATATGTTTGATTCCTTGCAACAGTTTTGCGACATGAATATGTGATATTAGAGTCATGCTAGTGAGTAATTGTGTTTTTTATAAATACTTGTGTTAAGGTTTGTGATTCCCGTAGCATGCACGTATGGTGAACCGTTATGTGATGAAGTCGGAGCATGATTTATTTATTGATTTTCATCCTTTGTGTGGAGGTCGGGATCGCGCGATGGTTAACTCCTACCAACCATTCCCCTAGGAGCATGCGTGTAGTACCTTGTTTCGATGACTAATAGACTTTTGCAATAAGTATGTGAGTTTTTTATGACTAATGTTGAGTCCATGGATTATACGCACTCTCACCCTTCCACCATTGCTAGCCTCTCTAGTACCCC
This sequence comes from Hordeum vulgare subsp. vulgare, assembly GCF_904849725.1. Taxonomy (NCBI): domain Eukaryota; kingdom Viridiplantae; phylum Streptophyta; class Magnoliopsida; order Poales; family Poaceae; genus Hordeum; species Hordeum vulgare. Next base: position 178,790,296 of record NC_058524.1, on the reverse strand, counting down.
GCAAGTTCCGTCGGTGCATTACACCCACCATATAGCCTCCCTCAAAACAGCCACCATACCTACCTATTATGGCATTTTCATAGCCATTCCGAGATATATTGCCATGCAACTACCACCGTTCCGTCTCATGACATGTGCCACCACTTCCATATTGCCATTGCATGATCGTAAGATAGCTAGCATGATGTTTCCATGGCTTGTCCGTTTTTTTATGTCATTGCTATGCTAGATCATTGTCACGGTACACTATCGAAGGCATTTCATATAGAGTCATCATTGCTCTAAGTATTGAGTTGTAAGTTTGATGATCATTATTAATAGAGCATTGTCCCATGTGAGTAAATAAAAGAGGCCAACCAAGCCCATTTACAAAAAAGAGGCCAAATATGCCCACCAAAATAAAAAAATAAAAAAATAAAAAAGGAGGCCAAAGAGCCCACAAAAAAATGAGAGAAAAGAGAGAAGGGACAATTGCTACTATCCTCTTTCCACACTTGTGCTTCAAATAGCACTATGTTCTTCATGACAGAGAGTCTCCTACGTTGTCACTTCCATATACTAGTGGGAAATTTTCATTATGTAACTTGGCTTGTATATTCCAATTATGGGCTTCCTCAAAATTGCCCTAGGTCTTCGTGAGCAAGCAAGTTGGGTGCACACCCACTAGTTTATTTTGTGAGCTTTCATACACTTATAAGCTCTAGTGCATCCGTTGCGTGGCAATCCCTACTCACTTAATTTGATATCTATTGATGGGCATCTCCATAGCCCGTTGATACGCCTAGTTGATGTGAGACTATCGCCTCCTTTTTTGTCTTCTCCACGACCACCATATTCTATTCCATCTATAGTGATATGTCCATGGCTCATGCTCATGTATTGCATGAAAGTTGAAAAGGTTTGAGAACACTAAAGTATGAAACAATTGCTTGGCTAAAACCGGGGTTGTGCATGATTTAAATACGTTGTGTGGGGAAGATGGAGCATAGTCAGAATAGAAGATTTTGTAGGGATAACTTTCTTTGGCCATGATATTTTGAGAACACATGATTGCTTTGTTAGTATGCTTGAAATATTATTGTCTTTATGTCAAATGATAGACTATTGCTTCGAATTACTCGTGTTTTAGTATGCATGCCATAATTAGATTATATGATCAAGATTATGCTAGGTAGCATTCCACATCAAAAATTATCTTTTTTTATCATTTACCTACTCGAGGACGAGCAGGAATTAAGCTTGGGGATGCTAATACGTCTCCGTCGTATCTATAATTTTTGATTGTTTCATGCCAATATTCTACAACTTTCATATACTTTTGGCAACTTTTTATACTATTTTTGGGACTAACATATTGATCGAGTGCCCAGTGCCAGTTCCTGTTTGTTGCATGTTTTTTGTTTTGCAGAATATCCATACCAAACGAAGTCCAAACATAATAAAAACTTACGGGGATTTTTTTGGAATATTTATGATTTTTGGGAAGAATAATCAACGCAAGGCGATGCACGGAGTGCCCACAAGCCATGTAGCCGCGGCAAGGGGCTGGCCCCGCGGCTGGCAGGCTTTTGGCCACTCCTTATGGTGGTTGGAGCCCTTCTTTCTCTGCAAGAAAGGTACTATCCGGAAGAAAATCGTGTTAAAATTTCAGCTCAATCGGAGTAAAGGATCTCCGGGAATTTAAGAAACGGTGAAACGCAGAATCTGGGAGCGCAGAAACAGAAGGACACAGAGAGAGAGATCCAATCTCGGAGGGGCTCTCGCCCCTCCGCCGACATGGAGACCATGGACCAGAGGGGAAACCCTTCCCCCATCTAGGTAGGGGGTCAAGGAAGAAGAAGAAGGAGGGGGGCTCTCTCCCCCTCTCTCCCGGCGGCGCCGGAATGCCGCCCGTGACATCATCGTGTCACGGCGATCTACACCAACACCTCCGTCATCTTCACCAACATCTCCATCATCTTCCCCCATCTATATTCAGTGGTTCACTCTCCCGCAACCCGCTGTACCCTCTACTTGAACATGGTGATTTATGCTACATATTATTATCCAATGATGTGTTGCTATCCTATGATGTCTGAGTAGATTATCGTTGTCCTATCGGTGATTGAAGAATTGCTATGATTGGTTTAATTTGCTTGTGGTTATGTTGTTGTCCTTTGGTGCCCATCATATGATTGCGCGGGCGGATCACACCATAGGGTTAGTTGTATGTTGATAGGACTACGTACTGGCAGGCTAGAGTGACAGAAGCTTCAAACCTAGCATAGAAATTGATGCATATGAGATTGAAGGGGGACCAATATATCTTATTGCTATGGTTGGGTTTTACCTTAATGAACGCTAGTAGTTGTGGACGCTTGCTAATAGTTCCAATAATAAGTGCATAGAATTCCAAGTATGGTATGACATGCTAGCAGAGGCCTCTCCCACATGATACTTGCTATCGATCTAGTAACGTAGTCAATTGCTTAGGGACAATTCCGAAACTCCTACCACCACTTTTCCACACTCGTTAGACACTGGTAGTTGTTTATTTATCTAGCCAGCCCCTAGTTTTATTTACGTGTTCTTTACTTTCTTGCAAGCCTATCCTATCACTCCTACAAAGTACTTCTAGTTTCATACTTGTTCTAGGTAAAGCGACCGTAAAGTGTGCGTAGAGTTGTATCGGTGGTCGATAGAACTTGAGGGAATATGTTGTTGGGGAACGTCGCATGGGAAACAAAAAAATTCCTACACGCACGCAAACCTATCATGGTGATGTTCATCTACGAGGGCGATTTCAGATCTACGTACCCTTGTAGATCGCACAGCAGAAGCGTTAATAAATGCGGTTGATGTAGTGGAACGTCCTCACGTCCCTCGATCCGCCCCGCGAACCGTCCCACGAATCGTCCCGCGATCCGTCCCACGATCCGCTCCGATCTAGTGCCGAACGGACGGCACCTCCGCGTTCAGCACACGTACAGCTCGACGATGATCTCGGCCTTCTTCATCCAGCAAGAGAGACGGAGAGGTAGATGAGTTCTCCGGCAGCGTGACGGTGCTCCGGAGGTTGGTGTTGATCTAATCTCAGCAGGGCTCCGCCCGAGCTCCGTAGAAACGTGATCTAGAGGAAAAACCGTGGAGGTATGTGGTCGGGCTGGCGTGGAAAAGTTGTCTCAAATCAGCCCTAAAACCTCCGTATATATAGGTGGGAGGGGAGGGGCCTTTCCTTGGGGAACAAGAGGCCCAAGGGGTTCGGCCGAAGGGGGGAGGAGGATTCCTCCTCCAATCCTAGTCCAACTAGGATTGGAAGGTGGAGTCCTTCCCTTCCTTCCTTTTTGTCCTTTTCTCTTTGATTTTCTTATATCCTGCGCAGGGGCCTCTCTGGGCTTTCCCACCAGCCCACTAAGGGCTGGTGCGGCACCCCTAAGGCCTATGGGCTTCCCTGGGATGGGCTGCCCCCCCCCCCCCCGGTGAACATCCGGAACCCATTCGTCATTCCCGGTAATTCCGGAAACCTTCCGGTAATCAAATGAGGTCATCCTATATATCAATCTTCGTCTCGGGACCATTCCGGAAACCCTCGCAACGTCCGTGATCTCATCCGGGACTCCGAACAACATTCGATAACCAACCATATAACTCAAATACGCATAAAACAACGTCGAACCTTAAGTGTGGAGACCCTGCGGGTTCGAGAACTATGTATACATGACCCGAGGGACTCCTCGGTCAATATCAAATAGCGGGACCTGGATTACCGTACTAGATCCTACATATTCTGTGAAGATCTTATCGTTTGAACCTCAGTGCCAAGGATTCATATAATCCCGTATGTCATTCCCTTTGTCCTTCGGTATGTTATTTGCCCGAGATTCGATCGTGAGTATCCGCATACCTATTTCAATCTCGTTTACCGGCAAGTCTCTTTACTCATTCCGTCATACAAGATCCCGCAACTTACCAAGGCTTGTGTGTCATGTTGTATTACCGAGTGGGCCCCGAGATACCTCTCCGTCACAGGGAGTGACAAATCCAATCTTGATCCATACTAACTCAACGGACACCTTCGGAGATACTTGTAGAGCATCTTTATAGCCACCCAATTACGTTGTGACGTTTGATACAAACAAAGTATTCCTCCGGTGTCAGTGAGTTATATGATCTCATGGTCATAGGAATAAATACTTGACACGCAGAAAACAGTAGCAACCAATGACACGATGAACATGCTACGTCTATTAGTTTGGGTATGGTCCATCACATGATTCTCCCAATGATGTGATCCAGTTATCAAGCAACAACACCTTGTACATAGTCAAAAGACCCTGACTATCCTTCATCAACTGGCTAGCCAACTAGAGGCTTGCTAGGGACAGTGTTTTGTCTATATATCCACACATGTATCTAAGTCTTCATTCAGTACAATTATAGCATGGATAATAAACGATTATCTTGATACAGGAATTATAATAATAACTTATTTATCATTGCCTCTAGGGCATAATTCCAACAGTCTCCCACTTGCACTAGAGTCAATAATCTAGCCCTCACATCACCATGAGAATTACATTGTAATAAATCTAAAACCCATACAGTTCTGGTGTTGATCATGCTTAGCCCGTGGAAGAGGTTTAGTCGGCGGGTCTGCTACATTCACATCCGTGTGCACTTTGCATATATTTACGTCCTCCCCTTTGACGTAGTCGTGGATGAGGTTGAAGCGTCGTTTGATGTGTCTGGTCTTCTTGTGAAACCGTGGTTCCTTTGCTAAGGCAATGGCACCCGTGTTGTCACAGAACAAGGTTATTGGATTCAATGCGCTTGGCACCACTCCAAGATCCGTCATGAACTGCTTCATCCAGAGACCCTCCTTAGCCGCCTCCGAGGCAGCCATGTACTCCGCTTCACATGTAGAATCAGCTACGACGCCTTGCTTGGAACTGCACCAGCTTACCGCACCCCCATTAAGAATAAATACGTATCCGGTCTACGACTTAGAGTCGTCCGGATCTGTGTCAAAGCTTGCATCAGCGTAACCTTTTACGGCGAGCTCTTCGTCACCTCCATACACGAGAAACATCTCATTAGTCCTTTTCAGGTAATTCAGGATATTCTTGACCGCCGTCCAGTGATCCACTCCTGGATTACTCTGGAACCTGCCTATCATACTTATGGCCAGGCTAACGTCCTGTCTAGTGCACAGCATTGCATACATGATAGAACCTAGCTGAAGCATAGGGGACGGTGCTCATATGCTCTCTATCTTTATCAGTTGCTGGGCACTGAGTCTTACTCAATCTTGTACCTTGTAAAACTGGCAAGAACCCCTTCTTGGACTGTTCCATTTTGAACCTCTTCAAAACTTTATCAAGGTATGTGCTTTGTGAAAGTCCTATCACGCATTTTGATCTATCCCTATAGATCTTAATGCCTAGAATGTAAGCAGCTTCTCCTAGGTCCTTCATAGAGAAACTTTTATTCAAGTAATCCTTTATGCTCTCCAAAAACTCCACGTTGTTTCCAATCAGCAATATGTCATCCACATATAATAATAGAAACGCCACAGAGCTCCCACTCACTTTCGTGTAAATACAAGATTCTCCAACCACTTGTATAAACCCAAATGCTTTGATCACCTCAACAAAGCATTTATTCCCACTCCGAGATGCTTGCACCAGTCCATAAATGGATCGGTGGAGCTTGCATACTTTGTTAGCATTTTTAGGATCGACAAAACCTTCGGGTTGTATCATATACAACTCTTCCTTAAGAAAACCGTTAAGGAACGCCATTTTGACATCCATCTGCCAGATTTCATAATAAAAAAATGCAGCTATTGCTAACATGATTCTGACTGACTTAAGCATCGCTACGGGTGAGAACGTCTCATCGTAGTCAACTCCTTGAACTTGTGAAAAACCCTTTGCCACAAGTCGAGCTTTATAAACGGTCACATTACCGTCAGCGTCAGTCTTCTTCTTAAAGATCCATTTGTTCTGAATAGCCTTGCGGCCCTCAGGTAGTACTTACAAAGTCCACACTCTGTTTTCATACATGGATCCTATCTCAGACTTGATGGCCTCCAGCCATTTATTGGAATCGGGGCCCACCATTGCTTCTTCATAATTCGCAGGCTCATTGTTGTCTAACAACATAATTGATAAGACGGGATTGTCGTACCACTCTGGAGTAGTACGTGGTCTCGTCGACCTGCGAGGTTCGATAGGAACTTGATCCGGAGTTTCATGATCATCATCATTAACTTCCTCCTCAACCAGCGTCACAACGATAGGGGTTTCCCCTTGCCCTGCGCCACCATCCACAGGGATGAGAGGTTCAATAACCTCATCAAGTTCTATCTTCCTCCCACTCAATTATCTCGAGAGAAATTCCTTCTCGAGAAAAGCTCCGTTCTTAGCAACAAACACTTTGCCCTCGGATTTGAGATAGAAGGTGTACCCAACTGTCTCTTTCGGGTAACCTATGAAGATGCACCTTTCCGCTTTGGGTTCCAGCTTTTCAGGCTGAAGTTTTTTGACATAAGCATCACATCCCCAAACTTTAAGAAACGACAACTTTGGTCCTTTGCCATACCACAGTTCGTATGGTGTCGTCTCAACGGATTTTGATGGCGCCCTATTTAAAGTGAATGCAGTTGTTTCTAATGCATAACCCCAAAACTATAACGGCAGATCGGTAAGAGACATCGTAGATCGCACCATCTCTAATAAAGTACGACTACGACGTTCGGACACACCATTACGCTGTGGTGTTCCAAGCGGTGTCAACTGTGAAACAAGTTCACATTGTCTTAAGTGAGCACCAAACTCGAAACTCAGATATTCACCCCCACGATCCAACCGTAGGAAATTGATCTTCTTGTTATGATGATTTTCAACTTCACTCTAAAATTGCTTGAACTTTTCAAATGTTTCAGACTTGTGCTTCATTAAGTAGACATAACCATATCTACTCAAATCGTCAGTGAGGTGAGAAAAATAACAATATCCGCCGCGTGCCTCCACGCTCATTGGACCACACACATCGGTATGTATGATTTCCAGCAAGTCACTTGCACGCTCCATTGTTCCGGAGAATGGAGTTTTAGTTATCTTGCCCATGAGGCATGGTTCGCACGTGTCAAGTGAATCAAAGTTAAGTGACTCCAAAAGTCCATCAGTATGGAGTTTCTTCATGCGCTTTACACCAATATGACCTAAGCGGCAGTGCCACAAAAACATGGCGTTATCATTGTTAACTCTAACTCTTTTGGTCTCAATGTTATGTATATGTGTATTATCACTACCAAGATTCAATATGAACAATCCTCTCACATTGGGTGCATGACCATAAAAGATATTACTCATAGAAATAGAACAACCATTATTCTCTGACTTAAACGAGTAACTGTCTCGCAATAAACAAGATCCAGATATAATGTTCATGCTCAACGCAGGCACTAAATAACAATTATTCAAGTTCATAACTAATCCGGATAGTAACTGAAGTGAAACTGTGCCGACGGCGATTGCATCAACCTTAGAACCATTTCCCACACGCATCGTCACTTCATCTTTCGCCAGCCTTCGCCTATTCCGCATTTCCTGTTTCGAGTTGCGAATATGAGCAACAGAACCGGTATCGAATAACCAGGCACTACTACGAGAGTTGGTTAAGTACACATCAATAACATGTATATCAAATATACCTTTTTTTCTTTGGCCGCCTTCTTATCAGCCAGATACTTGGGGCAGTTGCGCTTCCAGTGACCCATACCCTTGCAATAATAGCACTCTGTTTCAGGCATAGGTCCAGCTTTGGGTTTCTTCATCGGATTGGCAACAGGTTTGCCGCTCTTCTTTGAATTACCCTTCTTCCCTTTGCCGTTTCTCTTGAAGCAAGTGGTATTATTCACCATCAACACTTGATGTTCTTTACGGAGTTCTGACTCTGCGACTTTCAGCATCGCGAACAACTCGCCGGGTGACTTGTTCATCCCTTGCATGTTGTAGTTCAACACAAAGCCCTTATAGCTTGGCGGCAGTGATTGAAGAATTCTGTCAGTGATAGCCTCTTGCGGGAGTTCAGTCCCCAGCTTAGCTAGATGGTTTGAGTACCCAGACATTTTGAGCACGTGTTCACTGACAGACGAATTCTCCTCCATCTTGCAAGCATAGAATTTATCGGAGGTCTCATACCTCTCGATCCGGGCGTTCTTCTGAAAGATAAACTTCAACTCCTGGAACATCTCATATGCTCCATGACGCTCAAAGCGACGTTGAAGTCCCGGTTCTAAGCCATACAAGACTGCACATTGAACTACTGAGTAGTCCTCCTTACGTGATAACCAAGCGCTCTTAACATCTTGGTCAGCCGTAGCGGGTGGTTCATCTCCTAACGCGGCATCAAGGACATAATCCTTCTTCCCAGTTTGTAGGATCAACTTAAGATTACGAGCCCAGTCTACAAAGTTGCTTCCATCATCTTTCAACTAAGCTTACTGTGACGCCCTCGATTTAATCGTACGCTAACCATACACGCAAATGCGTAAGATCAAACCGAAGGACTCACGGGAAGATATCACAACACAACTCTAGACACAAATAAAATAACATCAGCTTCATATTACAAGCCAGGGGCCTCGAGGGCTAGAATACGAAAGCTCGATAAACACACGAGTCAGCGGAAGCAACAAATATCTGAGTACAGACATAAAACATTGGGTGCCTTAGAGAAGGCTAGCACAAAAGATACAACGATCGAACGAGGCGAGGCCTCCTGCCTGGGAACCTCCTAACTACTCCTGATCATCAGCGGCCTCCACGTAGTAGGCACCGTCGGGGTAGCAATCGTCGACGGCGGGGACCTCCATCTCCTGGGCTCCATCATCTGGTCGCAGCAAACGGATCGAGGGGACAAGAGGGGGAGCAAAGCAGCGGTGAGTACTCATCCAAAGTACTCGCAAGTCATACATCAGAACTATTCTAATTATGCATCAGTATCAAACAAGGGGGGTTATATGTGGACTGACTGCAGCAATGCGAGAATAAAGAGAGAAGGCCTAGTCTAATCGAAGACTAGCATCTTCAGGGTCTTGCAACAATATACGAGAGTAGAACAGGGGTAAAACATTAATAGCCATATTGTTGCAGCAATATTAAAGTGAGGTCACGCCTAAAGATCCTCCCTCGACTCCCTGCGAGGAAGCAATCCCGAGGCAAACTAATTCCAGTTAAGCAACAATTGTAGTTGTAAAAGATCGGGGCAAAACTCCAAGTCGTCCTGTAACAGTGGACACGGCTATCCGAATAGTTAATTTTCATCCCTGCAAGGGTGCACCACATGTCCCGTCACGCTCGATAACACTCTGGCCGGACATACTTTTCTGGGTCCTGCCCGGCCTCGGAATATCGACACGTCGCAGCCCCACCTAAGACTAATCAGAGAGGCCAGCCCGCCGGTCTAACTCATAAGCACAAAGGGTTCGTGGGCCCAGTTCCCCTTCGCGCTCCTGCATGTGGCGTGGGCGGCCGACGTCAGTCCTAGCATTCCTTTATCACAAGCGCGATGCATCTCGGGACCACTCGGGCGCGCGCCGCTACATTGCTGGCATCTGAAAAGCTTCGGCTGATACCGCGACGCCGAGTACCCATAATTCTTCCCGCGTAGCCGGTTAGTGCAAAAAGGTCTCCGACCAACCCAGATCAAATACCCACATCCATTAACATTTTAACTTAGGCCATCAACACAGTCTCACGGGAATCCACCCGTCTTACAACTAATCACCAATGATCCGAGTAAAATGGTCGAGTAACTTTGTGGTTGTAACATCGGGGGGGGGGGGAATCTGAGGTATCACCCTCGTTGGATTCTGAACGATGTACCCGTCAAGCTGGGCTTAGAGGAATCACCCTCGGGGGTCCCACACTTGCGGGGTTGCACGACAGAGGCGTCATCGGGAATGGTGAAACAGGAATCACCCTCGATAACCACGACCGACTAGCTATACTACAAAGATATCATCAGGAGTACTTAGCGAGGTGTCACCCTCGGTACCCGATAGTATCCCTATAGCATCGTACAACGAAGGGGGTGTATGTGATGTGTCGGGTCTGGCTCGTCGATCAGAGATCGAGATTTGAAAACAAGCGGGGCAACTGGACTACGGGGTCAGAGGGGATGACTACTCCACCTATACTAAGCATTATAAAGGTACAAGACTGAAAGTAGCAGTTCATCAAAAACAGGCTATGCATCAGATATAGGAGCTAACTACAACAGTAGCAAAATACTAATGCAAGGAGTAGGAAGAAAGACATAGATGATATAGGAATGATCAAGGGGGGTTTGCTTGCCTTGCTGCTCTGCGCCAAAGGACTGATCGGCAGGGTCGTAGATGTACCCGGCAGCAGCGTCAGTCTCGGGGTCTACCGGTAAGAAGAGGGGGAAGAAACAATAAATAATAGCACCGATGCAACACAAAGCATGACATGGCAAGATGCAGGCTAGACATGACCTAACGCAACAACATCCGTCATAGACGGGTCGGAAGAATATCTGACGATATTTTCCGGGTCTCGGGCTACTACCGGTTATACTGGAAACGATGGAAATGTTCCATGTTTGCTATGCTAGGGACGCGTGATAGACGAACGGGCCGTGTATCCGGGTTCGTCTCGTTCTGCTGATCAACTTTCATGTTGAAAATATTTCGATCTGACTTACGGATTATTTAATATTAATTTTTAAAGTTTTTTTCACAAATTAGGAATTAAAAACAGATTTAAATAATTTAATAAAAAGCTATTATGACATCACCATGATGTCATGCTGACATCAACAGTTGACTGGTCAACTGACCAGCGGGTCCCGAACGTCATAGGCACAAGTTTTAATTAAGATTAAATATTAATTAATCAAATTAATTTAGTGAGGGACCCACATGGCATTCTCTATTAGGTTAATTAATTATTCTAATTAATAGATTAACTTATATAACTATTTAACTAATTCTTTAACTCATTAAATAATTATTATATCTAATTATTTATTTATTTAATAAAAACATATATTTTTATTATTTATATTTTAATTTCCATTTTCTTCAAAGCGGGTGCGGGGCCTCCCTGTAAGTGGGTGTGGAGGTATGGCCCCACCGGTAAGTGACATAGGCCACATACATACTAAACACACATACACCGAATCATACATAACGTATTTTCTTACGTACATGCATTCATACATATTAATACATACATACGTACATGCTTTATACATATATCATTTTTTGTTTCTCTCTCTAACTCTTTCTCTAACCTCTGTGCTAACAAGCAACCTCTCACAGAACCTTCTCATCTCAACAGAAAGAGGGAGGAGACAACCTCCACCTCTACCTGCATGAACCTATAGGCGTCGGAATGCGGCGGCGTTCGTCGGAACGGATCCGGAGGGCAGAGAGGAGAAGAGGGGTTGTTCTCACCGAGCCCATAGAGGTGCAAAGCGGGCTCGAGGGAGGGCGATGGCCGACGTGGTGCTACCGTCCGGCGAGTTAGGCGGAGGAGCTCCGGCGTGGAGGCGCGGTGGTGACGATGCTGGTGAGGATGGTCGTCGGAGAGGCCTCCCGGAGGCCGGGGCCGGCCGGAGGCGCAAGTTGTGGAGGGCCAGCCCGTGCGGAGGTCGTCGTGGTGCCGCCGAGGAGGCGCTCTGGCGACGGGGAGTGAGGCCGCCGGGGAGGCGCTTGGCGAGGAGGAGGGGCGAGGTGCACGGGCTCGGCCGACGGGGTCCTGGTACGGGTTGGCCGAGGGGATGGGGAAGGGGCTGATGGGAGAGAGAGGAGCCGAGGGAGAGGGCTCGGTCGGCGGGGCTCCTAGAGGGTGGGGGTGGTGCCGCGGGGGAACAGGGGACCGACGAGGGGGGATCCGGGAGGTGAGGTCGCTGGAGGGAGGAAGGAGGCCGGGAGGGAGAGGTGGCTCGCCGGCGAGGGTGGATCTGTGGGGGTCGGTCGAGATGGGGACGAGGGGCTCGGTCCCCAGGGGTAGACGAGGTGGGGAGGGCTCTCATCGTGGGGGGGGGAGATCGTGAGAGGAGGGAGTTAGCTTGGGAAGCAGAGCCGCTCGTGGGGAGTGGGGTCGGGCGACGGGGGCCTCATGGGGTGGCGGCGCTGGAAAGGGAGGAGCGGGGGCGTTTTAGGGTTAGGAGGTGGGCTAGGACAGAGGGAGGTTATGGCCTGGCCGGCTGGGCCTCTAGGCCCAGTTGGGCCAGGGGCGGGGGGTTCCTTTTCCTTTTTGTTTTTTTTGTTTTGCTTTTCCTTTTCTATTATTTCTTCTTTCTAATTTCTTTTTTTATTTTTTATTTCTTTTCTTTCTTTTATCATTATTATTTTTAATACTTTCTTTCTTTAATAGTTAATATGAATTTATAAATATAATTATCTTTTGTTTTCAATTTCTGAATTCTGATAGAAATTCAATGCGGGTCATCGACGGTAATTCTCGATGATGTGGCATCATTTGCGGGTGATCACTCTAGCTTAATTACAATATCTACTGTAGCAAAAGTCGAGGATGTCACAATTCTCCCCTACTAACCAGAATTCTCGTCCCGAGAATTAATAGGTAGAGGGAAAGACCCCGGGGTATTCATCACGAAGATGATCCTCGCGTTCCCAAGTGGCTTCATCTTCAGGGTGATTTGACCACTCACTTTAAGGAACTTGGTGACTTTGCGACGAGTCTTATGTTCAGTTTGATCGAGAATGCGGACCGGATGCTCTTTATAAGAGAGGTCTTTTTGCATCTCACGCATATCATGATCCACTGCTCGAATAGGATCATGGAAGCAATGGCGGAGCTGAGACACATGGAAGACATCGTGAACCTGAGAAAGGTTCGCCGGCAGTTCCAATTGATAAGCCGCTTTTCCATGCCTTCCGAGAATAGTTGATGGATCAATATAATGAGGAGCTAAATTTCCCTTGATTCCATAACGGTGTGCACCTCACATTGGTGTGATACGAAGATAAGCCTTTTCGCCAGATGGATAGACCATATCTCGATGATGACGATCATACTGACTTTTCTAACGAGACTGCGCAGCCTTTAGATTGTCGTAATTAATGCAGACTCGATCTTTAGCATGTTGGATAACATCTGGACCCAAGAGTGATCTGTCCATTGAACGGTGGCTCGGGAATTCCATAAGAGCCAAGTGCCAAGGATACTTTGGAGTCAAAGATGTACAGGAGAGTCAGGTTTCAATCCTGTGGAACTTTGGGTTATGGGTCCACCATGTGGGCCAAGAATAGGTAGAGGGGTGACATATTATACGGTCTTGGTAGCAAGACATGTCAGAGGGAAACATGTCAGTAATGTTGGCAACAACGTCAGTACCAAGTGCGGGGGACGAATCGAACCATTTTCCTGCTCGTTGAAACAAGGCGGACCAATAGGCAAGGCTCTCGTCCGCCGGCGGCTAACGGAATGTTATCCACAATAGTAACAGGGTCTTACCGACAGAGTTGTATACCGAGATTTTTACCTAAGCAGGGAATTAACACTGCTTAGATAAGTTATGCCACAAGAAAGGTCAAAAAGGCCAAAGGGAATGAGAATGTGTTTCACACACAGTATTAAAGTCTACCATTCCCGAGGAAAACATAGGGTATGGCATACATCATAGGTCATCCAGTACATAACCATTTTGACAAAGAGGCAAGAAGAATCATGATGTTTACCCATGCCATAGGGTTTGGGATAATTGATCAGGAATAATTTAGCATTGCGCTTCCAATGTTCCTATTGAAAATTTGGAGTACCACATCCATGCTTTGAGGTAGCATCGACATGGTCATCAGATAAAGGTTGGACTTAGGGGTATACAAAGAAGATTCATGACGATCAACTTATGAAATAATTCATATAGTTTCTGCATGAAAGGATGGTGAATCTTACATATGGAAGAATTTATAACAATAGGTCCTTCGGCCCGGTGTGCCAGACTAGACATCACTGTACCAGGTTACATAAAGACCAAAGTTATAGTTATTGGGAAAATGTTCCAACCATCATATCTGCCCGAGATTCAGACCTGATTGGTGTCGGGACACCTCAGACTCAAGATACCCGAGAAGTAAGATGAAGATGCAAGATTCTCATGATATGAGCTATACAAGCAATTCTTGAATCATGAGTTCGATTGTAAGACATATGAACATAATGTCAAGACATTCGTGCCCCCATAGACTTCTTACGTCAAAACACAACTGAGTTCTCATTTGGAAACCATCATCGAGGACAACAATGTTCCCTGTGCAAATCTCGATTAGCTCTTATGAAGGAACTTCTTTTCCTTGATCAAATCAGTCAGTGGCTTCGCTTGCTAAGAGAAGTTATATGAAGTGAAGATAACAAATCTTCAAAACATACAACACTTCGCACATGCGTGAATGATTTGGTATTTTCTGAGAGGAAGCGAAACAAAACTTCCACATATTCACGGTGTGTAGAATGCACATAAGCTTTGGGGAAACATTTATGCTATTAAGCACATTCTTCATGAGCTAGGCACAAGGATAATGCTTTCAAGAGCTTCATCGCCAAACATGGAGAAGTTGAGGGTGTGGCTGATAGGCTCAACAGCAATCCCTCAAGGTTTTGCCAGTGTTGAACTTCAAAAATTAATAATATCAAGGAGATAGCATTTGTCAAATCAAATGGTATAATGTCGTATGCTCGAGGGAACAACAACAATTAAACATTGGTCGAAGGGTGCACTCGGAAATACGGGTTGAGTAGCACAACCAATGCTAAAATGATGAGTCAACACCCAACACACCAAGAAGGAAACAATCAGTTGTTAACCTCAAGGCGATAGGGTTGACAGAAGTATGGGAATCACACATCAGAGTTCATTTGTCGGTATACCGGTTAGAAACAACACGGGACCAAGAAATGAATGGTGATGTCGAGAAGTATCAATATATCAAGAATTCTTAAGAGGTGCAATGATGCTCGCAACATTTTTGACACAAAGGATAGTGATACTCCAAGGTAGAAGATAACGTAAGTTGAATAGCAAGGGTCTTAAGGGACCACACAAAATATGAACGCGTTTGTGTTGGAGGGGAGATAAACAATGATGCCGATGATAATACAATCATCGAGGGGCAAGGATGGTATTTCTCATCATGCATCCGATCGGTGCCCTGGAAGAGCTCAGAATGCTAGTGATGATCACGACACAATTGTCGAGAACTTCACGAAGATGTAATCAATCGGCGACGACATCAAGCAAGGGAATGGTGAAGCAAGAGGTTGTCGGAATCACAGATAAGACTGCTAGCTTAGAATTGAGATTGTCTTTCACGACAACCAACATGATGTGGAAAGCTCGATGCAAGCTTAACACACAGTTGGAATTGTGTTCGAGGGATGAAGGGTATATATAGCATGGTCGAGCTCCAACATGACGATGATGACGTAGCTTAACAGCTTGGAATGACATGATCGAGTACAAACTCGTAAACAAGGAAGATTACTAAAAATTGTTGAATCGCAATGCGTACTCGATTCCATTATCGATGTACTCGCGTGTCCAACAACTCAAACACGAGGAAAAACTGGAATTAATGAAAATATCATAGTTGATGCGGAGCTCACAAGAAAATATGTGGCTCATGATATCCTCGTGATACGAGGGATAATACTCGAAGGTAGATCAACGTTAAGGCTTCGGCCGATGTGTTGATCTGAAGAAGACAAGTACCTTTAACTCGCCTGAGAATGAAGTCATTGTTGGACAACATGGTCGGAACCATGATTGCAAAGGACAAGATCACATATACCAGATCAAATCATATAATGAATGATTATTGATACGAGAAGTTTCTATGATAGGATCAACGTCGTTTCCATGGGCATGAACAGAAAGTTCAAGGTCGACTCCCACTTCATCAATGCATCACCTGCAATTTACTCCTCGCCTCTGATCAGGTTGTAGCTTTAAAAATATATTCGGCAAAGCTCCAGAAGAGTAAGACTCATGAAAACTTTTTGAGTCATATTGATTTAGGAAGGCATAGGTTCAACCAGTCGGGGCATATTAGGAACATATACAGCAAACTTCAAGAGTAATTAACACATGCTTGACAACAGAGCATGGCCGACAAAAGTATAGGATACAATTTATCAAAGGGAGAAGACACAATTTTACCAATGGCATCATGTGTCAGGGGGAGCAATCACAAGAATTCCCTAAAGCAAAAGGATGTCGTCGGATAATAACTCAAATGAGTCTGGCAATCCACAAATGATCTGATATGAGTATCGGTACTCAATCAGAGGGGGGAGGGTAAAACGCAAGGCATCGGATTATAGAACATCTGAAAATTACTGATACTTAACTAGCAAAGGAATTAAGATTTCCAGGTTGGTGTATCATAATCAAATGCTCCGATCAACCACAAGTAAGTTGAAGGGACTTAGATGGACAATCAATCAAAGTTGATTTGTCGCGAACCAGTTCTATCTAGAAGGATGTCTAAGCCGGAAGATAATTCATAAGTATCAACAAATGATTGTGCGTATTCACAAAAAAGTACAAACGATAAGACCAGAGGAAATTCACAAACGAATTTAATGAATGCGGCTAGACATATGGATTTAACCATAATGCAAGTAGGTGAGAAAGGTCATGAACACTAGGCTACGGAGGATTTCGGAAGACCGAATAGTAAGTCGAAGAACTTTCGAAACCCATGACAAATGATGATGGACGAATCCCTGATAAGATAATTCGTTGCATCTCGTAAAACAAGAACAATTAGAAAAGAAGGTATGAACGACATTTGTATGAAGTCATCCATAGTGGTTGACGGAGGAAGGGAAATTTGCAGAAGCAATGAGCACAACAGCTCAAGAGAACATCGAAGAGTAACTGTAGTTCTTCTGAGGGATAAAGCCATCGTCTGGAATACGGGGCTCTCCGGAATGAAATATTTACGAGAACCTAATGTTAGAGTTAGTCAAAATCTTTAACCCGAAAGAGAAGAGACAATAGAGCCCAGAGTATAGGAAAGGAGTAAAAGATACTAATACCACCCAATTGAGATGTGGGCCCGTAAGCCACAACATCAGTGTTAGTAAAGTTTTTCAAACACTAGACTCAACTTCGGCCAAGGAGTTGGAAAGGGGGCTACCTACAGGCAGTCGGCTCTGATACCAACTTGTGATGCCCTCGATTTAATCGTACGCTAACCATACACGCAAATGCGTACGATCAAACCGAAGGACTCACGGGAAGATATCACAACACAACTCTAGACACAAATAAAATAATATTAGCTTCATATTACAAGCCAGGGGCCTCGAGGGCTAGAATACGAAAGCTCGATAAACACACGAGTCAGCGGAAGCAACAAATATCTGAGTACAGACATAAAACATTGGGTGCCTTAGAGAAGGCTAGCACAAAAGATACAACGATCGAACGAGGCGAGACCTCCTGCCTGGGAACCTCCTAACTACTCCTGATCATCAGCGGCCTCCACGTAGTAGTAGGCACCGTCGGGGTAGCAATCGTCGGCGGCGGGGACCTCCATCTCCTGGGCTCCATCATCTGGTCGCAGCAAACAGATCGAGGGGACAAGAGGGGGAGCAAAGCAGCGGCGAGTACTCATCCAAAGTACTCGCAAGTCTTACATCAGAACTATTCTAATTATGCATCAGTATCAAAGAAGGGGGGTTATATGTGGACTGACTGCAGCAATGCGAGAATAAAGAGAGAAGGCCTAGTCTTATCAAAGACTAGCATCTTCAGGGTCTTGCAGCAATAAACGAGAGTAGAACAGGGGTAAAACATTAATAGCCATATTGTTGCAGTAATATTAAAGTGAGGTCACGCCTAAAGATCCTCCCTCGACTCCCTGTGAGGAAGCAATCCCGAGGCAAACTAATTACAATTAAGCAACAATTGTAGTTGTAAAAGATCGGGGCACAACTCCAAGTCGTCCTGTAACCGTGGACACGGCTATCCGAATAGTTAATTTTCATTCCTGCAGGGGTGCACCACATGTCCCGTCATGCTCGATAACACTCTGGCCGGACATACTTTTCTGGGTCCTGCCCGGCCTCGGAATATCGACACGTCGCAGCCCCACCTAAGACTAATCAGAGAGGCCAGCCCGCCGGTCTAACTCCTAAGCACAAAGGGTTCGTGGGCCCAGTTCCCCTTCGCGCTGCTGCACGTGGCGTGGGCGGCCGACGTCAGTCCTAGCATCCCTTAATCACAAGCGCGATGCATCTCGGGACCACTCGGGCGCGCGTCGCTACATTGCTGGCTTCTAAAAAGCTTCGGCTGATACCGCGACGCCGAGTACCCATAATTCTTCCCGCGTAGCCGGTTCGTGCGAAAAGGTCTCCGACCAACCCAGATCAAATACCCAAATCCATTAACATTTTAAATTAGGCCTTCAACACAGTCTCACGAGAATCCACCCGTCTTACAACTAATCACCAATGATCCCAGTAACATGGTCGAGTAACTTTGTGGTTGTAACATCGGGGGGGGGGGGGAATCCGAGGTATCACCCTCGTTGGATTCCGAACGATGTACCCGTCAAGGTGGGCTTAGAGGAATCACCCTCGGGGGTCCCACACTTGCGGGGTTGCACGACAGAGGCGTCATCGGGAATGGTGAAAGAGGAATCACCCTCGATAACCACGACCGACTAGCTATACTACAGAGATATCATCAGAAGTACTTAGCGAGGTGTCACCCTCGGTACCCGATAGTATCCCTATAGCCTCGTACAACGAAGGGGGTGTATGTGATGTGTCGGGTCTGGCTCGTCGATCAGAGATCGAGATTTGAAAACAAGCGGGGCAACTGGACTACGGGGTCAGAGGGGATGACTGCTCCACCTATACTAAGCATTATAAAGGTACAGGACTGAAAGTAGCAGTTCATCAAAAACAGGCTATGCATCAGATATAGGAGCTAACTACAACAGTAGCAAAATACTAATGCAAGCAGTAGGAAGAAAGACATAGGTGATATAGGAATGATCAAGGGGGGTTTGCTTGCCTTGCTGCTCTGCGGCAAAGGACTGATCGGGAGGGTCGTAGATGTACCCGGCAGCAGCGTCAGTCTCGGGGTCTACCGGTAAGAAGAGGGGGAAGAAACAATAAATAATAGCACCGATGCAACGCAAAGCATGACATGGCAAGATGCAGGCTAGACATGAGCGAACTCAACAATATGCGTCATAGACGGGTCGGAAGAATATCTGACGATATTTTCCGGGTCTCAGGCTACTACCGGTTATACTGGAAACGATGGAAATGTTCCATGTTTGCTATGCTAGGGACGCGTGATAGACGAACGAGCCATGTATTCGGGTTCTACTCGTTCTGTTGATCAACTTTCATGTCGAAAATATTTCGATCTGACTAACGGATTATTTAATATTAATTTTTAAAGTTTTATTCAAAAATTAGGAATTAAAAACAGATTTAAATAATTTAATAAAAAGCTATTATGACATCAGCATGATGTCATGATGACATCAACAGTTGACTGGTCAACTGACCAGCGGGTCCCGAACGTCATAGGCACAAGTTTTAATTAAGATTAAATATTAATTAATCAAATTAATTTAGTGGGGGACCCACATGGCATTCTCTATTAGGTTAATTAATTATTCTAATTAACAGATTAACTTATATAACTATTTAACTAATTCATTAACTCATTAACTAATTATTATATCTGATTATTTATTTATTTAATAAAAACACATATTTTTTTTATTTATATTTTAATTTCCATTTTCTTCAAAGCGGGTGTGGGGCCTCCCTGTAAGTGGGTGTGGAGGTATGGCCCCACCGGTTAGTGACATAGGTCACATACATACTAAACACACATACACCGAATCATACATAACGTATTTTCTTACATACATGCATTCATACATATTAATACATACATACGTACATGCTTTATACATATATCATTTTTTTGTTTTTCTCTCTAACTCTTTCTCTAACCTCTCTGCTAACAAGCAACCTCTCACAGAACCTTCTCATCTCAAGAGAAAGAGGGAGGAGACAACCTCCACCTCTACCTGCATGAACCTATAGGCGTCGGAATGCGGCGGCGTTCGTCGGAACGGATCCGGAGGGCAGAGAGGAGAAGAGGGGTTGTTCTCACCGAGCCCGTAGAGGTGCAAAGCGGGCTCGAGGGAGGGCGATGGCCGACGTGGTGCTGCAGTCCGGCGACGTAGGCGGAGGAGCTCCGGCGTGGAGGCGCGGTGGTGACGATGCCGGTGAGGATGGTCGTCGGAGAGGCCTCCCGGAGGTCGGGGCCGGCCGGAGGCGCAAGTTGCGGAGGGCCAGCCGGTGCGGAGGTCGTCGTGGCGCCGTCGAGGAGGCGCTCTGGCGACGGGGAGTGCGGCCGCCGGGGAGGCGCTTGCCGAGGAGGAGGGGCGAGGTGCAGGGGCTCGGCCGACGGGGTCCTGGTACGGGTTGGCCGAGGGGATGGGGAAGGGGCTGATGGGAGAGAGAGGAGCCAAGGGAGAGGGCTCGGTCGGCGGGGCTCCTGGAGGGTGGGGGTGGTGCCGCGAGGGAACAGGGGACCGACGAGGGGGGGATCCGGGAGGCGAGGTCGCTGGAGGGAGGAAGGAGGCCGGGAGGGAGAGGTGGCTCGCCGGCGAGGATGGATCTGTGGGGGTCGGTGGAGATGGGGACGAGGGGCTCGGTCCCCAGGGGTAGACGAGGTGGGGAGGGCTCTCGTCGTGGGGGGGAGATCGTGAGAGGAGGGAGTTAGCAAGGGAAACAGAGCCGCTCGTGGGGAGTGGGGTCGGGCGACGGGGGCCTCGTGGGGTGGCGGCGCTGGAAAGGGAGGAGCGGGGGCGTTTTAGGGTTAGGAGGTGGGCTAGGACAGGGGGAGGTTATGGCCTGGCCGGCTGGGCCTCTAGGCCTAGTTGGGCCAGGGGGTGGGGGGTTCCTTTTCCTTTTTGTTTTTTGTTTGTTTTGCTTTTCCTTTTTTATTATTTCTTGTTTCTAATTTCTTTTTTTTCTTTTTAATTTCTTTTCTTTCTTTTATCATTATTATTTTTAATACTTTCTTTCTTTAATAGTTAGTATGAATTTATAAATATAATTATCTTTTGTTTTGAATTTCTGAATCGAGATAGAAATTCAATGCGGGTCATCGACGGTAATTCTCGATGATGTGGCATCATTTGCGGGTGATCACTGTAGCTTAATTCCAATATCTACTGTAGCAAAAGTCGAGGATGTCACACTTTCTCTAGGAACGTATTAAAATTGAGAGTGACTCTCGCGTGAGCCATGATCTACAACACAAATATATTCAAAGTGGACTTAGACTATGTTCAGGATAATTAGAGTTTAACTTAATCAAATTACTTGCTAAACTCCCACTCAAAAAGTACATCTCTCTACTCATTCGAGTGGTTCATGATCCAATTCCACTAGCTCAAGTCCGATCATCACGTGAGTTGAGGATAGTTTCAGTGGTAAGCATCCCTATTCTAATCATATCAACTATATGATTCATGATCGACCTTTCGGTCTCATGTGTTCTAGGCCATGTCTGCACATGCTAGGCTCGTCAAGCTTAACCCGAGTGTTCCGCGTGTGCAACTGTTTTGCACCCGTTGTATGTGAACGTTGAGTCTATCACACCCGATCATCATGTGTTGTCTCGAAACGACGAACTGTAGCAACGATGCACAGTCAGGGAGAACACAATTTCGTCTTGAAATTTTAGTGAGAGATCACCTCATAATGCTACCGTCGTTCTAAGCAAAATAAGGTGCATAAAAGGATTAACATCACATGCAATTCATAAGTGACATGATATGGCCATCATCACGTGCTTCTTGATCTCCATCACCAAAGCACCGGCACGATCTTCTTTGTCACCGGCGCCACACCATGATCTCCATCAACGTTCCGCCATCGGGGTTGTCGTGCTACTCATGCTATTACTACTAAAGCTACATCCTAGCAATATAGTAAACGCACCTGCAAGCACAAACGTTAGTTTAAAGACAACCCTATGACTCCTGCCGGTTGCCGTACCATCGACGTGCAAGTCGATATTAACTATTACAATATGATCATCTCATACATCCAATATATCAAATCACATCGTTGGCCATATCACATCACAAGCATACCCTGCAAAAACAAGTTAGACTTCCTCTAATTGTTGTTGCATGTTTTACGTGGTGACCATGGGTATCTAGTAGGATCGCATCTTACATACGCAAACACCACAATGGAGATATATGAATTGCTATTTAACCTCATCCAAGGACCTCCTCGGTCAAATCCGATTGAACTAAAGTTGGAGAAACCGACACTTGCCAGTCATCTTTGAGCAACGGAGTTACTCGTAGCGATGAAACCAGTCTCTCGTAAGCGTACGAGTAATGTCGGTCCGAGCCGCTTCGATCCAACAATACCGCGGAATCAAGAAAAGACTAAGGAGGGCAGCAAATCGCACATCACCACCCACAAAAACTTTTGTGTTCTACTTGAGAAGGCATCTACGCATGAACCTAGCTCATGATGCCACTGTTGGGGAACGTCGCATGGGAAAAAAAAATTTCCTACGCGCACGCAAACCTATCATGGTGATGTTCATCTACGAGGGGGATTTTAGATCTATGTACCCTTGTAGATCGCATAGCAGAAACGTTAATAAACTCGGTTGATGTAGTGGAACATCCTCACGTCCCTCGATCCGCCTTGTGAACCGTCCCATGAACCGTCCCGCGATCCGTCCCACGATCTGCTCCGATCTAGTGTCGAACGGACGGCAGCTCCGCGTTCAGCACACGTACAGCTCGACGATGATCTCGGCCTTCTTGATCCAGCAATAGAGACGGAGAGGTAGATGAGTTCTCCGGAAGTGTGACGGCGCTTCGGACGTTGGTGGTGATATAATCTCAGCAGGGCTCCGCCCGAGCTCCGTAGAAACACGATCTAGAGGAAAAACCGTGGAGGTATGTGGTCGGGCTGCCGTGGAAAAGTTGTCTCAAATAAGCCCTAAAACCTCCGTTTATATAGGTGGGAGGGGAGGGGCCTTGCCTTGGGGCACAAGAGGCCCCAAGGGGTTCGGCCGAAGGGGGGGAGGAGGATTCCTCCTCCAATACTAGTCCAACTAGGATTGGAAGGTGGAGTCCTTCCCTTCCTTCCTTTTTTTCCTTTTCTCTTTAATTTTCTTATCTCCTGCGCAGGGGCCTCTCTGGGCTTGCCCACCAGCCCACTAAGGGCTGGTGCGGCACCCCTAAGGCCGATGGGCTTCCCCGGGGTGGGCTGCCCCCCCCCCTGATGTACATCTGGAACCCATTCGTCATTCCCGATACATTCCCGGTAATTCCGAAAACCTTCCGGTAATCAAATGAGGTCATCCTATGTAACAATCTTCGTCTCCGGACCATTCTAGAAACCCTCGTGACGTCTGTGATCTCATCCGGGACTCCGAACAACATTCGATAACCAACCATATAACTCAAATACGCATAAAACAACGTCGAACCTTAAGTGTGGAGACCCTGCGGGTTCGAGAACTATGTAGACATGACCCGAGGGACTCCTCGGTCAATATCAAATAGCGGGATCTAGATTCCCGTACTGGATCCTACATATTCTGTGAAGATCTTATCGTTTGAACCTCAGTGCCAAGGATTCATATAATCCCGTATGTCATTCCCTTTGTCCTTCGGTATGTTATTTGCCCGAGATTCGATCGTGAGTATCCGCATACCTATTTCAATCTCGTTTACCGGCAAGTCTCTTTACTCGTTCCATAATACAAGATCCCGCAACTTACACTAAGTTACATTGCTTGCAAGGCTTGTGTGTCATGTTGTATTACCGAGTGGGCCCCGAGATACCTCTCCGTCACAGGGAGTGACAAATCCAATCTTGATCCATACTAACTCAACGGACACCTTCGGAGATACTTGTAGAGCATCTTTATAGCCACCCAATTACGTTGTGACGTTTGATACAAACAAAGTATTCCTCCGGTGTCAGTGAGTTATATGATCTCATGGTCATAGGAATAAATACTTGACACGCAGAAAACAGTAGCAACCAATGACACGATGAACATGCTACGTCTATTAGTTTGGGTCTGGTCCATCACATGATTCTCCCAATGATGTGATCCAGTTATCAAGCAACAACACCTTGTACATAGTTAGAAGACCCTAACTATCCTTCATCAACTGGCTAGCCAACTAGAGGCTTGCTAGGGACAGTGTTTTGTCTATATATCCACACATGTATTTAAGTCTTCATTCAATACAATTATAGCATGGATAATAAACGATTATCTTGATACAGGAATTATAATAATAACTTATTTATCATTCCCTCTAGGGCATAATTCCAACATATGTGTCCTACCTTTAGCTCCTCGTTGGGTTCGACACTCTTACTTATCGAGAAAGGCTACAATTGATCCCCTATACTTGTGGGTTATCAGTGTTCAGTGTTAATTATTCTCAATGCATGATTATGACCGTTTTTCTCTCTAGCTAGTCGCTTCTCAATCTATTGCTAGGCTTCACCTGTACTAAGAGGTAATATTGCGTGTGCATCCAACTCCTAAACCTATGTTGTGCCAAATGTGTCCATCATACCTACCTATATGAGGTATTACCCTATCATTCCAAGCAAATTTGCACGTGCCTCCTATAAACATTCAAATAAGCATTTGTTGTGTGTGCTCGTACCGCTCATGGAGAGACGGGGCTGTCACTATCTTTCATGCTACGCGGGTTATTTTCAAGATGAGTGTTTATTCATGTGGCTGGTTAAAAGGATGCCCAGTCCTGCATAATCAAAAATAAATTAAACAAAACTCCCAGGATAGTTGAAATGTTGGAGGGCTCCAGGGGATTTGGTCAGCCATGCCTTCTGTATGTATGGTGGATGGGAGTAAAGTTCATATTTCCGCTTGGGAACCACCAATAGTGTGTTTAGCATGGAAGATATTGAAAACTCTGTTGTGACGTTCTGAGGCAAAGCACAACACCCAAAATTACAATTTCATCTATGTTTTAAACCTTGATCTCTAGCACCTCTACAAATCAATACTTCCCTATGTGAAGGGCCTTTTCGTTTAATTTTATGTTATTTACTTTCATACTATTTTGTTATATTTGAGTCAGCATCTTCTTACCAACGCAACACACCTAAGAGCACTATTGTCATTCTTATGCACTGAGTCTAGTTAATGTTGGACGTGAGCATGACTGGATCTTTTCTATTGTGAAGTAAGATGTTTAGTCATTGCTTGAACCTCACAGGTATTCCGTATTTATGTTTGGTGGTCTCATAAAGGGCTAGCGAGAAACCACATCATCATATTATATCATGATTGTTTTGACAAATTGTTGGCATGTGAGATATT
Source organism: Hordeum vulgare subsp. vulgare (assembly GCF_904849725.1). Lineage (NCBI taxonomy): Eukaryota > Viridiplantae > Streptophyta > Magnoliopsida > Poales > Poaceae > Hordeum > Hordeum vulgare. Next base: position 178,764,856 of record NC_058524.1, on the reverse strand, counting down.
TTATTAGTGGTCATTAGTTGGTTATGTTATTACTATGAGTGAATATAATATTGTACATTTATAACTAGCAAACGTTCGGATTTTAGCAATAGGCGAGAATGATCCTTCTTTCTTGCATGCCTTAGAATGACTAATTTTCCTTTCACGTACACTCCTCCCTCTAATTACATTCACATATGCATTAGAGGACGAAAAGTTGATGTCATCCTAGGTTCTTTTTTTCAAACTTCAAAATATTTTGTAGCTCAAACCGTCGCTCTGATTCAAAAATTATCTTAAAAACATGTCGACGAGATCTTCGAAACTAGATCCCATGTTGATATGTTCTGATGACTTTTTTGGACCAAAAGTTACCACGTCCGGCTACGTAAGTTGCCACGTTTGACATACATAAGTCACCGTGTCATTTACACAAAAGTTTCCGGGTTGTGTTCTCAACAAACTTTTATCCCAGGGTCAAAAAGTGATTATGATATTTCCAATGAGTTATCAGCTTTGTTGTGTATATTACCGTGTTGCAGGAAAGTAATTGTGGTATGTTTTTCAACAATTTTCATTACCGAGATATTTTTATATGAGTTATCAGCTCTCATGTGTGTGTATTATCATGTTGTTTACACATGAGTTATTGGGATGTAATTTTTTAATAACATTTTTCCCTAGTCAAAAAGTTACCACGCCTAGATTAAGTTACCAACTCTATTGTATGTATCTTACCATTTTATTTACACAGATGTTATCATGGTGTTTGTACCTAAGTTATCATGTGTATGATGTGTTATTACCATGATGTTTATACAAAAAGTTACGAGGGTACATTTTTGACAGCTTTTCCGTGAAAATTGTTGTGGTGTTTGTGCCCAAGTTAGAAGGGTTGCCATGCAGAAATTACCATGTTGTTTACAAATAAATTACCTGAGAGAAGTTTTAATATTTTTTTCATTCCCGGCCGAAGTTACCATGACATTTATGCGAAAGTTATCGGGTTCTCGTGCACAAATTACCATGCCATTTGCACAAAAGTTACCAGGGTATGTTTCAATCTCAAAACTCCCTCATGATATATATACCTATAACTTACATCTCTTGTAGAGGCCTCAGCGAATCCATTGTCAACGTCATCCTCAACTAGTAAAAAAAGTTTAGTGTTCATCTTGCAGTCAAAAAGAAGGGTTAAAAAAATCAAGACATTTATTGGTGTGAACACGAACAAACATCTTCACCGTATTATCGACCTAATATAGTTGGATTCGATCCTTAGCTACATGCTTCATTTTTTCCATGTGCTGGATCGGCGCTTTATTCTTATATAGGAGTAGTACAATAGTGTTCAGTGTGTATAGTTTTTGCTAGGGACAACAACAATCACAGGGTGGGTTGGTAAGTGTGTGTGGTATTCACAGCCTATGGCCTGGGTTCGAGTCCCTAGTACCGTGCTTTTTATTTTTCAAAAAATGGATGAGGGTATGAATAAAATCGGGAAACAGAGCATCGTGAGCGCTTGATCAGATTGCAACCGAAGCGTTCGGATATATCACTAAATTATGAACGTTCGGAAAATACATATATCATATAATATTTACATGTTATCATTAAGATGGTTAATTATGATTTATGATGAAAACCTCAACACTAGCTAAGTGTATGTACATCAACGAGAACAATAAAGTCTATAAAAGTTTTATTCACCGCTTTCAGTTCATCAACTGAATTGCGTGAGGAGAAGCAATGAGTTAAGCTTGAGGGAGTTAATACGTCTCCAGCGTATCTACTTTTCCAAAAACTTTTGTTATTGTTTTGGACTCTAATTTGGATAATACGAATGAAACTAATCCGGACTCATGTTGTTTTCAGCAGAACTACCACGGTGTTGTTTTTTGTGCAGAAATAGAAGTTCTTGGAATTGGATGAAAAAAATTGGAGTATTTTTCACGAATATATATAAAATGTTGGAGCAAAGATCCACTATAAGGGGGGCAACTGTTAGTGCTAAGCGAACAGGGCACGCCTTGTTGGCTTGGGGCCACCTCATGGCTCCGCAGACCCAAATTCCAGACCTATAAATCCTATTTCCAAAGAAAAAAAATAGAGAGAATTTTTCATTGCATTTTATGAGTTGGAGCCGCCTCGACCTCTTTTTCTTCCTTGAGAGGACTGATCTGGAGTTGTTGGGGGCTCTAGAGAGGAGGATTCGTCTTTGTCATCATCATTGATCCTTCTCCATCAACACAATCATTATGCTCATGATCAGGATTGAGTAATTACTTTGTAGGCTTAATGGACGGTGATGCGATTGGATGAGATTTTTCATGTAATCGAGTTATTTTGATAAGGCTTGATCCCTAGTATCCACTATGTTCTAGGATTAATGTTGCTATGACTTTACCGTGCTTAATGTTTGTCACTAGGGCCCGAGTGCCATGATTTCATATGTGAACCTTTTATGTTTCCATGAATATGGGAGTGTTTTGGATCCTATCTTGCAAGTTCTATGCACTTATTACGTGTCACAATCCGCATACCCCAAGGTGACAATAATAGGGATACTTGTTAGTGCTTTGTTCTGGTTCTCTATTTAAAGGAGGCCTTAATATCTCTTAGTTTCCTTATGGACCAGCTGCCATCGGAGGGTTGGACAAAAGATGGCATGCAAGTTCTTATTTTTTGATGGAAAACTGTAAGGGAAACCCCCCACAACGAGTTTTTTTTTAAATAATAAGAACCCAAATTCGCTCCCGTGGGGACTTGAACCTGGGTGGCTGGGTTGTACATGCAAGTTCTTATTATAAGGACGTATAACTATATATGGAATCCATGCCTATATTACATTGATGAATTAGAGCTAGTTTTGTGTCACTCTAGTGTGTAACTGTTACATGATGAATGTCATCCAATAAATATACTTATCCATCACCGATCCAAATACCTACGCTTTTCATATACCAAATCTTGGTAAGTTACTATTTTTCTACTTCTCGTGTTACAATCACTACAAAACTGTTGTGGTTACCATTACCGTTACTACTACTATTTTTTGGGATAATAGAACTTCTACTATAGAGAGATATCCCAGGTGTGGTTGCATTGACAACTCAACTTCTACGACTAATTAATATTCTTTAGCTCCCCCTGTGTCTAATAAATAAATTAGGGTGTAATACTACCCGTGAAGACTGTTGTGATCCCCTAAACTTGTGGGCTATCATATGACGACCTCTGTTGCGATGGGACCTTGGTTTTGACCAAGTCCCACAAGCGGTAGGTTACCTCCCACATTATCAAGATCATCCATATCCTCTAAGGTTACAAAACCTTGTATTGGAGCACGAGGCTCGGATACCAATTGAAAGGATCGATACGGTAGACTAAAGGGGGGAGGGGGTTAGGAGATTACAAATTTTAATCTTGTTTGTCAATTTTAGGGATAAGCAGATAAATAGGGTTCTCTAGATATGCAACTAGGTCAACACAACCTATATGACAAACACAAGTAGTTATAAATATTCTAGGCAACAAGGTAATTAACAAGCATACAAAGCAAAGTTAGGTGCTGAAAAGGATTAACCACAAGTGAGACAATAATGTGGATTTTATCCCGAAGTTCACTCTTCCTTGGGAAAGAGCTACTCTCTGTTTAGAGCGGTGTCGGAGCCAAAGCTTGAGGGACGCCACCGAAGGCTCACCGTATGTATTTTGAGTCACCCCAATGGATGAGCCTTGAATCACTCGGGTTTGGTCTTGAAGGCGGCCATCACACCTTTAGAAACTTCTCTCGAGCACACCACAAGCAAGGAAACTACCGGAGGAACCTCTTACCGCCTAGTAGCCCAAGCTCCAAGAGTAACAAGTCAATGGTGAACAAATGTTGGGGGAACACGAATTTGGTTTGGTCAAAGTGTAGGTCGGGTTTTGTTCTCCTAATCCCCAAAGTAACAACAAGTTCGGGTGGAGGGAATGAGAGTATTGAGAACAAATAGGTGTAGCATTAGTAGAGCTCAACAAGACATTAGGGATAGAGGTTGGAGGTGGAAGGAAGGGATATTTATAGTGTTCTTCGCCGAGTGGGGATTTCTCTCCATTGGACCCCGTGCGCGCGGGCTATAAGTTGGACCCATGTGCACGGGGTCGTTCGAGACTTTCCAACCCCCCTGTGCGCACGGTGGGTCTACGACCCCATGAGCACATGGTGTCTAGAAACTTTCTGACCACCCCGTGCGCACGAGGGTCAAATACCCCGTGTGCATGAGGGTTCTACAAACTTTCTGACCACCCCGTGCGCATGGGGGTCAAAGACCCCATGCGCACGGGGTGTCCACAGAGTTTCTACTGAAAGTCACAGGACACCTCGTCAAAGCACGCTGGTGGTAGGTGTAGGAAGGCTGGTGTATATGTTTTGGAGTCATTCCCATACGACACACATACACGATGACCCCTCTTGATAGAACGGTTTATCCTATGACTAAAATCTAACCAAATAAGAAAACCTTTGAGTCGTGAGTTAACCACGCCTTGACCTTTTCAAAATGGTGGGGTCACACAACTGCAGTGATATCTTCGTGAAACCAATATTCTGAGATAAACTATAGAAATTGATATTAGTTCCACTAACCACATTGTCATCACACAAAAATATAATATAGTGCCATATGAAATTTCAATTATGATATCACACACTATATCACCGTTTGAGGAGCTGAAATGGCGTGCTTATTGCAAGTATCATAATTCATTTTCTCACGCTACTAATGATTGTAATGTTTTTCGAGGACAGATACAACCGAACATTAATGATGAATGATTAAGTTTTGTTGAGACGCAAGTTGATAAGCAACCTTCCCCATAAACACCACATACTTGGAAGGGAATAGAATGTTAATTCGGCCTAAGATAGTGTTGTTATTGGTGAACCAAGGAAAGACAAGGAAGGCGACAAAGTCTTGGGATGAGAGGTTGTGCTTGATAAGTGCTACTGCAACAAAAGACCTTCCAACGGCGCCAGAAATAGGAGTGTTGCTTGATACTCCTCAGCAACGGCACCAGGAATCCTTCTGCTACGGCTACGCCTTAAGGGACTTCCTTGGCAAATATGCAAAGGATTTCCCCATGGCCTTGGAGCCTTGCGTTGGTGTTCCCTCGAAGCGGAAAGGGTGATGTAGCACAGCGGTGGTAAGTATTTCCCTCAGTTTGAGAACCAAGGTATTGATCCAGTGGAGGAGTATCACAAGTGCCTGCACAAACACAAAAAGCTTGCTCCCAACGCTATGAAGGGGTTGTCAATCCCTTATAGGTTGTTCGCCAAGTGAGATCTGAAAGCAACAAAGTATCAAAGCAAAGTAGAAGCGAAGGTGGAAACGATAGATGTGAATAGACCCGGGGGCCGTAGTGTTTACTAATGGCTTCTCTCATGAAAGCAAGTAGACGGTGGGTGAAGAAATTACTGTGGAGCAATTGATAGAACCGCGCAAAGTCGTGACGTCATCTATGGCAATGATTATATCTATAGGCATCACGTCCAAAACAAGTAGACCGATACTTTCTGCATCTACTACTATTACTCCACACGTCGACCGCTATCCAGCATGCATCTAGTGTATTAAGTCCAAAAGAACAGAGTAACGCCTTAAGCAAGATGGCATGATGTAGATGGACAATCTCATTTCTACGACAAAGCCCACCATGTTACCCTTGATGGCAACTACTCAATGTGTGCCTTGCTGCCCCTACTGTCAGTGGGAAAGGTCACCACATGGTAAGAACCCAAAACCAAGCACTTCTCCCATTGCAAGAATCATAGATCTAGTTGGCCAGAAAAAACCCAAGACTCGGAGAGACTTACAAGGATATCAAATCATGCATAAAAGAAATCAGCAAAGACTCAAATATATATCATAGATAATCTGATCACAAATCCACAATTCATCGGATCTCGACAAACACACCGCCAAAGAAGATTACATCGGATAGATCTCCATGAAGATCATGGAGAACTTTGTATTGAAGATCCAAGAGAGAGAAGAAGCCATCTAGCAACTAACTACGGACCCGTAGGTCTGAAGTGAACTACTCACGAGTTATTGGAGGGGCGATGATGATGATAAAGAAGCCCTCCAACTCCAAAGTCCCCTCCGGCAGGGCACCGGGAAGGGTCTTCAGATGAGATCTCGCGGAAACGAAAGCTTGCGGCGGCGGAAAAGTATTTTCGTGGATCCCTTGATTTTTTGCTGTATTTTAGGGAATATATAGGCCATGGATCTAGTCCTGGTGGTGGAGTGGGAGCTTGTGGGCTCCCTGTGGCCCTCCTGGCTTGGCCCACAAGCCCCCTGATCTTCTTCCGTTCGGGAAAAAATCATTTCGGGGATTTTATTCCGTTTGGACTCCGTTCCAAAATCAGATCGGAAAAGAGCCAAAAACACAGAAAAAACAGGAACTCGCACTTGGCACTGAATTAATAAGTTAGTCCCACAAAAGATATAAAAGGTACATAAAACATCCAAAGATGACAAGATAACAGCATGAAACCATAAAAAATTATAGATACGTTTGAGACATATCAAGCATGCCCAAGCTTAACTCCTGCTCATCCTCGAGTAGGGAAGTGATAAAGAATGAATTTTTGATGCTTTCATGCTACCTAGCATAGATGTCCTTTGTAACTCCTCTTATGTGACGTGAATGTTCAGATCCATTAGATTCAAAACAATAGTTTTCTATTGACGTGGAAACAGTAATAATTCAAGCAGACTAGCAAGGTAATCATGAACTTTCAAAATAACAAGGCCAAAAGAATGTTATCCCTACAAAAGCATATAGTCTGGCTATGCTCTATCATCATTGCACAACGAATTTAAATCATGCACAACCCCAGTATTGGACAAGTAATTGTTTCACACCTTTACTTTCTCAAACCGTTTCAACTCTCATGCAATACATGAGTGTGAGCCATGGTTTTAGCACTATAGATGGTGTGGAGTGTGGTGGAGGTTGCAAGACAAAAATAAGGAGAAGATGATCACATTAACTAGGCTTATCAATGAGCTGTGGAGATGCTCATCAATAGATATCAATGTGAATGAGTAGGGATTGCCATACAAATGATGCACTAGAGCTAAGAGTAAGTGAAAGCTCTTAAAGAAAACTAATGGGTGTGCATCCAACTTGCTTGCTCACGAAGACCTAAGGCAATTTTGAGGAAGCCTATCATTGGAATATACAAGCCAAGTTATATAATGAAAATTTACCACTAGCTATATGGTGGTGACAAAACGAGAGACTCTCAATCATGAAGATCATGGTGCTTAATATGCAAAAGTGTGGAAAAGTGGTAGCATTGTCCCTTCTCTCTTTTTCTCTCATATTTTTTATATATATATTTTTTTGGTGGGCTCTTTGGCCTCTTTTTTTTGGTGGGCTTCTTTGGCCTCTTTTATTTCCTCATATGGGACAATGCTTGATCAATGATGATCATCACACTTTCAACTCAAAACTCAGAGCAACGATGACTCTATATGGAATGCCTTCGGTAGTGTGCCGTGACAATGATCTAGCATGGCATAGACATTAATGGAAACATCATGCTAGCTATCTTATGATCATGCAATGTCAATGTAGACGTGATGGCACATGTCATGGTGGTAGTTGCATGGAAATATATCTCGGAATGACTTTGAAAAAGACATAGTAGGTAGGTATGGTGGCTTTTTTGAGGGAGGCTAATGGTGGGTTTTGTGCACCGGCGAAAGTTGCACGGCACTAAGAAGATGGTGATGGTGGAAGGTGAAAGTGCATCTAAACCATGGACTCAACATTAGTCATGAAGAACTCATATACTTGTTGCAAAAGTTTTATTAGTAATCGAAACAAAGCATTCAATGCATACTCCTAGGGGAAGGGTTGGTAGGTATAAACCATCGCGTGATCCCGACCGCCACGCAAAGGATGACAATCAATAGACTAATCATGCTAAGATTTCATCACATAGCAGTTCACCATACGTGCATGCTACGGGAATGACTAACCTCAACACAAGTATTTCTAGATCCACAACACCTTACTAGCATAACTTCAATATTACGATAAACACAACTCAAAACTAACTGAGATGAATCAAACTTCTCTAACTATTCAATGCACATGAAGGTGGAAGTTTTCGTATCCCTTTGGATAACTACCACTTTTGAGACTACTTTCAAAGCATAGATCAACTACCAAGCCACGCACCGCTGTGCTCTAAAAGATATAAGTGAAGCACATAGAGCAAAAGTATCTAGCTCAAAAGATATAAGTGAAGCACAAGTGAGCTGAATTGTCTACCAAAAGATATAAGTGAAGCTCGACAAAATCACGGTGAGTGCATGTCTCTCTCTCTCTAGGTGTGCAGCAAGGATGATTGTGACACAACAAAATAAAAAGACTCCTACGATGCAAGACGCTCCAAGCAAAAACACATAACATGTGGTGAATAAAAATATAGCCCCAAATAACGTTACCGATGGATTAAAGACGAGAGAGGGGATGCCTTCCCGGGGCATCCCCAAGCTTAGGCTTTTACGGCATCCTTTAATCTCTTAGGGTGCCTTGGGCATCCCCAATCTTGAGCTATTGCCACTCTTTATCTCTTTGTCCATAAGAACTTCACCCAAAACTTGAAAACTTCACAACACGAAACTTAAACAGAAACTCGTGATAACATTAGTATGAGAAAGCAAACCACCACTTCCTTAGGTACTGTAGCAAACTTAAATTCTACTTGGTATGATGTTGGGTTACTGTATTTTCAATCTTCCATGGCTAATACCCCCCGATAATATCCATAGTTTCATCAAAATAAGCAACCAACACAACAAAAACAAAATCTGTTTACAGCAGACCAGTATGTAGCAATCTGTATATTTCGTGTACTTCTGGTACTTCAACAATTCTGACAAATTACGACAGTGTGAAGAATTTGCTCTTACAGAAAAAAAATTGGAAATTCTTTTCGTGAGCAGAAAGTTTCTGTCTTTTCCAGCATGACCAAACGATCATCCCCAAGACTAATCATAACGGTTTTGCTTGGCACAAACGCAAAAAGAAACACAATAATAACAGAATTATGAAAGTGTGGAAAACACAAAACAGAAAGAAAAAGGATAGATTCGTTGGGTTGCCTCCCAACAAGCGCTTTTGTTTAACGCCCTTAGCTAGGCAAAAGGTGATGGAATCACGTATAGTCATCTTTGGTGCTCAAACCATAAGTAGCCCTCATCATAGATTCATAAGGCAGTCTTATTTTCTTTCTAGGAAAGTGCTCCATGCCCTTCTTCAAAGGAAATTGAAATATAATATTCCCTTCCTTCATATCGATGATAGCACCAATAGTCCTTAGGAAAGGTCTACCAAGAATAATGGAACATGAAGGATTGCAATCTATGTCAAGTACAATGAAATCCACGGGTACATAGTTCTTATTTGCAACAATAAGAACATCATCGATCCTTCCCATAGGTTTCTTGACAGTAGAATCCGCAAGATGCAAATTAAGAGAACACTCTTCAATCTTATGAAATCCAAGAATATCACATAAAGACGTTGGAATCGCGGAAACACTAGCACCCAAATCACACAAAGCATTGCACTCATAGTTTTTTATCTTGATTTTGATAGTAGGTTCCCACTCATCATGAAGTTTTCTAGGTATAGAGACTTCTAGTTCGAGCTTCTCTTGAAGAGATCTCATCATAGCATCTACGCAAGGCGCGGTAAAGGCTTTGCTTTGGCTATAAGCATGTGGAGAGTTTGCAATGGATTGCATCAAAGAAATGCATTTAAACAAGGAGCAATTATCATAATTGAATTCCTTGAAATCCAAAGTGGGAGTTTCATTACTACCCAAAATTTTGATTTCTTCTACTACACTCTCCACACATTTATCATCAAGATAGGTGGACTCCGAATCATTGGGCGTTTTTCAACCAAAGTGGATTCATATCCAGCCCCTCCATCAAAAGGTTTGACACGCGAAAACAAAGATTAAAGAGGAGACACACTAAGGACTTTAAGATCTTCGTGATTTGCATCACTAGAACGCACCCTTTTAAACCATTCATGCCTAGCGCGAATTTGGGCGGTTCTTTCTTTGCTCTCATTCATGGAGACACACATAGCTTTCAAAGTTTCATCCAAGTTGACCTTGGGAGGAGCGCATCTAACTTTCAAAGCATCAATATCACAAGACATCCTATCAACGCTCTTAGCCAAATCGTCTATTTTGAGTAGTTTTTCCTCTATGGACGCATTGAAAATCTGTTGAGAGTTGATGAACTCTTTGATATTACTCTCTAAATCAGAGGGTAATTTGTTGTGATTTCCTTAAGTGTTGTTATAGGAGTCGCCATAATTGTTAGAGGAGTTACTAGGAAAAGGCCTAGGAACATAGTTTCCTCTAAAAGCATTGTTGTTGCCAAAATTGTTCCTACCAACAAAATTCACGTCCAAAGTAGCGTTGCTACTCTCAATCAAGGAAGATAGTGGCATGTCATTAGGATCTACAGTAGCGTTTCTACTAGCAACCAAATTCATCAACTCGTCCATCTTAGCACTAAGCGAGTTAATCTCTTCTATAGCGCGTAACTTTTTGCTAGCAGGTGACCTTTCAGTGTGCCACTGAGAGTAGTTGGTCATGATATTGTCTAGGAGTTTTGTAGCGTCTCCTAACGTGATTTCCATGAACGTTCCACCTGAGGCGGAGTCCAAGATATTGCGAGAAGCGAAATTCAAGCCAGCGTAAAAGATTTGTATAATCATCCACAAACTCAAGCCATGAGCGGGACAATTTCTAATCATGAGCTTCATCCTCTCCCAAGATTGTGCAACGTGTTCATGATAAAGTTGCTTGAAATTCATGATATCGTTACGTAAGGAGATGATCTTAGCCGGCAGAAAATACTTGGATATGTAAGCATCTTTGCACTTATCCCAAGAATCGATACTATTTTTAGGCAAAGAAGAAAACCAAGTTTTTGTGCGATCTCGCAACGAGAAAGGAAAAAGTTTCAACTTAATCACATCATTATCCACATCTCTTTTCTTTTGCATATCACAAAGCTCAATGAAGGTATTGAGATGGGATGCGGCATCTTCACTAGGAAGGCCAGAGAATTTCTCTTTCATAACAAGATTCAGCAAAGCTGCGTGGATTTCATACGATTCCGCACTAGTGGTGGGAGCAATCGGAGTACTAATAAAATCATTATTATTGGTACTCGAGAAGTCGCAAAGTTTGGTGTTTTCAGTCATGATGACTTCAACAAACAAACAAGCAAGAAAACCGGCAAAGGAAAATGACAAAAGGCAAAAGGCAAAAGCAAAAGGCAAAGGAGAAAGGCAAATGAAAACGGCAAATGTGAAGTGGGAGAGAGGAAAACGAGAGGCAACTGGCAAAAAAAACTAAATGCAAGAGATGAGTTTGTGAGACCTACTTGGATAGATCTTTCCTTCCCCGACAACGGCGCCAGAAATACTTCTGCTACTGCAACAAAAGACCTTCCAACGGCGCCAGAAAGAGGAGTGTTGCTTGATACTCCTCAGCAACGGCACCAGGAATCCTTCTGCTACGGCTACGCCTTAAGGGACTTCCGAGGCAAATATGCAAAGGATTTACCCCGTGGCCTTGGAGTCTTGCCTTGGTGTTCCCTCGAAGCAGAAAGGGTGATGTAGCACAGCGGTGCTGAGTATTTCCCTCAGTTTGAGAACCAAGGTATTGATCCAGTGGAGGAGTATCACAAGTGCCTTCACAAACACAAAAAGCTTGCTCCCAACGCTATGAAGGGGTTGTCATTCCCTTATAGATTGTTCGCCAAGTGAGATCTGAAAGCAACAAAGTATCAAAGCAAAGTAAAAGCGAAGGTGGAAACGATAGATGTGAATAGACCCGGGGGCGATAGTGTTTACTAGTGGCTTCTCTCATGAAAGAAAGTAGACGGTGCGTGAACAAATTACTGTCGAGCAATTGATAGAATCGCGCAAAATCATGACGTCATCTATGACAATGATTATATCTATAGGCATCACGTCCAAAACAAGCAGACTGATAGTTTCTGCATCTACTACTATTACTCCACACGTCGACCGCTATCCAGCATGCATCTAGTGTATTATGTCCAAAAGAACAGAGTAACGCCTTAAGCAAGATGACATGATGTAGATCGACAATCTCATATCTACGATAGAGCCCACCTTGTTACCCTTGATGGCAACTACTCAATGTGTGCCTCGCTGCCCCTACTGTCACTGGGAAAGGTCACCACATGGTAAGAACCCAAAACCAAGCACTTCTCCCATTGCAAGAATCATAGATCTAGTTGGCCAGAAAAAACCCAAGACTCGGAGAGACTTACAAGGATATAAAATCATGCATAAAAGAAATCAGAAAAGACTCAAATATATATCATAGATAATCTGATCAGAAATCCACAATTCATCGGATCTCGACAAACACACCGCCAAAGAAGATTACATTGGATAGATCTCCATGAAGATCATGGAGAACTTTGTATTGAAGATCCAAGAGAGAGAAGAAGCCATCTAGCTACTAACTATGGATCCGTAGGTCTAAAGTGAACTACTCACGAGTCATTGGAGGGGCGATGATGATGATGAAGAAGCCCTCCAACTCCAAAGTCCCCTCCGGTAGGGCACCGGGAAGGGTCTCCAAATGAGATCTCGCGGAAACGGAAGCTTGCGGCGTCGGAAAAGTATTTTCGTGGATCCCTTGATTTTTTGTTGTATTTTAGGGAATATATAGGCCAAGGATCTAGGTCAGGGGGGCGCCAGGGAGGCCACAAGCCTGCCCACCGCCGCCTCCCCTGGTGGCGGAGTGGGAGCTTGTGGGCTCCCTGTAGCCCTCCTGGCTTGGCCCACAAGCCCCTTGATCTTCTTCCGTTCGGGAAAAAATCATTTCGGGGATTTTATTCCGTTTGGACTCCGTTCCAAAATCAGATCTTAAAAGAGCCAAAAACACAGAAAAAACAAGAACTGGCCCTTGGCACTGAATTAATAAGTTAGTCCCAAAAAAGATATAAAAGGTACATAAAACATCGAAAGATGACAAGATAACAGCATGAAACCATCAAAAATTATAGATACGTTTGAGACGTATCAATAAGCAACCCGATGGTAACGAGGTATTGAAGATCACCATAAAATTGCTCCACTTGAGGCATGGGGGACCTCAAATACAAGCAGATACTCATATTAAATTTATTAAGCCCATGAATTCGAAAGTTGATAAATGGAAAAAGAGTGAAGCTAAGCGCAAGCGAATCACGCCAACTATTCATATGTTCCTATTCAAATATGCCAATCAAGCGACCAACTCTATCTCTAGTCGGTCATCACATTCAAATCATTCAGGATAACCTGTGAATCAAGATTTTTGATGCTACACAAGGCCATATGGGTCATGGGAACCGTCACCGTGGATGTCGCCAACTCCCTATGGACCATACTACATAGGAGACTTCAATGGAGGATGGGGCCAGCCCTCAATGGATCCTTATGCTTTTCGTATGGGGTGAGCAGTACCTATAAGACTTTCTCTTGAGATACTTTATTATCCTACACATGACCATTCAACCCATCGTGCTAATTGGCGAACAAAAATAAGTCTTCAAGCAAGGCCAAACATATGGATCCCAAATATACTCAACCTAAGTGGTGTCCTCCTGGTTTAACTAAGACAATCAAAAGTAGATTGCAATGCACGAGGAACCACGAGAAGCTACAGAACGAAGAGGAGGAGCAAAGGGATGAATTGTTTAATGAAATTCGGCCCATAGCATCCATAAAGAAAGTGTGGAGGCAAAAACAAAAAAGAGAATGTGGATGCTTCTATATTGACTACAACAAGACCTACACCACCAAAAGACGATGATGTGACCCCTATTACATCGTCAAGACCACCTGAAACATCCCCATAAATTGAGAAAACTTCAAGTCCGATATAGACATTGGGAGATGAAGACGAGATGGAGGATTATGAGTCTTTGTCGGTTCGGGAAGGTGTGGATATTACTATGGTGCATTACTTACCCGCCGAATTTCGTGCTAGAGATGAAGAAGGGTAGGTGGACCAGCTGGATTTTTGTCCTAAGAATTCTATCTTCGAGAAGCCATGGAAACCGGTGAAACACTTGAAGCCATGGTACCTCAAAGGTCATATTAGCGAAATTGTCGATTTCTAGAATGCTTGTTGATGGTGGTTTTGTGGTAAATATTAGGCCCTATTCAATCTTCAAGAAGTTAGGATTATATGATGATGCATTGATGACGACCAATATGGTACCTAACAGATTTGATGGTAAAGAAACGACAAGTGCAAAAGCTTTGATGCGCATGGAACTCATCGTGGGAAGCAAAACTTTAGCCAACACATTCTTCATTGCCGAGGTGCAAGGTAACTATAATGCTATATTAGATTGTGGTTAGGTTCATTCTAACCAATGCATTCCATCTATCAAGCATCAATTCCTAAAAGAATGGGTCGATGATGAAGTAGAAGTCATACATGCGGACAATTCGGCTTGTCTTGCTTTGGTCGATGCATCCATGGATTGGAATCATCCCGATGTTACTTGATTAACGGTGTGTGCCCTCTCAAAGTTTGATTTTCTTAGTGCTATAAGGAACGAGTTCATTCCCATCTCTTTAAATCTAACTGGTGGTAATCGGTTCCAAGTTATGATGCAAGCAAACAAAAAGCAATGGCCGATATATAATTATCACCCTAAGCAATAAACATGGCTCATACATATAATTATCGTCCTAAGCAATAAACATGGCTGATACATATAATTATCGGCCTAATCATAAGCATCGATGAATCATCATTATCGCCCAAAGCATATAAAATGGTCAATGGAGTGTTAACATCGTCCTTAGAACAAGCATTGTTTAAGTTATTTTTCGTCACACAAGTTTTTCCCAACAATAGGAGGGCATATGTTGACACCAGATTTTTATGTGCCAAAGAACCCAATTAAGATGGCCTCAAATGAACCTAACAATACGAAAGTTGAGCGTATCATCGAAATGGTTAATTTTGATACAAAAATTGTCTCCATCCGAGGTCCTATGCAACATATGGAGCCAAAACAAGATCAGGGACAGAAATTGCTAGGTCACTTCACACAAAATGAGTTGATTTTACTGAGTGAGGCGGAGTTGATGTTAGAAAAATCGTCATGAGGCACATAGTGTACTCGGCGAGAGCGAATGAAACCATTTGGAAGTTGCGAATGAGATACAGAAGATTAAAAAATTGGGAACATCCACTAGGTGACACCGAACGAAACCACTTGGAGGCTCCAAGTTGATCCAAAAATTTGCAGAAGATTCTTGTCCGAGTTATGTCAGATTTTTTGATGTTTTGGCCAGAATTTTAGTCCTTTTCTTATAAGAGAAGTCCAGCCGCCTCATAAATAGATAAGAGTTGACAACCATTGAACGACACAAAATGGACAAATCAATACACTACTTTTTACCCCTAGTTTTTTACATTGATCTCTTGTTCTTTTTCTCTCGTTCTTCATGTTGAAGGGCAGCGATCCTCAATGGCTAGGGGTGAGCAAATCGAGCTAGGTCAGCCCATAGCCAACACACGCCCACACGGGTTCATCCCGGGCATGTGTGGTTTTGGGTCCTCAAAAGCACCAGAGCGAATCGCTTGTGTACTACACTTCCGGACGGGCCTCCTTTGAAGTGAGTTGTGTCGTATCACCCGTAACATCAACGGTACACTATCATGTGTTCGTGTGTGAATAGCTACACTGCAAGAATGTTGCACTGGGAAGTGTGCTATTCCCATGGTCACTATAGTGCACCTTTGATCAGCTACAACGATAGCAATCTAGGAGGCGATGTTGAAAACAAAATTAGCACCACTGGAGTCCTGTTCTTCCTTGACAACAACTTGATTAGCTCGCAGTCGCCAAAACACAAAGTGTTGGCTCTCTCGTCGTGTGAATCTGGGCACATGTCATCTACGATGGCAACGTGATAAACAATCTGGCTCACACTACTCCTTAGAGATATCAAGGATGAAGATCAAAGGGTGGCGACGCTGAACATCGACAACAAGTCTGCAATAACCATGAGTGAGAACCTTGTTTTCCATGAGCGAAGCAAACACATTGAGAGACGCTATTACGTTATTTGGGAGTGTTGGGGAACGTTGCATGGGAATCAAAAATTTCCTACGCACATGAAGACCTATCATGGTGATTTTCATCTACGAGAGGGAGATCGGTTCCACATACCCTTGTAGATCGCTAAGAGGGAAGCGTGAAGAAACGTGGTTTATGTAGTGGAACAGCTTCATGATTCAAATCACTGTCGTCCCACGATCCGTCCCGATCTAGCATGGAACGGACGACATCTCCGCGTTCAGCACACTTACAGCTCGATGACGATCTCCGCCTTCTTGATCCAGCAAGAGATACGGGGAAGTAGATGAGTTCTCCGGCAGCGTGACGGTGCGCTGGCGATGGTGATGATCTATTCCTGCAGGGCTCCGCCCGAGCTCCACGAAAAACCGATCTAGAGGAAGAACTACAAAGTAGAGGTTTAGGGTTGCACGTGGCAAAAGTTGTATCTCAAAAACCCCTAAACCTCAAGTATATATAGGAGGAGCCAAGTGGTGGGGCTTTCCCTTGGGGCGCCGGCCGAAGGGAGGAGGGATCCTCCTCCAAGTCGGTTTGGAGGGAGGAATCCCTTCCTTCCTTCCCACCTCCTCTTTTTTTTCCTTTTTTCTCCTTTGATTTTTTTTTCCTTTTAGCCAAAATAGCCCTATTGGTATCGCCTCACAAGCCCACCAAGGGCTGGTGCGCCACCCATGGGCTATTAGGTTCTCTCTCGGGTGGGTGCCCCCCCCCCCCCCCCCCCCGGTAAAAACCCGGAACCTATTCGTCACTCCCGGTACACTCCCGGCAATGCCCGAAATCTTTCCGGGGTCCAAATGAAACAATCCTATATATCAATCTTCGCTTTCGGACTATTCTGGAAACCCTCGTGACATCTGTGATCTCATCCGGGACTCCGAACAAACCTTCGGTCACCAACACCTATAACTCAACTATACCGAAACGTCACCGAACCTTAAGTGTGCAGACGTTGCGGGTTCGATAACTATGCAGACATGCCCTGAGACACTCCACGGTCAATATCCAACAGTGGGACCTGGATGTCCATATTACATCCTACATATTCTACGAAGATCTTATCAGTTGAACCTCTGTGCCAAGGATTCATATAATCCCATATACCTTTCCCTTTGTCCTTCGGTATGTTACTTGCCCGAGATTCGATCGTTGGTATCCCTATACCTATTTCAATATCGTTACCGGCAAGTCTCTTTACTCGTTCTGTAATACAAGACCCCATGACTAACACATTAGCCACATTGATTGCAAGGCTTATATGTGATGTTGTATTACCGACTGGGCCCCGTGATACCTCTCCGTCACACGCAGTGACAAATCCCAGTCTTGATCCATGCTAACTCAATGCACACCTTTGGAGATACCTGTAGAGCACCTTTATAGTCACTCAATAACGTTGTGATGTTTGATACACACAAGGTATTCCTCCGGTGTTAGTTAATTACATGATCTCATGGTCATAGGAATGAATACTTGACACGCAGAAAACAATAGCAACAAAATGACACGATCACATGATACGTTTATAGTTTGGGTATTATCCATCACATCATTCTCCCAATGATGTGATCTAGTCATCAAGTGACAACACTTGCATATGGTCAGAAAACCTTAACCATCCTTGATCAACTGGCTAGTCAACTAGAGGCTTACTAGGGACATAGTTTTCTCTATATATCCACACATGCATTTATGTTTTCATTCAATACAATTATAGCATGGATAATAAAAGATTATCTCGAATCAGGAAATATAATAATAACTATTTTATCATTGCCTCTAGGGCATATTTCCAACAGTCTCCCACTTGCACTAGAATCAATAATCTAGTCTCACATCGCTATGCGATTTACATTGGAATGAATCTAACACCCATACAGTTCTGGTGTTGATCATGCTTCGCTCGTGGAAGAGGTTTAGTCACCGGATCTGCAACATTCAGATCCATTTGCACTTTGCAAATATTTACGTCCTCTCCTTCGACATAGTCGCGAATGAGGTTGAAGCGTCGTTTGATGTGTCTGTTCTTCTTGTGAAACCTTGGTTCCCTGGCTAGAGCAATGGAACCACTGTTGTCAGAGAACCGAGTTATTGGATTTAGTGCGCTCGGCACAACTCCAAGATCCCTCATGAACTGCTTCATCCAGGCACCCTCCTTAGCTGCCTCTCAGGCAGCCATGTACTCCGCTTCACATGTAGAATCTGCTATGACGCTTTGCTTGGAACTGCACTAGCTTACCGCACCCCCATTATGAATAAATATGTATCCAGTTTGAGACTTAGATTCATCTGGATCAGTGTCAAAGCTTGCATCAACAAAACTCTTTACGACGAGCTCTTCGTCACCTCCATAAACGAGAAACATTTCCTTAGTCCTTTTCAGGTACTTCAGAATATTCTTGACCGCCGCCCAGTGTTCCACTAGTGGATCACTTTGAAACCTGCATGCCATACTTATGGCCAGGCTGACGTCCGGTCTTGTGCACAACATTGCATACATGATAGACCCTATGGCTGAAGCATAGGGGACGGTACTCATCTTTTATCAATCTTCTGTAGTTACTGGACACTTAGTCTTACTCAACTTTATACCTTGTAACACTAGCAAGAAGGCCTTCTTGGATTGCTCCATTTTGAACTTCTTCAAAACTTTATCAAGGTATGTTCTTTGTGAAAGTCCTATTAGGCGCCTCGATCTATCTCTATAGATCTTAATGCCTAATATGTAAGCAGCTTCTCCTAGGTCTTCCATTGAAAAACATTTGTTCAAGTAAACCTTTACACTTTCCAATAACTCCACATTGTTTCCAATCAGCAATATGTCATTCACATATAATATTAGAAACGCTACAGAGCTCCCACTCACTTTCTTGTATATACAAGATTCTCCAACAACTTGTATAAACCCAAACGCCTTGATCAGCTCATCAAAGCGCTTATTCCAACTCCAAGATGCTTGCACCAGTCCATAAATGGATCGCTGGATCTTGCATACTTTGTTAGCATTATTTGGATCGACAAAACCTTCGGGTTGCATCATATACAACTCTTCCTTAAGAAAACCATTAAGGAACACCGTTTTGACATCCATCTGCTAGATTTCATAATCGAAAAAATGCATCTATTGCTAACATGATTCGGACGGACTTAAGCATCGCTACCGGTGAGAACGTCTCATCGTAGTCAACTCCTTGAACTTGTGAAAAACCCTTTGCCATAATTCGAGCTTTATAAATGGTCACATTACCGTCCGCGTCTGTCTTCTTCTTAAAGATCCATTTGTTCTTAATAGCCTTGCGACCTTCAGGTAATACTTCCAAAGTCCACAATTTGTTTTCATACATAGATCCTATCTTGGATTTCATGGCCTCTAACCATTTGTTGGAATCCAGGCCCACCATTGCTTTTTCATAATTCGCAAGCTCATTGTTGTCTAACAACATGATAGATAAGATAGGATTCCCGTACCACTCAGGAGCAGTACGTGATCTTGTCGACCAGCGAGGTCTGATAGTAACTTGATCCGAAGCTTCAAGATCATCATCATTAGCTTCCTCCTCAACTGGTGTTGCCTCGATAGAGATTTCTCTCTGCCCTTCTTTCGTGGTTTTGTCACGGCAGATGTCCTCATGAAAGGACTTAGAGATGGAGCCATCGCACCTTGGTGGCGACTCGAAGGGGGTGAGCGAAAGCGAGACTCAAATTTACCCAGGTTCGGCACCTCATGAGGAGGTAAAAGCCTACGTCGTGCTATGTGTGGATTAAGGGTGGTTTCGATTACAAGGAGGGTGTAACTCGCCTAACCTAGATCTTGATTCTCTCTAACTCGCGTGACCTCTCCCTGGGACTGGCCTTTATATACAGGTCGAGGCCCTAGGGTTTACAAAGTCCTGTCATTCTACTCTTTGTGGCTTTCCTTATCTCTAAGTCGTTGTGTCCCCCATGATCAGGAGCTTCCTTGGTAATCCATCATCTGCACGATCTCTTGAGCCACCCTCCAGCTTCTGGGCCATGGGACGCGCAGCTAATGGCGAGTCGCCCCTTTGGTGACCCGGCCCACTAGGGGCGGGTTACCCATAGGTAATATCCCCAACATTAGGCCCCAGATTGTCCTGAATTCATTCATGTCAATAAACTCCCATCAACTTGGGGCGACTCTCCCCATTTCTAACCTTCGGTGAATGTTAAGTCGACATCCATTGTACTTCATCTGAGTCGCCATGTAGTATTGAATGGCATCACCTCGTCCCCTTAATTCCAGGGCTCCTAACACCGCAACCGTCAACGGATCTTTTGTTCATAATTACTTACCCCAAAAATCTAGGCGCCATCATCGCAATCTCTAACTTGTCACCTCGATCTCCGCCTCGACGGTCTCGATTTTTGTTCCTGCCTTTAAATAACAATGGAAATGGGAGGGGAGGAGATCCCGTCACCAACCTCCATCTCTTCCTCGTCTTCCTCGCACGCTTCATCTCCGAGCACCAGCACCCCGACGTCGTCTGCGGCTCCCGGAGCTTCTCCATCTACCGTGATCTTCTGAGCGTCAAGGAACACAGAGCACTGTGCATTCATCCCCGGCACCGATCTCCTACCCTCGGGTACAAACATTCCCTCCATTTAGGGTTAGGCCGAGAACACCACGACTGTAGTTTCTTGCGGACTAGCTTCCATGATGCGACGAACACCTTTATCTGCTTTAGATCCGTTTCATGCTTTCGTGATAGACCTTATGCAGTAGTAGGCTTTGGCCACTTGATCATGTCCTTCCGCTAGCTTAGACCTTCATACCGTAGACCCAATGTTGTTGCCGCGTTATGTGCATAGTTCTCTATCATTATTTAAGGCAATATCCTTCTATTTTGACCTATTCGTAGATCCACAATTTACTGCCTATTTTTAGAAACATCTTTGTTCATCTGTCAAAAATATCCCTAAGGAAGAAAACACCTCTGAGAGTCGCCGTTTAGCTCCAGCCTTCATAGCGACTTCGCTTTATTACCATAGCTATGACACCTTCTCTTCCAATCTGAAGGGCGAGTCATAATACTTTTGAAGATATGCCCATGGATCGCCCAAATAACGGGCTACAATGTATGTCAACCATTTGGCGGGTTACCAAATCTTTTCCGAACACCGTAGACCCATACCGACGGGTTAGAACATTTCCTAGTTTTTGACTGAGTCGCCTTGTTCCCCTCTCTTTTGTAGTCATGGCCATTACGAAGTGTGACTGGTTACCAACCAAAGTCGACGATGCCACGCTTGAGAAGTTTGTTAAGGTGGGTCTCCTTAACAGTAAGGAAACCATTGGTTGGAGAGCCGCCCCGGGCGAGTTGACTCCCAACCCTGCTCTAGGAGAAGTAGTAATCTTTACCGACTACCTTGAGCGCGGTTTTAAACCGCCCGGGTCAAAGTTTTTCTGGGACGTCCTGCACTTCCTCAATGTTCATCCTCAAGATCTAGGACCAAACTCCATCAGCAACCTATGCCAGTTCCAGGTTTTCTGCGAAGTGTATTTGCAGAGAGAGCCCGAAATTCCCTTATTCTGGAACTTTTTCCATCTGAACCGCCAGACCGAGTTTCCCAACGGTCCCAACCACTAGCTCGGAGGAGTCAACATCCAAAGACACCGTGAACGTGGATTCCCAACTGTTCTCCTGCCCATCCATCCCAAACGCTTGGCCGAGTCATGGTTCTACTACCGAAACTGTTGGAATTATGCCCTAGAGGCAATAATAAATGTAGTTATTATTATAATTCCTGTATCAAGATAATAGTTTATTATCCATGCTATAATTGTATTGAATGAAGACTCATTTACATGTGTGGATACATAGACAAAACACCGTCCCTAGCATGCCTCTAGTTGGCTAGCCATTTAGTCAATGATAGTCAGTGTCTTCTGATTATGAACAAGGTGTTGTTGCTTGATAACTGGATCACGTCATTGGGAGAATCACGTGATGGACTAGACCCAAACTAATAGACGTAGCATGTTGATCGTGTCATTTTGTTGCTACTGTTTTCTGCGTGTCAAGTATTTATTTCTATGACCATGGGATCATATAACCCACTGACACCGGAGGAATGCTTTGTGTCTATCAAACGTCGCAACGTAACTGGGTGACTATAAAGATGCTCTACAGGTATCTCCGAAGGTGTTAGTTGAGTTAGTATGGATCAAGACTGGGATTTGTCACTCCGTGTGACGGAGAGGTATCTCGGGGCCCACTCGGTAATACAACATCACACACAAGCCTTGCAAGCAATGTAACTTAGTGTAAGTTGCGGGATCTTGTATTACGGAATGAGTAAAGAGACTTGCCGGTAAACGAGATTGAAATAGGTATGCGGATACTGACGATCGAATCTCGGGCAAGTAACATACCGAAGGACAAAGGGAATGACATATGGGATTATACGAATCCTTGGCACTGAGGTTCAAACGATAAAGATCTTCGTAGAATGTGTAGGATCCAATATGGGCATCCAGGTCCCGCTATTGGATATTGACCGAGGAGTCTCTCGGGTCATGTCTACATAGTTCTCGAACCCGCAGGGTCTGCACACTTAAGGTTCGACGTTGTTTTATGCGTATTTGAGTTATATGGTTGGTTACCGAATGTTGTTCGGAGTCCCGGATGAGATCACGGACGTCACGAGGGTTTCCGGAATGGTCCGGAAACGAAGATTGATATATAGGATGACCTCATTTGATTACCGGAAGGTTTTCGGAGTTACCGAGAATGTACCGGGAATGTCGAATGGGTTCCAGGAGTTCACCGGGGGGGCAACCCACCCCGGGGAAGCCCATAGGCCATAAGGGTGGCGCACCAGCCCTTAGTGGGCTGGTGGGACAGCCCAAAAGGGCCCTATGCGCCAAGGATAAGAAATCAAAGGAAAAAGAAAAAAAAGGAGGAGGTGGGAAGGGAGGGGGACTCCCTCCCACCAAACCTAGTCCAACTCGGTTTGGGGGGGGAGAGTCCTCCCCCTTGGCTCGGCCGACTCCTTGAGGGTCCTTGGACCCCAAGGCAAGGCCCCCCTCCCTCCCACCTATATATACGGAGGTTTTAGGGCTGATTTGAGACGACTTTTCCACGGCAGCCCGACCACATACCTCCACGGTTTTTCCTCTAGATCGCGTTTCTGCGGAGCTCGGGCGGAGCCCTGCTGAGACAAGGTCATCACCAACCTCCGGAGCGCCGTCACGCTGCCGGAGAACTCTTCTACCTCTCCGTATCTCTTGCTGGATCAAGAAGGCCGAGATCATCGTCGAGCTGTACGTGTGCTGAACGCGGAGGTGCCGTCCGTTCGGTACTAGATCGTGGGACTGATCGCGGGATTGTTCGCGGGGCGGATCGAGGGACGTGAGGACGTTCCACTACATCAACCGCGTTCTCTAACGTTTCTGCTGTACGGTCTACAAGGGTACGTAGATCACTCATCCCCTCTCGTAGATGGACATCACCATGATAGGTCTTCGTGCGCGTAGGAAAATTTTTGTTTCCCATGCGACGTTCCCCAACAGAGACACCTCTCCACCTGGCGAGAACCCTCTTCCGGGCTTCAGAGCAGATCGCCTGCCCATGGATTTCAAATTCCCCGAGAAGCTCACAGAGGAAGAAGAGTCGGAGTTTATCCCCATTTTCTCCGAGTTAAAATCTTTGAACAACAACGGGCTCATCGGGATCAATCTATTCTGTTGCTGGATAGAATGGAACATCCTTCCCTTCAGCCGCCGAGACGGGCTGATGTACGAATATGATGGTACAGTAGATCATCCACAGTGCTTGAATTTTAAAAAACTCTCGGAGAGTGAAATTGTCGGAATCATCAAGAAACTGACCGACGAATCCTTGGAAGAATGTGCCAAAATTGGGCTTAAGGCCTTCTACTGCTCCAACCCGATGACGCCAGTAAGAATCCAAGCCGCCTTTCGTCCTTTTTATGCTTAACAATGCTCTTGGTTTGAAATTTTCTTCCTATCCATCAGAACTGATGTATTTTGGCGAAGGGGCCCCAAAGTGACCGCCCAAAAGACTACCAAGCCGCCACCCAAAAAGAAGAAGACAGTAAGCAAAAAAGAAAGCCGCCACCAAAGATTCATCTTTTGTGGGTGACTCACAAGCAGACGAGGCACACTCAGAGGTAAGGTTCCCCCTCACTCATCATCTATGTGTTCCGACTTACCTTTATACCATGCATCCTTATGTGTAGGGCGAGGACCATGAGAGCAAAAATGATGCAGTCGAGGTAATTTCCATTTCTTCCGACTCACCTTCTCCTTCCCCTAGACCAGCCAGGCGGATCTGCCGAAAAGTGCCCATGTCTCACCCATATGCTTATATGGACCCTGATTTCCTTTTGAAGAAGGCAAGATTTACCCCCACGCGCAAGACCCGTAGTCGCTCTGGCGACTTAATCACCGGACTGCCTGAGAAGACAACCGGTCAGAAACGCACCAGCGAGGTACATTCTTGTTTTATCATACCCTCTGTCGTGTATGACTCGCCACTTTTTCAACTTCAAGCCTTTGTTCTCTCAGACTTCTCCCCGTACATCTGGCGACTCGGCAATATCAGCTCTCCCGCCGATGATTCGTGTGCAAGGGTGAGTCTTCTTTGTTAATCCATTTTTTTCTAAACAATGATGTGTGCTTTTAATCTTCGTGCTTTTGTCGCAGGGCACAAGCGAAGAGAAGAAAAATCGGCGACCCATCTTCTGCTCTCCGAACATCTAATGCCTTAGGCACGAGAAACTCTGTTCCTGAGACTGATGAAGAGCAAATAGCAGCTCATGATATTCCTGCGGACGATATTCCCGAAGCCCGGGATGACTCGCCCGTCATTTTGAAGGAAACCACTGGTAAGAGTAACCTGAGAATCCCTCTCGAGGCGACTGACGATCCAGACGTCGTGGTCACTGGCTTTGGCTGCTCCACTCCTCAGACTGTAGTGCTTTCCAAACATACCTCCAAGGCAACTCGCCTTTCTCCTGATGAAGACACAGACACCCTCAAGCTCCCCCAACATGAGAAGCTGGAATTCGACCAACTCTGTTCCAGCTTCGCAAGTCATCTGGAGAGGGATTACGAAATGAACAAGAGCTTGATCCATCTTATGAGGACTAAACATGAGGTACGCATGTTTATGTATTTTCCTACACCCATTAGCCTTCCAAGGGCCTCCTCGTCTTTTGAAAGATGAGCCGGGTCTTTGAATATAAAAAATCTCCAACCTGTAGCCCCCAAGGATCGGTTCATCTTTTGAAAGATGAGTCGGGTCTTATATTAGATAAAAACTTCAACCTGTAGCCCCCAAGGGCGGGGTCATCTTTTGAAAGATGAGCCGGGTCTTGTATTAGATAAAAAACTTCAACCTGTAGCCCCCAAGGGTTGGGTCATCTTTTCAAAGATGAGCCGGGTCTTGTATTATATAAAAAACTTCAACCTGTAGCCTCCAAGGGTCGGGTCATCTTTTGAAAGGTGAGCTGGGTCTTGTATTAGATAAAAAAACTTCAACCTGTAGCCCCTAAGGGCCGAGTCATCTTCGAAAGATGAGCCGGGTCTTGCATATGGTATGATTTTGATGAAAACCATACATTAGCCCCCAAGTATCAGGAGTATTGCTTGCAGTAATGTTGAAACTTGTCTCCCCAAATTTGATGTGTAGGAGTCTGTGACACAGACTGAGTTGGCTGTGGCTGACTTAAAGAAAAATCTGGCTGAACAACAGGATGCACACTCCGAGTTGGGGAAGAAATTCCACTTACTTCAAGCTGAGCTAGAGAAGATGAAGGCTGGCCATAAAAAATTTGAGAAGAAAGCCAAAGACGATCAAGCCGCCATTCTTAAGCGTGCTGAGCAGGCTGAGGAAAAATGGAAGCCACCTAGCAAGAGTTAACCGGTTTAAAGAAGCATGTGTCCAATATGATAGTCACCATGTTTGGTAAGTGTAAACCTTTGACTGTTTGATTAACTAATATGGTATCAAAAATTATCAAATACCGATATACCCTTTGCAGGTGCACGAGCCGCCAATCTTTCAAACAACTGCCTGCTTAAGTTAAAAGCCATACATACCTTCGCTGAGCAACTATACACCGGGGGCGTGCTGACGATCAAGGCAGTGATGGGCAATAAGGGACCAGTGATGACTATCAAGCAGATGCTCGGCTTCCTGTCTACATTGCCTCCTCAGATAGAGGAATTAAAAAGATCAGCCGCCCGGAAGGGAGTTTTGAACACCCTGAGTCGGTGCTTAGCATACGCCCCTGAGCTCAAAACCGAAGAAATAGCCGCCGGCTACCCCGAGCTGAAAGATGACGGGTCAGAATTCACCGAGGTGGACTATCACCGGGTTATCGTAGAATCTTTCTATGCGGCGATTCAACTAGGAGCCAGTTTAGATCTGAACAAATACGAAGCCGCCTATGATGAGAAGAAAAAGAAGGTGACGCCTCCTTCATACGAAACTGCTAGCTTGGTTCCTAGTCGACCCAGGAATCCTTTTGATCTTGACATGGACCTATCTCTCTTCCTTGATGATGAAGACGAGTTCGTTGCCTTGTCCAAGTGTAAATGGAAGCTGGGTGACTTACGAATCGAAGGAGGGGAGAGCTCAAGGCAAGGTAACTCGGCGGCGGCCTGATTCGCCCATGGATCCTTCCTTCACTGGGGGATGACACCCATTCTGGCCATGCGAGCCATGTAATAGCCTTGTTAGTGTGTGTGAAATACCAAGTATGTCGTATTACCTTTTGATGGAACTACTTGTAGTCCTTGAATCTATGCATGACGCGCGTGTAATTTTGATAAACCAAGGAATGTCACAATGTGACAAACAAGTTTTTTTCTGATGTGTTAGGAAAAATAGGAGCCGAGTCAGTAAGTGCATTGCCAGGAATAAACCAGCCCCCTGGATCATGGCAAGAAATAAATTAGCCCCCGGGTTATGGCGGGAAATAAATCACCCCCCGGGTTATGGCAAGAAAAATGAGTCGGGGCGAGTTATAATGAAAGCTGGCTCAAAGATATGTTAATAAACCTTGTGATCTTGTCCTCAAGAAGTATAAAAAAAATTATCGACTCAGTGAGTTTTGATAGGATAAGTCGAGTTTGCAAAACTCTATTATTACCCTTAGAAAGCTTTTGCAAAAAAAGCCTTGTTGTTTTAGACCGGCTGATCACGCGCGAGTCAAGCTTCTCTGAAGCAGGTTCAGTGAACCAATGGTTTCTATATTTCCCATGTGTGACTCTGGCCGGTACCTTTTATGTTTTAACCAAGGTGAGTTCAGGGTCCAAATAATAGATTGACTCGCCCTGAGTACATAGGTCCATATGGCGACTTGTTCAACACATAGTCCAGTATAACCATTTGTAATGCGGTAATTTTTCGCTAGCCAAGAGGGTATTCAGGCTGAACTCAATGAGTGGAAGCCCCCAAGTGACCTATGATTTAGGAAGAAACCAGGCATAGGATTACAAAAGCGTATACGCTCTTACTGCAAAACTACTTGGGGCCTAGTAGCCCCCAAGTAAGCCGACTTAATTCTCAAAACCATATAAGGCGCCTATGTTTGAACCGTGCGACGTGGCAACATTGGTCCTCTTTGGCTTTTATCAAAGCCCAGTTTTGGAGCAAGTGCAGCATGGCGACTTACGCTCTTTGACTTTGATAGCGTCCATGTTTGGGCGACTTATAGAACAATAAAGACTCGTGCTTTCAAAAGTTGAAACGGAAAAGTACCCCGAAGTTCGTGGGTGCCGGCTTTATGGCTTTCATAATTCATGGATTACAATTTTCTGAAAACTGGTAAAGAAAAAAGGGGGAGCTCATGGCTCTAAGTGTAATAAGGCCGCAGATGGGCTATGTTCCAGGGGCGAGTTGTCTCAAACTCTGTAGTTGGCCAATCTGGGCGAAGATCCACCAAATAGTATGAGCCGTTCTGAAGATTCTTGCTGAAGACAAACGGTCCTTCCCATGGAGGTGATAGCTTGTGCATGCGAGTATGATCTTGAATCAAACGGAGCACCAAGTCGCCATCTTGGAAAGCTCGGCTCTTGACCCGGCGACTATGGTAACGTCACAAGTCCTGTTGGTAAATCGTCGATCGTGATGCGGCCAAGTCACGTTCCTCCTCCAAGGCGTCCAGTGAGTCTTGTCGCGCTAACTCGGTGTCCTGCTCCACGTAGGCGGTGACTCGCGGGGAATCATGTTTGATGTCACTTGGTAACACCGCTTCTGCTCCGTAGACCAGAAAGAAAGGAGTAAAACCCGTGGAGCGGTTTGGAGTCGTCGTGATACTCCACAGTACTGATGGTAACTCCTCGACCCAACATCCTCGTGTGCGTTCCAAAGGTACCATGAGCCGAGGCTTAATCCCCCGCAATATTTCCTGATTCGCCCTCTCTGCCTGTCCATTAGACTGGACATGTGCAACCGCGGAAACATCAAGCCGGATATGCTCTCGTGAACAGAACTCTTGCATTGCACCTTTGGATAGATTAGTACCATTGTCAGTAATGATACTCTGAGGATAACCGAATCTGAAAATCAAATTCTTCAAGAACTTGACGGTCGTATCAGCGTCACAACTGCTAACAGGTTCTGCCTCCACCCACTTGGTAAATTTGTCAACCGCCACCAATAGGTGAATCTTTTTGGTGGAAGACATCTTGAAGGGACCGGCCATATCAAGCCCCCAGACTGCAAACGACCAAGTGATTGGTATCATCCGCAATTCCTGAGCCGGCACATGCATCTGGCATCCAAACTTTTGGTAGCCATCACATCGGCGAACGATCTCCTCTGTGTATGCGTGAGATGTCAGCAAATAAAACCCATGTCTGAAGGCTTTAGAAACCAAGGATCGGGACCCAGCATGATGACCACAGTCACCCGCGTGAATCTCATTGAGGATCATACATCCTTCCTCAGAAGAGACGCATCTTTGAAATACCCCCGAGGTGCTTCGTTTGTGTAACTCGCCATTGTGTATGACCATGGATTTACACCGACGGACGATTTGGCGAGCTAGCAACTTGTTGCCTGGTAACTCGCCTCTGGGGAGGTACGCCATGTAAGGAATCGCCCAGTCTGGAGTAGCATGAAGAGCCGCCACGAGGTGAGACTCGGGGTCCGGTACCACTAAATCTTCCTCCGAAGGCAGTTTCACTGAAGGGTTATGTAATATATCCAAAAAGACATTGGGAGGAACTGGCTTACACTGTGAACCAAGGCAGAAAGAGCGTCCGTTGCTTCATTAAGCCGTCGGTCGATGTGATCCACTTGATAACCATTGAAGTGACCCGCCACATCTGACATAGCTCGTCTATAAGCCGCCATCACAGGGTATCGTGAATCCCAGGTGCCAGAAACCTGCTGCGCCACCAGATCTGAATCGCCCAAAGATCTCACTCGTGTGAGATTCATCTCTTTGGCTAGTCGCAAGCCATGGAGCAAAGCTTCGTATTCTCCTGCATTATTGGTACATGGGAACATGAGCCAAAGGACATAACAAAACATGTCAGCTTGAGGCGAAGTTATCATCACACCAGCCCCCGAGCCTTCCAGCTGTCTGGACCCATCGAAATAGATGGTCCAATAAGTAAGATCGGGTCTCTCCTCCGAGATTTGTAACTCGGTCCAATCATTGATGAAGTCCACGAGTGCTTGAGATTTGATGGCCGTACGAGGCATATATCGCACCTGATGAGATCCAAGCTCGATGGCCCACTTAGCAATCCGTCCAGTAGCCTCTCGATTCTGTATGATGTCGCCGAGGGGGGCGGAGCTGACGACCGTGATCGGGTGTTCCTGGAAGTAATGTTTCAGCTTTCGACTCGCCATGAACACCCCAAAAACCAACTTTTGCCAATCTGGGTAATATTGCCTGGAGAGGGTGAGGACCTCGCTGATGAAATACACCGGTCGCTGGACCGGGTACTCCTTTCCTTATTCCTTTCGTTCGACAACTACTGCCACGCTGACCGGTTTAGAATTGGCTGCAATGTACAGGAGCATAGGTTATTTGCCTGTCGGAGCCGCCAACACTGGCGGGTTGGCTAATTGTCGGTTCAAGGCTTCGAAGGCTTCATTGGCTTCGTCCGTCCAAACGAAACGATCAGTTTTCTTGAGCAACTAGTAGAGAGGGATGGCCTTCTCCCCGAGGCGACTTATGAAGCGGCTCAAGGCTGCAATTCGACCCGCCATACGCTGCACCTGGTTAACGTTGGTTGGTTTCCCAAGTGAAGTAATCGCCTCAATCTTGTTCGGGTTGGCCTCAATGCCATGTTCCGACACCAAGAAACCCAATAACTTCCCCGGAGGGACACCAAAGACACACTTGGTGGGGTTAAGCCTCATCTGGTAGACACGCAGGTTGCCGAAGGTTTCCTTGAGATCCTCCAAGAGCGACTCCTTGCGTTGAGACCTCACCACGATGTCGTCCACATAAGCATGGACGTTACAGCCTATCTGGTTGTGTAAGCAGTTTTGGATGCAGCGCTGGTAAGTCGCCCCTGCACTCTTGAGCCCAAACGGCATGGACACGTAACAGAAAGCTCCGAATGGGGTTATGAAGGATGTCTTCTCCTGATCTGCCACCGCCATCTTTATCTGATGGTATCCTGAATAAGCGTCCAAGAAACACAGACGTTCGCAACCCGTCGTCGAATCAATAATTTGGTCAATGCGAGGAAGGGCGAAGGGATCCTTCTGACAGGCTCTGTTGAGGTCAGTGTAGTCAATGCACATGCGGTAAGTGTTGTTCTTCTTGAGCACCAGGACCGGGTTAGCCAGCCATTCAGGATGAAAAACCTCAATGATGAACCCGACGGCAAGGAGTCGTGCTACTTCCTCTCCGATCACCTTACGACATTCTTCATTAAACCTGTGAAGGTACTGTCGAACCGGCTTAATTTTAGGGTCAGTATTAAGATGGTGCTCAACGAATTCTCTCGGTACATCCGGCATGTCAGAAGGTTTCCATGCAAAAATGTCCCGATTCTCATAGATGAATTCGATGAGCGCGCTTTCCTATTTGGGGTCAAGACTCGCCCCAATAGTGAACTGCTTGGTGGAGTCGCCCGGCGTAAAGTCGATAACCTTGGTGTCGTCCATTTGTTTGAACTTGAGAGGCGGCTCAGAATCAATGGTCGGCCTTTTGAGCGGCGTCATGTCCGCCGGGTCAACATTGGTTTGGTGAAACTTGAGCTCCTCAGCCGCGCAGGCTGACTCGGCATAAGACGCGTCTCCTTCTTCACACTCTTGGGTTATCTTCCTGTCGCCATGGATGGTAATAGGACCCTTAGGTTCGGGCATCTTGAGTTTGAGGTCAACATAGCATGGGTGGGCCATTAATCTGGCGTACGCCGGCCGCCCAAACAGCGCATGGTAGGGGCTCTTGATTTTGACCACCTCGAACAGGAGGGACTCGATCCTGTAATTTGACTACGTGCCAAAAGCCACGTTAAGCTTAATCCGCCCAATTGGATATGCCGACTTAACGGGGACTATGTCGTGGAAGACCGTGGATGATGGCATCAGGTCTTTCTCCAAGAGGTTCATCCGCCAAAAAGTGTCGAAGTATAGGATGTTGATGCTGCTGCACCCATCCATGAGGACTTTGGAGAGGGTGTACCCCCCGACTTGGGGAGCCACGACCAAAGCCAAGTCGCCAGGGTTGTCTACTCGGGTTGGATGGTTTTCCCTGCTCCAGGTTATGGGTTGCTCAGACCAGTGAAGGTATCGGGGGAGCGCCGGCTCAGCTACGAAAGCTCTATGCTTCACCTTATGATCCCGCTTACAGGTGTTGGTGGTGAACATGTGGTACTGCCCGATGTTCAATTGTTTGGGATTATTCTCAAACCCGCCACTATCTTCCTGCCGCTGGGGGTCCCCTTGCGGGAGGGGTTCCTGGAACACTCCCGGCAGGTGATATTGCTGGTTGTGAACTTGGTATTGGCCAGCATTGGGTTGTGACCCGCCCTGCGGTCCTTGGTTAGGAAAACCTCCAAACGTGACCTGGCGTGACCCGGACGCGCTGGGTTGTTCCTGCCGTTGGCCCTGTTCGCCACCTTGGCCTCTCCTGATCGCCTCGGCTCGGAATTCCTGCATCACATAGCAGTCCTCCCATGAGTGAGTCGCCGGTCCTTCCGCCATGGCATGTTGCGGACACGGGCCCTTAAGCATCTCGTGGTAATTGTGAGGTTTCTTCCCGCTAAAGCCCCACTTCTTCTGACGTGGGTTTGCGTTGCCAGTATTAGTATTAACAACAAATTCTGTGGGACCTTCCTGTTGTCTTTTCTTGTCGTGCCCACCATGGTGGTGGTTGCCCCATCCTTGAAACTGAGAATGACCCTTGTGTAACTCGCCCTTCCTGGCGGTACTAACTTTGTCGTCGTCCTCCCCGGGATCCTTGGTGTCGTCCGACTCGGCATACCTGGTGAGGGTATCCATTAACTCACCCATGTCCGGTACTTTTCGCTTAAGTCGCCCTAGCTTTAGAACCAGAGGTTCGTAATGGTAGTTCTTCTGCAGGATCAACACCGCGTGAGCCGCCGACATGCCTTCCCATGAATGAATAACTTCCGCGACTCGCCGGGTCCAATGGTGGGCCGACTCATCCGGCCGCTGGACGCAGTGCTGTAGGTCAACGATGGTAATCGGGCGCTTGCAGGTCCCTCTGAAATTCTTGATGAAGTGCTCCTTTAGCTCCGCCAAAGTGTTGATGGAGTTGGGCGGCCAGTTTTTCAACCATGCGCGCGCCGTCCCCTCAAGCATCATAGTGAAGTATTTAGCGCAAACTACCTCGTTCACATCGAGCATGTCCATCGCGAGCTCGTAGCTCTCGATCCATGACCCTGGCTCGAGGTCCGGCGAGTAATTGGGAACCTTTCGGGGGCCTTTGATGTCCTTCGGCATGCGCTCGTTGCGCAAAGCTGCTGCAAGGCACGATACCCCGATGTGCTTGCCCCCGGCATCCACGGGCGTGCTACTTCTCAAACAACAGCGCCAGAAATTGACACGTTGACGGAGATTGGGCTTGCGTTTCTTTTTCCCTTGAAGAGGAAAGGGTGATGCAGCACAGGAGCCTATTGGGAATATATAGGCGCAAGATCTAGGTCAAGGGACCTCCACGGGCCCCACAAGCCTGGATAGCGCGGCCCCCTGGCCGCGGGGTGGGGGCTTGTGGTGCCCCTGGGGCTCTTCTTGCTTGGCTCCCAAGTCCTCCGAGCTTCTTCTATTCCAGAAAAAATATTTTCAGGGATTTTCTTCCGTTTGGACTCCGTTTCAAAATCTCGTGTGAAAGGGGTCAAAAAGATGGAAAAAACAAGAACTGGCACTTGGCACTGAGTTAATAAGTTAGTCCCAAAAAATAAATAAAATGCATGCAAAACATCCAAAGTTTGACAAGATAATAGCATGAAACCATCAAAAATTATAGATACGTTGGACATGTATCAAGCATCCCCAAGCTTAACTCCTCCTCGTCCTCGAGTAGGGAACTAATAAAGAATGAATTTTTGATGTGGAATGCTACCTAGCATAGTTGTCCTTTGCAACTTCTTTCACGTGACATGAATGTTCAGATCCGTAATATTCAAAGCAATAGTTTGCTATTGTCATGAAAACAATAATACTTCAAGCAAACTAGCAAAGTAATCATGGACTTTCAAAATAACTAGGCCAAAGAAAGTTATCCCTACAAAATCATATAGTCTGGCTATGCTCCATCATCCTCACACAACTAATGTAAATCATGCACAACCCCGGAATTGGCCAAGTAATTGTTTTTGCACTCTTACTTTCTCAAACTTTTTATAACTATCACGCAATACATGAGCGCGAGCCATGGATATAACACTATAGGTGGAATAGAGTGTGGTGGTGGTTGCGAGACAAAAAGGGAGGAGATGGTCACATTGACTCGGCATATCAATAGGCTATGGATATGCCCATTAATAGATATCAATGTGAATGAGTAGGGATTGCCATACAAGAGATGCACTAGAGCTATAGGTATATGAAACTCAAAAGGAAAACTAGTGGGTGTGCATCCAACTTCCTTGCTCACGAAGACCTAGGGCAATTTTAAGGAAGCCCATCATTGGAATATATAAGCCAAGTTATACAATGAAGATTCCCACTAGCATATGGTAGTGACAAAGCAAGAAGCTCTCAATCATGAAGAACATGGTGCTATTATGAAGCACAAGTGTGGAAAAAGATAGTAGCATTGTCCCTTCTCTCTTTTCTCTCCCTTTTTTATTTTGGATCTTAGGCCTCTCTTTTTTCTTTTCTATTTTTTTTTGTTTTTGGGCTCTTTGGCCTATTTTTTTCCTCACATGGGACAATGCTCCAATAATGATGATCATCACACTTTTATTTACTCACAGCTCGAAGATCACAATGATGATGACTCAATAGGAAATGCCTTCGGTAGTGTACCGGGAAGTGCAACGATCTAGTATGATCATGCAATGGCAATATGAGAGTGACGGCACAAGTCATGAGAAGGAATGGTGGTAGTTGCATGGAAATATATCTCGGAATGGCTATGAAAATACCATAGTAGGTAGGTATGGTGGCTGTTTTGAGGAAGGAATTTGGTGGGTTTGTGCACCGGCGAGAATTGCGCGGCGCTAGAGAGGCTAACAATGGCGGAAGGTGAAAGTGCATCTAAACCATGGACTCAACATTAGTCGTAAAGAACTCACAAACTTGTTGCAAAAGTTTTTATTAGTAATCAAAACAAAGTGCTAAACGCATACTCCGAGGGGAAGGGTTGGTAGGTGTAAACCATCGCGCGATCCTGACCTCAACACAAAGGATGACAATCAATAGATCAATTATGCTCCGGCTTCCTAACATAGCGGTTCACCATACGAGCATGCTACAGGAATCACTAACTTCAACACAAGTATTTCTAGATTCACAACACCCTACTAACATAGCTTTTAATATTACTGAATCCATGTCTCAAAACTAATTGAGAGGAATCGAAACTTCTCTTTCTACTCAATGCACATGACGATGGAGGTTTTTGCATCATCTTTGGGTACCTAGCACATGGGACTAATTTCATAGCATAAGCCGACTACCAAATCACGCACCGACGTGCTCTAAAGATATAAGCGAAGCACATGAGCAAAAGTATCTAGCTCAAAAGATATAAGTGCAGCACATGAGGAAAAGTATCTAGCTCAAAAGATATAAGTGAAGCACATGAGCAAAAGTATCTAGCTCAAAAGATATAAGTGAAGCAAATTGAGCATTCTAGCAAAATCACGATGAGTGCATGTCTCTCTCTCTCAAAAAGGTGTGCAGCAAGGATGATTGTGACACAACAAAAATAAAAGACTCCTATGATACAAGACGCTCCAAGCAAAACACATATCATGTGGTGAATAAAAATATAGCTCCAAGCAATGTTACCGATGGATTGAAGATGAAAGAGGGGATGCCTTCCCGGGGCATGCCCAAGCTTAGGCTTTTTGGTGTACTTGAATTTGTCTTGGGGTGCCTTGGGCATCCCAAAAATTGAGCTATTTCCACTCCTTATCTCTTTGTCCATGAGAACATCACCCAAAACTTGAAAACTTCACAACACAAAACTTAAACAAAAACTTGTGATAACATTAGTACAAGAAAACAAACTACCACTTCTTTTGGTACTGTAGCACACTTGAATCATATCTATATTGATTATGGGCTACTTTATTCTCACTTTCCCATGGCTAGTACCCCCCGATACTAACCATAGTTTCATCAAAACAAGCAACCAACTCAACAAAAACCGAATCTGTCAAAAACAGGCCCGTCTGTAGCAATCTGTATACTTCGTATACTTGTGATACCTCAAAAAATCTGAAAAATTACGACGGTCTGGGGAAAAGCATATCAATCAGCAGCAAAAATAATCAACTCAAAAGCTCTTTCTGAATAAAAATTAAAAATCATCTCATGAGCGAAAAGTTTTTGTCTTTTTCGAGTAGGATCAAACAACCATTACCAAGACTAATCATAAAGGTTTTGCTTGGCGCAAACACAAAAAGAAACACAAAAAACACAATCAAAACAGAATTATGAAAGTGTGGACGCAACAAAACAGAAAGAAAAAGATAAATTCATTGGGTTGACTCCCAAGAAGCGTTGTTGTTTAACGCCCTTAGCTAGGCATAGAAGCGATAGAATCACGTATCGTCATCTTTGGTGCTCAAACCATAAGTGGCCCTCATCATGGATTCATAAGGAAATCTTATTTTATTTCTAGGAAAGTGTTCCATGCCCTTTCTTAAAAGAAATTGAAATCTAATATTCCCTTCCTTCATATCGATGATAGCACCAATAGTCCTTAGGAAAGGTCTACGAAGAATAATATGGCATGTAGGATTGCAATCAATGTCAAGCATAATGAAATCCATGGGTACATAGTTCCTATTTGCAATAATAAGAACATCATTGATCCTTCCCATAGGTTTCTTGACAGTAGAATCAGCAAGATGCAAATTAAGAGAACACTCTTCTATCTCATTAAAACCGAGAATATCACATAAATACTTTGGAATCGCAGAAGCACTAGCACCCAAATCACACAAAGCATTGCACTCATAGTTTTTGATTTTGGTTTTGATGGTAGGTTCCCACTCATCATGAAGCTTTCTAGGGATAGAGACTTCCAATTCAAGTTTCTCTTCAAGAGCTTTTATCATAGCTTCGACGATATGATCGGTAAAGGTTTTGTTTTGGCTATAAGCGTGCGGAGAGTTCAACATAGATTGCATCAAAGAAATGCATTCAATCAAGGAGCAACTATCATAATTGAATTCCTTGAAATCCACGGTAGTAATTTCATTACTACTCAAAGTTTTAACGTCTTCTACTCCACTTTGAATGCTTTTAGCATCAAGATAGATGGACTCCGAATCATTGGTGCACTTTTCAACCAAAGTGGTTTCATATCCAGCCCCATAATCATTAGGTTTGACACAAGAAAACAAAGATTCAATGGGAGTCACACCAAGCACTTTAAGATCTTCGTGATTCTCATCATGAGAACACGCCTTTTTAAGCCATTCATGTCTAGCACGAATTTGGGCGGTTCTTTCTTGCCTCTCAATCATGGAAACACGCATAGCTTTCAAAGTTTCATCCATGTTGATTTTGGGAGGAGCACATCTAACTTTCAAAGCAACAACATCACAAGAAATCCTATCCTCGCTCTTAGCCAAATCGTCAATTTTGAGTAGTTTTTCCTCTATGGACGCATTGAAAATCCTTTGAGAGTTGATGAACTCTTTGATATTAATCTCTAGATCAGAGGGTCATCTATTGTAATTTCCATGAGTATTGTTGTAGGAGTTGCCAAAATTATTAGAGGAGTTACTAGGAAAGGGCCTAGGAACATAGTTTCCTCTAAAAGCATTGTTGTTGCCAAAGTTATTCCTACCAACAAAATTAACGTCCAAGCTAGCGTTGCTACTCTCAATCAAAGAAGACAAAGGCATATTATTAGAATCCAAAGGATCACTTCTACTAGCAACGAAATTCATTAACTCATCCATCTTAGCACTCAACGAGTTAATTTCTTCTATAGCGTGTATCTTCTTACTAGTAGGTGACCTTTCAGTGTGCCATTGAGAGTAGTTTGTCATGATGTTGTCTAAGAGCTTTGTGGCTTCTCCTAACGTGATTTCCATGAAGGTTCCACCTGAGGCGGAGTCCAAGATATTTCTAGAAATGAAATTCAAGCCAACGTAAAAGATTTGAATAATCATCCAAAGGCTCAAGCCATCAGCGGGACAATTTCTAATCATTAATTTCATTCTCACCCAAGCTTGTGCAACATGCTCATGATCATGTTGATTGAAATTCATGATATCATTACGGAGAGAGATGATCTTACCGGCGGAAAATACTTGGATATATAAGCATCTTTGCACTTGTCCCAGGAATCGATACTATTTTTGGGCAAAGAAGAAAACCAAGTTTTTGCACGATCTCGCAATGAGAAAGGAAAAGGCTTAAATTTAATCACGTCATTATCCACATCTTTTTTCTTTTTCATATCGCAAATCTCAATGAAGGTATTGAGATGGGATGCAGCATCTTCACTAGGAAGGCCAGAGAATTGCTCTTTCATAACAAGATTCAGCAAAGCGGCATTGATTTCGTATGACTCCGCACTAGTGGCGGGAGCAATCGGAGTACTAATAAAATCATTATTATTAGTATTCGAGAAGTCACAATGTTTGGTGTTTTCATTCATGCTGACTTCAGCAAGCAAGCAAGCACACAAGGAAACAAAAAGCAGGCGAGAAAAAGGGCGAACGAAAAGGCGAACGAAAAAGGCAAATTGGTGAAGTGGGGGAGAGGAATAAGAGAGGCAACTGGAAAACAAAGTAAATGCAAGAGATGAGTTTGCAACACTTACTTGGATGAGTTCTTGACTTGATCTTCCTCCCCGGCAACGGCGCCAGAAATCCTTCTGCTACTTCTCAAACAACAGCGCCAGAAATTGACACGTTGACGGAGATTGAGCTTGCGTTGGTTTTTCCCTTCAAGAGGAAAGGGTGATGCAGCACAGGAGCAGTAAGTATTTCCCTCAGTTTGAGAACCAAGGTATCGATCCAGAATGAGAGTCTCGTCAAGTCCATAGTACCTGCGTAAACACAAAGAAGCTTGCACCCAACGCTTCAAAGGGGTTGTCAATCCATTCAAGATTGTTCGCAAAGTGAGATCTGAAGGCGGAAAGTGCAACGAAGTAAAAAAGTGCAGGGCTGAAAATATCGTGTGGAGTAGACCCTGGGGGCCATAGTGTTCACTAGAGGCTTCTCTCAAAATAGCAAGTATTACGGTGGGTGAACAAATTACTGTCGAGCAATTGATAGAACCGCTCAAAGTCATGACGATATCTAAGGCAATGATCATACATATAGGCATCACGTCCGAGAAAAGTAAACCGATACTTTCTGCATCTACTACTATTACTTGTGACATCCTCGACTTTTTCTACAGTGATGATTGTATCTAAGCGACAGTGATCCCGCGCTAATGATGCCACGTCATCGTGGATTATATCAATGATCTCGTGTTGGTTGAACCCGAATCAAAGTTCGAAACTTCAAATTAAAGTGGGACGAGAAAAGATTTTATGTTGTTGAAATAAAAACGTCGGGGAATTATAAAAATACCCTAGCGGATTATAATATCAAATCGGGCACTTTAGGAATTATTGGTAAACCCTATATATTTAAAAGTGGAGCTTTGAATAAAATAAATAAAATAAATATAGTAAAGGGAAAATAAATAAATAAAAGAAAGTATTAGAAGTGTATATAATAAATTGTTAAAGAAAGTAAATAAGATTTAATAATAAAAATAATTGGAAATAATAATAATAAATGAAAAAAAAGGTGACCCCCTGGCCCAACTCGGCCTAGTGGCCCAGTCGGCCAGGCCAGCACCAACCCGCGGGGGGCAACCCTAGCTCGCCCCCTCACTCCCATTCCTCCCAGCTCCGTGTCGCCGTCGCCAGCTTCCCAGCCGTTCCCTCGCTCGCCCTGGCCTCGCTACCCCACCCGCTCGTTTCCCTCCAGCCCCACGATCGAGGGCTCCCTCCCCTCGGTCCTCACACCAACTGCGCCACCAACCCCCCTGGCCCGATCCCCACCGGCCCCGCGAGATCCCTCCCATCTCCTCTCAGCCTCTTCCTTTTCTCCCCCACGAGGAACCCTCCTCTGTCCCTCTCGGTACATCTCCCCACGAGACACCGAGCCCATCCCCATCTACCGAACCGCCCCACCCACTTCCCTCGATCTCCCTCCTCCCGTCGGCCCCAACCCTCCCTGGGACCGAGCCCCTCCCCCCACGACACCACCTCCAACCGAGCCCCTTCCCCACGAGAGCCGAGAGAGACACACCACAGTCTCCCGGATCCCCCCCCCATCAACCGGCCCTCCCCTGCATCTGTCGGCCTCCCTCCCTACGTCCCGCTCAATCAACCAGGAGCCCCGCTCGTCGGCCCCAGGATCCCCGTCGGCCGAGCCCCTCCCCGTCAGCGGCTCCATCTCGGGGGCCCTCCTCACCGGGGCCCCTCTCGGCACGTCCTCACCGACACCACCACCACCGTCAACACCGTCACCGCCTCGTCCTCCTCCTCGCCGTCACCTCCGCCTCCTGAGAACTCCATCTTCACCGGGCCCTCTCGTCAATGTCGGTGAGCCCCTCCTCGGGCTCCTCCCACCATCTCCTTCCTTGCTCCGTTCCCGGTTCTGTTCCGGCAAACGGCGTTCCGATCCGACGTCGTTTGGTTCGCGTAGGTGATCTTGGAGATGTGTCCCTCTCTTTGTGATGTTGAGTTCTCTGTTAAACAGAGAGGTTGGAGAGAGAGAGAGTCTTTGAGAGAAATAAAAATAAATAATGTATTGTGTATGTATTTTGTATGTATGAGATGCACGTATGTATGTATGTATGTATGTCGGTATATGGCGGTATACGTTAATTGTATGGATATGTATCTGTGGGTAAAAATGTGTATTTGGCCTAAGCCACTTACCGGTGGGGCCAACGCACCTCGATATCTATGACAAGGAGGCCCCACAACCTCTTTTAAAGAAAAGTAAAAATGAAAATATAAAAATAAAAATAATGTTTTTATTAAATAAATAAATAGATATATTATTTAGTTAATTATTTTGGGTAATTAGAATAATTAGAGTATGACACGTGGGTCGCCCACTAAATTAATCTGATTAATTAATATTTAATCTTAATTAAAACTTGTGCCTATGACGTTCGGGACCCACTTGTCAGTTGACCAGTAAACTGCTGATGTCAGCATGACATCATGCTTATGTCATAATTGCATTTTATTAAATTAATTAAATCTGTTTTTAATTCCTAATTATTGAATAAAACTTTAAAAATTAATATAAAGTAAACCATAAGTCAGATCAAAATATTTTCAACATGAAAGTTGATTAGCACAACGAGACGAACTGCGATAAACGGTCCATTCATTTGTCACGCGTCCCTAGCATAGCAAACATGGAACTTTTCCATCGTTTTCCATCTGACCAGTAGTAGCCAGAGACT
The DNA here is from genome assembly GCF_904849725.1 of Hordeum vulgare subsp. vulgare. Taxonomy (NCBI): domain Eukaryota; kingdom Viridiplantae; phylum Streptophyta; class Magnoliopsida; order Poales; family Poaceae; genus Hordeum; species Hordeum vulgare. The sequence continues at coordinate 178,723,560 of NC_058524.1, read as the reverse complement.
CGGAAAATATCGTCAAATATCGTCAGATATTTTTCCATCTGACGGATGTTGCTGCGTTAGCTCATGTCTAGCATGCATCTTGTCATGACATGCATTGTGTTGCACCGTTGCTATTATTTATTGTTTCTTCCTCCTCTTCTTACCGGTAGACCTCGAGACTGACGCTGCTGTCGGGTACATCTACGACCCTGCCGATCAGTCCTTTGCCGCAGAGCAGCAGGGCAAGCAAACCCCCCTTGATCATTCCTATATCGCCTATGTCTTTCTTCCTACTGCTTGCATTAGTATTTTTCTACTGTTGTAGTTAGCTCCTATATCTGATGCATAGCCTGTTTTTGATGAACTGCTACTTTTAGTACTATACCTTTAATCTGCTTAGTATAGGTGGAGCAGTCATCTCCTCTGACCCCGTAGTCCAGTTGCCCCGCATGTTTTCAAATCTCGATCCCTGATCGACGAGCCAGACCCGAGAGAGCACATACACCCCCTTAGTTGTACGACGCTACAGAGATACTATCGGGTACCAAGGGTGACACCTCGCTAAGTACTCCTGATGATATTTCTGTAGTATAGCTAGTCGGTCGTGGTTATCAAGGGTGATTGCTCTTTCACCATTCCCGGCGATGCCCCTGTCGTGCAACCCCTCAATGTGGGACCCCCGAGGGTGATTCCTCTAAGCCCACCTTGATGGATACATCGTTCGGAATCCAACAAGGGTGATACCTCATATTCCCCCCGATGTTACAACCACACAGTTACTCGACCATGTTACTGGGATCATTGGTGATTAGTTGTTAAGACGGGTGGATTCCCGCGAGATTGTGTCGATGGCCTAATTAAAATGATAATGGATTTGGGTATTTGATCTGGGTTGGTCGGGAGGCCTTATTACGCACTAACCGTCTGCGTGGGAAGAATTATGGGTACTCGACGTCGCAGTATCAGCCGAAGATTTTCAGATGTCAACAACGTAGTGGCGCGCGCCCGAGTGGTCCCGAGATGCATTGCGCTTGTGATTAAGGCATGCTAGGACTGACGTCGGCCGCCCTCGCATCGTGCAGGAGCGCGGAGGGGAACTGGGCCCATGAACCCTTTGCGCTTAGGATTTAGACCGGCGAGCTAGCCTCTCTGATTAGTCTTAGGTGGGGCTGCGACGTGTCGATATTCCGAGGTCGGGCAGGACCCAGAAAAGTGTGTCCGGCCAGAGTGTTATCGAGCGCGTCGAGACATGTGGTGCACCCCTGCAGGGATGAAAATTAACTATTCGTATAGCCGTGTCCACGGTTACAGGACGACTTGGAGTAGTGCCCTGATCTTATACAACTACAATTGTTACTTAACTAGATCTTTAGTTGCCTCGGGATTGCTTCCTCGCATGGAGTCGAGGGAGGATCTATGGGCGTGACCTCACTTTAATACTGCTGCAACAATATGACTATTATTGTGTTACCCCCCTGTTCTACTCTCGTCTATTGTTGCAAGACCCTAAAGATGCTAGTCTTTGATAGGACTAGGCCTTCTCCCTCTATTCTCGCATTGCTGCAGTCAGTCCACATATAACCACCCCCGCTTCTTTGATTCTGATGCATACTTAGCATAGTTCTGACGTAAGTCTTGTGAGTACTTTGGATGAGTACTCACCGTTGCTTTGCTCCACCTTTGTTCCCTTGATCCGTTGCTGCGACCAGATGATGGAGCCCAGGAGTGGAGTTTCTTGTCGATGCCCGCCATCCCGATGGTGTCTTCTTCATGGAGGCCGCCGAAGATAGGAGTAGTTAGGAGGTTCCCAGGCAGGAGGCCTCGCCTCGTTCGATTGTGTTCCTTTTGTGCTAGCCTTCTCTAAGGAACCCCATGTTTTATGTCTGTACTCAGATATTTGTTGCTTCCGATGACTCGTGTGCTTATCGAGCTTCTGTATTCTAGCCCTCGAGGCCCCTGACTTGTAATATGAAGCTTCTATTATTTTATTTGTGTCTAGAGTTGTGTTGTGATATCTTCCGGTGAGTCCTTGGGTTTGATCGTACGCATTTGCGTGTATGATTAGCGTACGATTAAACCGAGGGCGTCACAACTCCACACATCGACCGCTATCCAGCATGCATCTAGTGTATTGAGTTCATGACGAACAGAGTAACGCTTTAAGCAAGATGACATGATGTAGAGGGATAATCTTAAACCAATGATGAAAACCCCATCTTTTTACCCTTGATGGCAACAACACGATACGTGCCTCGCTACCCTTCTGTTACTGGGTGAGGTCATAGATCTAGTTGGCCATACAAAACCAAAACCAAAACCAAGCACTTCTCCCATTGCAAGAATCATAGATCTAGTTGGCCATACAAAACCCACAACTCGAAGAAAATTACAAGGATATGAAATCATGCATAAGAGAGATCAGAAGAAACTCAAATACGATTCATAGATAATCTGATCATAAATCCACAATTCATCGGATCTCGACAAACACACCGCAAAAGAAGATTACATTGGGTAGATCTCCATGAAGATCATGGAGAACTTTGTATTGAAGATCCAAGAGAGAGAAGAAGCCATCTAGTTACTAGCTATGGACCCGTAGGTCTATGGTGAACTAATCACGCATCATCGGAGAGGTCATGGTGTTGATGAGAAGCCTTCCATGTCCGAATCCCCCCTCCGACAGGGCACCAGGACATGCCCCAGATGGGATCTTGCGGAGACAGAAGCTTGCGGTGGCGGAAAAGTGTTACGATGCTCCCCTGATTTTTTTGGGAATATTTGGGAATTTATAGGCGCAAGATCTAGGTCAGGGGACCTCCAGGGGGCCCACAAGCCTGGATGGCCCCCTTGGCCGCGGGGTGGGGGCTTGTGGGGCCCCTGGGGCTCTTCTGGCTTGGCTCCCAAGTCCTCCAATTTTCTTCCGTTCCAGAAAAAATCTTTTTGGGGATTTTTTTCCGTTTGGACTCCGTTTCAAAATCTCCTGTGAAAGGGGTCAAAAACATGGAAAATACAGAAACTGGCACTTGGCACTGAGTTAATAAGTTAGTCCCAAAAAAATAAATAAAAGGCATGCAAAACATCCAAAGTTTGACAAGATAATAGCATGAAACCATCAAAAATTATAGATACGTTGGAGACGTATCAGGGCGCGAGAGGTGACGGCACGCCAGCCAGGTAAACCTGACCCGACGCTGTTGTGAGCTCTAACTGATGCGCGGCTTGCGCCGCATCCACGATATCCTGGGCTTGCGTGTCGGGCATTCCGAGCGGATCGTGTTGAGGGAACCACCGCGGCCCACTGGTTACTGCGGCGAATTCCTCATGGAGACTTCTGGTGTGACTCGCGTGAGACGTGGAGTGTAGCCTATCAAGGCTATGCGAATATTGTGCGTGCTGAACCATGGCCGTCTTTAGCATCTCGATGGCGTTTTTGGCTTCTATCTTGGCCAGCACATTGTCCACAAGATTCGAGTAGTGACCCTGTGGCGTCTAGAACCGAGTCGCATGGGCATCCATTGGCTGAGACGATGGCGGATTGGGCGGTGGAACCGCTCCTCCCCTCGGGATGGTTTGTAAAGGTCGATCAGGACCCGCCCCGGGGGTGCGTGGGGTGTCGAAAAGGCGAGTTGGGTGTAAGTCGGTCGGGATGCGCCCATTGTGCCTCCTTTGGTGAACGGCGTCAAACGCGCGCTGCTGTCTCTCGAGCCGCCAGCCTTCGGTGTTCAGTCGCTCCGTTTCTGCTGCGACCGCAGCTTGCTGCGTCTCAATCCTGGCGGCTTCCGCTTCCATGTCCCGCTGTGCCTTGTCCATTGCCTCCCGCAGCTTAGCTAGCTCGGTTTTGACAGACTGCTGATTCGCAGATGTGATCGTAATTGCCACGAGGCTGGTGATCTCCGCCGCTAGCTCCGTTATGGTTTGCGCTGGGGATTTGGATGTTCCTCCGGTCTCGTTATTGCCAGTTGGATTCTGGTGAGGCTGCGCTGACCCCGCCATGTAGATGGCGATTTGCCGGTGAGACCTCTCGAAGACCTCAGGATCCATTGCCAACGACAGCCCCCCGAGCTGTCCTTCCTTAAGAGAGTGGATCGATTCCGTCTCACCCATGGATAACTCGCCATCAGAATTGACAGGGGTGATCTCCTGGCCCGCCGCTTTGTCTTGCGCGTCGTCTCCCTGCGTAAAACTGACCAAAACATGGCGACTCCTGTTCTGCCGTGTAACGGGGAGGACGTGCCTGGCCGGCTCAACGATATCGGTGGAGATGTCCGGCTCAGGCACAGGCGTCCCGATCATGCCGATGAAGACGTTGATCTTGTCGAAGGGGACTCGGTAGCCACATTCAACGGAATCGGCCTCCGGCTCCCACAGTGAGTTCTCAATATAGTACTTCCCGCGGCGGCTCTTAGTCATGATGTCGACCGCATAGCTTTCTAACCCTGGTAGGGCTCCCATCGACAACTCAACTCCACCGTGCGCTAGCCCCACGGTGGGAGCCAACTGTCGTGGTTTTGTCACGGCAGATGTCCTCGTGAAAGGACTTAGAGATGGATCCATCGCACCTTGGTGGCGACTCGAAGGGGGTGAGCAAAAGAGAGACTCGGATTTACCCAGGTTCGGCCCCTCGTGAGGAGGTAAAAGCCTACGTCCTTCTATGTGTGGATTAATGGTGGTTTCGATTACAAGGAGGGCGTAACTCGCCTGACCTAGCTCTCGATTCTCTCTAACTCGCCTGACCTCTCCCTGGGACTCGCCTTTATATACAGGTCGAGGCCCTAGGGTTTACAAAGTCCTGCCATTCTACTCTTTGTGGCTTTCCTTATCTCTAAGTCGTCGTGTCCCCCACGATCAGGAGCTTCCTTGGTAATCCATCATCTGCACGATCTCTTGAACCGCCCTCCAGCTTCTGGGCCATGGGACGCGCAGCTAATGGCGAGTCGCCCCTTTGGTGACCCAGCCCACTAGGGGCTAGTTACCCATAGGTAATATCCCCAACACCTGCGCCACGATCCTGTTGGAGGAGAGGTTCCACAACCTCATCAAGTTCTATCTTCCTCCCACTCAATTCTTTCGAGAGAAACTCTTTCTCAAGAAAAGCTTCGTTCTTAGCAACAAACACTTTGCCCTCGGATTTGAGATAGAAGGTGTACCCAACTGTCTCCTTTGGGTAAGCTATGAAGACGCACCTTTCCGCTTTGGGTTCCAGCTTTTCCGGCTGAAGCTTTTTGACATAAGCATCGCATCCCCAAACTTTAAGAAACGACAAGTTTGGCCTCTTGCCATGCCATAGCTCAGATGGTGTCATCTCAATGGATTTTGGTGGTGCCCTATTTAAAGTGAATGCAGTTGTCTCTAATGCATAACCGCAAAACTATAATGGCAAATCGGTAAGAGACATCATAGATCGCACCATATCTAACAAAGTACGATTACGACGTTCGGACACACCATTACGCTGTGGTGTTCCAGGCGGTGTCAATTGTGAAACAATTCCCCATTGTCTTAAGTGAGCACCAAACTCGAAACTCCGATATTCACCCCCTCGATCAGATCGTAGGAACTTGATCTTCTTGTTACGATGATTTTCAACTTCACTCTTAAATTGTTTGAACTTTTCAAACGTTTCAGACTTGTGCTTCATCAAGTAGATATATCCATACCTACTCAAATCACCAGTGAAGGTGAGAAAATAACGATATCCGCCGCGTGCCTCCACACTCATTGGCCCGGACACATCAGTATGTATGATTTCCAACAAGTCACTTGCACGCTCCATTGTTCCAGAGAACGGAGTCTTAGTCATCTTGCCCATGAGGCATGGTTCGAATGTATCAAGTGATTCAAAATCAAGTGACTCCAAAAGCCCATCAGCATGGAGTTTCTTCATGCGCTTTACAACAATATGACCTAAGCGGCAGTGCCACAAAAAGGTGGCGCTATCATTGTTAACTCTACATCTTTTGGTCTCAATGTTATGGATATGTGTGTCATCACAATCAAGATTCAATATGAACAAACCTCTCACATTGGGTGCATGACCATAAAAGATATTACTCATAAAAATAGAACAACCATTATTCTCTGACTTAAATGATTAACCGTCTCGCAATAAACAAGATCGAGATATAATGTTCATGCTTAACGCAGGCACTAAATAACAATTATTTAAGTTCATAACTAATCCCGATGGTAACTGAAGTGAGACTGTGCCAACGGTGATTGCATCAACCTTGGAACCATTTCCCACGCGCATCGTCACTTCATCCTTCGCCAGCCTTCGTTTATTCCGCAATTCCTGCTTCGAGTTGCAAACGTGAGCAACAGAACCGGTATCAAATACCCAGTCACTACTATGAGAGTTGGTTAGGTACACATCAATAACATGTATATCACATATACCTAGTTTGGCATTGGCCGCTTTCTTATCACCAAAATACTTGGGGCAGTTGCGCTTCTAGTGACCCATCCCCTTGCAATAATAGCACTCTGTTTCCGGCTTAGGTCCAGCCTTGGGTTTCTTCGTCGGAGGGGCAACAATCTTGCCGCTCTTCTTGGAGTTACCCTTCTTGCCTTTGTCGTTTCTCTTGAAACCAGTGGTCTTATTGACCATCAATACTTGATGTTCTTTCCGGAGTTCAGACTCTGCGACTTCCAGCATCGCGAATAACTCGCCGGGTGACCTGTTCATCCCTTGCATGTTATAGTTCAACACAAAGCTCTTGTAGCTAGGTGACAGTGATTGAAGAATTCTGTCAGTGATAGCCTCCTGCGGGAGTTCAACTCCCAGCTAGCTAAACGATTTGAGTACCCAGACATTTTGAGCACATGTTCACTGACATACGAATTCTCCTCCATTTTGTAAGCATAGAATTTATTGGAGGTCTCATACCTCTCGATCCGGGCATTCTTTTGAAAGATAAACTTCAACTCCTAGAACATATCATATGTTCCATGACGTTCAAAGCGTCGTTGAAGTCCCGGTTCTAAGCCATACAAGACTGCACATTGAACTACTGAGTAGTCCTCCTTACGTGCTTGCCAAGCGTTCAAAACATCTTGTTCAGACGTAGCGGGTGGTTCATCTCCTAGCGCTGCATCAAGGACATAAGGATAAGCCTCATATTACGAGCCCAGTCTACAAAGTTGCTACCATCATCTTTCAGCTTAGCTTTCTCTAGGAACATATTGAAATTCAGGGTTGCTACTGCGTGAGCCATTGATCTACAAAATTTTGCAAAGTGGACTTAGACTATATTCAAGACAATTAGAGTTCAGCTAATCATATTACTAATAAACTCCCACTCAAATAGACATCCCTCTAGTTATTTGAGTGTGGCATGATGCAAATTCACTAACTCAAGTTCGATCATCACGTGAGTTGAGTGCAGTTTCAGCGGTAAACATCTCTATGTTAATCATATTGACCATACGATTCATGCTCAACCTTTCGGTCTCTTGAGTTCCGAGGCCATGTCTGTACATGCTAGGCTCGTCAAGTTAAACCGAGTGTTCCGCGTGTGCAACAGTTTTGCACCCGTTGTATGTGAACGTTGAGTCTATCACACCCGATCATCACGTGGTGTCTCGAAACGACGAGCTGCCGCAACGGTGCGCAGTCAGGGAGAACACAATTTTTATCTTGAAATTTAGTGAAGGATCACCTTATAATGCTACTCTCATTCTAAGCAAGATAACTTGCATAAAAGGATTAACATCACATGCAATTCATAAGTGACATGATATGGCCATGATCTTGTGCTTCTTGATCTCCATCACCAAAGCACTGGCATGATCTTCATCGTCACCGGCGCCACACCATGATCTCCATCATCGTGCGGCCATCGAGGTTGTCGTGCTATTTATGCTATTACTACTAAAGCTACAACCTAGCAATATAGTAAACGCGTCTGCAAACACAAACGTTAGTTTAAAGACAACCCTATGGCTCCTGCCGGTTGCCGTAGCATCGGCGTGCAAGTCGATATTTAACTACTACAACATGATCATCTCATACATCCAATATATCACATCATGTCTTTGGCCATATCACATCACATGCATACCGTGCAAAAACAAGTTAGACGTCCTCTAATTTGTTGTTGCATGTTTTACGTGGTTGCTATGGGTATCTAGTATGATCGCATCTTACTTATGCAAAACCACAATGGTGATGTGCAAATTGCTATTTGACCTCTCTCCAAGGACCACCTCGGTCAAAACCAATTCGACTAAAGTTGAAGAAACAGACACCCTCCATTCATCTTTATGCAACAAGTTGCATGTTAGTCGATGAAACCGGTCTTTCATAAGCATACTAGTAAGGTTGGTCCAAGCCGCTTCAATCCAACAATACCGCCGAATCGAGAAAAGACTAAGGAGGGCAGCAAATCGAACATTAACGCCCACAAAAACCTTTTTGTTCTACTCGAGATTACATCTACACATGAACCTAGCTCATGATGCGACTATTGGGGAACGTTGCATGGGAAACAAAAAAATTATACGCACACGAAGACCTATCATGGTGATGTTCATCTACGAGAGGGAGATCGGATCCACATACCCCTGTAGATTGCTAAGCAAGAAGCGTTAAGAAACGCGGTTGATGTAGTGGAACAACTTCGTGATTCAAATCACCGTCGTCCCACGATCCGTCCCGATCTAGCACCGAACAGACGGCACCTCCGCGTTCAGCACACATACAGCTCGATGACGATCTCTGCATTCTTGGTCCAGCAAGAGAGATGGGGAAGTAGATGAGTTCTCCGGCAGCGTGACGGCGCTCCGTTGATGGTGATGATCTATTCCTGCAGGTCTCCACCCGAGCTCCGCAAAAAACCAATCTAGAGGAAGAACAAAGAAGTAGAGGTTTAGGGTTGCACATGGCAAAAGTTGTGTCTGAAAAAGCCCTAAACCTCAAGTGTATATAGGAGGAGCCAAGGGGTGGGGCGCCAGCCGTAAGGACGAGGGATCCTCCTCCAAGTCAGTTTGGAGGGAGGAGTCCCTTCCTTCCTTCCCACCTCCTCTTTTTTTCCTTTTTTTTCTTTCTCCTTTGACTTTTTCCTCTTAGCCAAAATAGCCCTATTGGGCTGGCCTCACCAGCCCACCAAGGGCTGGTATGCCACTCATGGGCTATTAGGTTCTCTCCGAGGTGGGTGGCCCCCTCCCGGTAAAAACCCGGAACCCATTCGTCACTCCCGATACACAGCCGGCAATGCCCGAAATCTTTCCGGAGGCCAACTGAAACAAACCTATATATCAATCTTCGTTTCCGGACTATTTCGGAAACCCACTTGACGTCCGTGATCTCATCCGGGACTCTAGACAATCCTTCGGTCACCAACATCTATAACTCAACTATACCGAAACATCACTGAACCTTAAGTGTGCAGACCCTGCGAGTTCGAGAACTATGCAGACATGACCTGAGACACTCCCCGGTCAATATCCAACAGCGGACCTGGATGTCATATTGGATCCTACATATTCTACGAAGATCTTATCGGTTGAACCTATATGCCAAGGATTCATATAATCTCGTATACCATTCCCTTTGTCCTTCAGTATGTTACTTGCCCGAGATTCGATCGTCGGTATCCCTATACCTATTTCAATCTCGTTACCGGCAAGTCTCTTCACTCGTTCTGTAATACAAGACCCCTTGACTAACACATTAGCCACGTTGCTTGCAAGGCTTATATGTGATGTTGTATTACTGAGTGGGCCCCGAGATACCTCTCCGTCACATGGAGTGACAAATCCCAGTCTTGATCCATGCTAACTCAGCGGACACCTTCAGAGATACCTGTAGAGCACCTTTATAGTCACCCAGTAACGTTGCGACATTTGATGCACACAAGATATTCCTCCGGTGTCAGCGAGTTACATGATCTCATGGTCATAGGAATGAATACTTGACACGCAGAAAACAATAGCAACAAAATGACACGATCACATGCTACGTTTATAGTTTGGGTCTTGTCCATCACATCATTCTCCCAATGATGTGATCCAGTCATCAGGTGACAACACTTGCATATGGTCAGAAAACCTTAACCATCCTTGATCAACTGGCTAGTCAACTAGAGGCTTACTTGGGACATAGTTTTGTCTATATATCCACACATGCATTTAAGTTTTCATTCAATACAATTATAGCATGGATAATAAAAGATTATCTTGAATCAAGAAATATAATAATAACTATTTTATCATTGCCTCTAGGGCATATTTCCAACAGGGGGTATGTGGAGAACAGGGAGATCCATATGGAGTTCCTTGGATCAAAGGAAGAGCTCACTAACGTGCCCACTAAGGTTCTTGGACGAGTCAAGCTTTAGGAACAAGGAGCAAATATTTGGATGATCGAGTTTAAAAAAGCGCCTAAGGTCTAGGGAGTGAATGATGATTTAAACCTAATCTGCCCGTTTTAGTGCCATGGCAGCTCTTTTTGTTTCGTTGTCATGGCATCCTATTTTCGTTACGATGACAGCTCTTTATCCGTGGCACAATAATGATTGTTTTTCACGTGGGTAGTTAGTTTGCTTACCTAATTTTTAGGATCGTGGGATGGCACGATCGTCAAGGTTCACCACAAGTATTTTAGCGGGTCATTTTTTTGACAACCTCGCAAACTATTATTTCATGTGTTACAATGTTGACATTGACAAAAGTTAAGATCACCTCGATTTCCTAGGCAAGCATGACGACCAACCTCAAGATGAAAAGCATGCTTCGTTAAGTTATGAGCCTCGAAATTCAATGCTCCATGCTAACGACTGAAATCTATACCTAATAATAATAAAGTAATTAGTGTTTCTTCTCGTACGTGACATAAATTGTTCCCAAAGTTGCAAAATATTACCCATCAATGCCACGTATAAGTCATAAAAAACATTTCATGCAAGGAATCCCTGCCTCGGTCGGCCTGTGCAGTAGGAACCTCTTATACTACGTCGTGCATGTTGAAGAAGACACAACGCGCGTGTTTGAGCTGGCCCATCTCCGGGCGGCCTGTTTTTTACATTTTTTTCTTTTTTCTTTTTCCTATCACATCTTCCTTTTTTCTACTTTAAATAATTTGAGACTTGAAAAAGGTTCTGGTTTTTTTAAAACGAAAACTTTGAAATAAATTTTTTAATAATTAAGAATATTTCTGGATTAAAAAATCTCATATTAAAAAAAGTTCGTGATTTTGATAAGAAATGTTTGGAAAATCCAAAAATCTTTATTTTTTTTAAAAGTTCGCATATTAAACAATGTTAATAAGCTGAACTAAATATTGCCAATTAAAAAAATGTTTATGAACTGAAAAATATTTTTAAATTTGAAAAACTGTGCGTGTCTTAGAAAATAGTTTATTGATTCATAAAATGTTCACTGATTCAAAAATGATCATGCATTTCATAAAATGTTCGTTAAAACAAAAAAAATTCTCCAATCTCAAAACTTGTTCCAGAATTTCCAAAATTTCTTCGCTGATTCAAGAAAAATGTTTAATCTCTTTGTAAAATATGAAAAATATATTTGCAAATAGTTTAAAATGTTCATTAATTTTAGAAGGGTTCATGATTTTGAAAAATATCCATGATTCAAATATGTACACCATTTTAAAAATATATTCAGAATTTTTTTTAAAAATCACGGTTTTATAAAAACAAGAGCGATAGTGTATCTCGGTGATGCCGCAAGATGTGTTGATGAACATTAAATTTTATGATTTTCTTTTTAATTCTGTTACAACGCTTGGGCCGTTTTGCTAGTTACAAGAGATAAGAAAAATAGTTGCGGGTGGTTGGTGGCTGCGTAGAAGAAGGAATGAGCAAAAAACATAAAAGGCTGAACGTTGACACACACCAAAAAACCCTCCGAGTACTAGTGTTCATCGCGCAGTACAGAGGCCAAGAACATCGAGATAAGGTGATACAGAAGCCAAGGACATCCCCCGCACGCATGACTTCACTGCCGAGAGCAAATATAAGGCAATAATTAGTACAGCCACCACGGACAACACTAAAGATTGTGTAGTAGCAGTAAATAAAGATTGTATTAGTACAAACTGAATGCATGCAAGCAGAATAGCAGACTCGCAGTTCCTACGCAAAATTGACAAAAATGACCCGTGGAGCGAAAGAACTCACGGAGTGACCCCTCGGAGAAAATATTTCACCGGCCTGATCCTTTTGTGTGGCGCCCGACACCTAGGCGTCACACTACACTGTGTGACGCCTAGACGTTCGGCGCCACACCCCCCGACCACCTGGCAGGGAGGGTCCCACCTCCCAGGCCATGTGACGCCTAAGCCTCACGCATCACACACTGTAATGTGTGGCGCCGAACGCTTAGGCGTCACACATGGACTTAACTGGCCACGGGCCAGCCCCCCTCCCCACCCCCTCCCCACCCTCCCTCATTCAAACAGAAACTGCAACGGCGGCTGGCTCTCACCCCCTCCCTAATCCCCTCCCCCATCTCCTTCATATCTGGTGATTTCTTCCTTGGATTGATCCCCCAAGGTAATCTCCTCCCCCATCCCTTCCGTTTCCCATCCTTCTATCCAAGTGTATTAGGTTTTGGTTGAGTAGATTGATTTTAGTAGATTGATTTGAGTAGGTTCTTAGGATTTGACTAGTTAGGATATGAGTTAGTATATGAGTAGATGAGTAGTAGTTCATATTTGTAGTTAGTATTAGTAGTTAGTATATGAGTATATTAGTAGTAGTAGTTCATATTTGTAGTTAGTATTAATAGTTAGTATTAGTAGTTAGTAGTAGTAGTTAGTATTAGTAGTTAGTGTATGAGTATATTAGTAGTAGTAGTTCATATTTGTAGTTAGTATATGAGTATATGACTAGTAGTAGGTCATATGAGTTCTTAGGATTTGAGTAGTTAGGATATGGTGAATATGAGTTAGTATATGAGTAGATGAGTAATTTGAGTTCTTAGGATTTGAGTAGTTAGGATTTGAGTTCTTAGGATTGTAGGATGGTGTAATTTTTTGAATATGAGTCTTATTTGAATATTAGTTAGTATATGAGTAGATGAGTAATTTTTTGAATATTAGTTAGTATATGAGTAGATGAGTAATTTTTTGTGATTTGTAGGATGGTGTGGCTTCTGAATAATGTTTATGACGTTGAACACCGGGCCTATTTCATGTCGGAGAAGAAGATGGTAAGTAGAAAATGATTAGTAGATGAGTAATTTTTTGAAAATGTAATAAGCCCTTGATATCTTCTTCTCCTATATGTTTGCAGGAGCTTATGCCCTTGAAGATCCGGTCTCATGGGGCATCCTCTGTAATGCAGTACGATGAGCGGTACACCCCGTACATCGAGATGATCGGACTCCTTCCATTCGTGCAGCTTGTGAGTCGGTCAACTCCCAATCTGAACGTTGCAGCAGTCACAACACTTATTGATCGTTGGAGGCCGGAGACACATAGTTTTCACCTCTGGACCGGAGAGATGATGGTTACTCTTCAAGATGTTTCCATGATCACCGCTCTTCCGATCGAGGGGAAGCCTCTATGTATGAGCACTGATTCCGAGGGATGGCGGCAACAAATGGAGGCTCTTATTGGTATGTCGCCGCAGGAGCCGGAGGTAGAAGATGGAGCGAAGAAAGATAGAGTTCCGGCCAGCGCTCCTTTCACTTGGACTACCGCCAACTTTGCTCATTGTCCCGAGGACGCAGATGACGAGGTGATCCACAGGTATGCTCGCGTCTACATGTGGTACGTCATCTCTAGGACTATCTTTGCTGATGGCACATGCAAGAATGCTCCATGGATGTGGCTGAAGGCGTTGACTGTTTTCGACAACAAGTTCAGCTGGGGCTCGGCCGCACTGGCTTACTTGTATCGGTAGGTAATAAATTGTTAGTATTAAGTACTCTCAGTTATCTTTTTCTGCTAAACTGATGCATGTTTGTTGTTACTTGTAGTTGGACGATGCATGTCGCAGGACGACAAAGGACGGTGGAGTTGGTGGTTGTATGCTCCTACTTTCAGTATGGAGCTGGGAACGCCTACCTGTTGGACGCCCTAAAAGCTCACAATGGAATACCTGGGATGACCACGGCAACCCTGTACAGCAACCTACATGGGCTTACAAGTGGGACTTGGTATCGGAGGTGGCAAGCAAAGTGAACCTATTGTACAAGCAATACACCAACGAGATGGATTCGCTTACCCCCGAGCAGGTAAGATGGTTTCAGAGTTGACTTCCAGCTTCTATGTTGTGAGTAAAATGAATTGTGCCTTTCATCTTGTGTTGTAGGTTGAATGGGAGCCATATGATGTCGGGCCAAACTTTGGTGATGCACACACGTTCGACCTGAATCCACTATGCGTGCAAGAAAGACATCTTTGGCTAATGCGTTGTCCCCTAATATGCAATTGGGCGGTTGAGTTTCATATCCCGCATCGTGTGATGCGTCAATTTGGGTACTTTCAGCCACACCCGCCGGAGTGGGTGGACACGGACACACAGCTTCACAGGTAACAAAAAATAAGTACTGATTAGTTTTGCTCTTAGTGTTGAGCGAGCTACTGATGTGTTTTGTTAAAAGCAGGTTGGATAGGAGGAGGCAGCGAAAAATCAAGGATTGGCAGAAGCATCATAAGAGCTATGTCGTTATGTTCGAGCAAAGTGTGCACGCAGCTTCGAGCATACGACGAACCCAGTACCGCCAGCATTGTCCTCTTGCGTTCAGCAACTACTTAAGATGGTTTCAGGCGAGTACTCGTGTCGAGATTTGTCCGCCGACTTACGAGGAGGACATATTGGAAGAACCCACTGAGTACGATGCACTTGCCCAAGGCCGTTACAACAAGTTGATTCGCGAAGGGTACCAAACTTCCTTCGCCCCTGTCCTAAACTTTGTGGTAAGTGTGCTCACCTATGTAAAGTATGAATTCTAGTGCACCTATTCACTTGCCTGTCATTGTCTTGTGATCATAGCGCAAAGAGGTCAAGAAACAAGCTGATGAGTCTGAAGATATTCTAGATAACACAGCTGGAGGAAAAAAGGGAGAATCTGCACTTCGTCTATTCATAAAGGTGTTGTGTCATTATTATTATTTTGCCCACGAATGCAACATTATAGGTTACCTAATATATGTCATTTATATTTGAATCTAACAGGAACAGGGCCAGAAGTTATGGCGCCTATCCAACATTTTAGGTTGCCGTGACCCTGAATATGTTTCACCTTCGAGATCCGGTTCATCCGAAAGAAATACTCTTGACGATTCAGCTTCTTCGGGCGCTCGTATGGACGATGGTGACATTACCTCGGCAGCTAATACCCAAAGAAATAATGTAGAGGATGATGTTGACACTCCTGAGGTATGACATAGCCATACAATTTGCACTTTCAACCTTCGACTTTGAACCTTCAACTTTGAACTTTCAACCTTCATATGTATTAGGCTGCGGACGAGATGACGTTGAAGGCTTTCCAACGCTCCGCTTACATGTTGAAGCCCAGGAAGGAATTTATGCGGTACTCACCGGATGATTATGCGAAAGGAAAGAATCCGGTGGCCGGGGGCTCTCGTTTGTCAAGGATGAGAAGCATGGACGATGAGGATGAGGATGACGATGACGATGATTCGGATGACCCGGAGCAATTTGTGGTTGCGAGAAGGAAGAAGCTAGTATCTAAGAGGGGACGAGGCCCCAAGATGTGAACCGGAGTCATTTGGAGTTGGTGTTGCACTTGTGTTGTGACCCATTTAATTTTGTTGTGAACTATTTACTTTTGTTGTGAACTATTTCGAGTTGTGAACCATTTAGTTGCTGTGCACTTGTTGTGAACCATTTAGTTGTTGTCTAAATATATGATGATGATGTTGTCAAAAATGTTGTCTACATATATGATGATGATGTTGCACTTGTTGTGAACTATTAAGTTGTTGTCAAAAATGTTGTATTGCTGCCAAAATTAAGCTTCCAGCAGGTTTTCACATGTGTGGCGCCCAAGGCTTAGGCGCCACACATGTGCAACGCCCAAGGCTTAGGCGCCACACATGTGAAAACCTGCTGGAATCTCAAAGCACACTATTTCCCGCCACCTTTCCCTCCTCCGTTCCCGCCAAAATTTCCACGTCTTCTTTCCCGCCACCTTTCCCTCCTCCGTTCCCGCCAAAATTTCCACGTTTCCTTTCCCGCCACCTTTCCCTCCTCCGTTCCCGCCTAAATTTCCACGTCTTCTTTCCCGCCACCTTTCCCTCCTCCGTTCCCGCCTAAATTTCCACGTTTCCTTTCCCGCCACCTTTCCCTCCTCTGTTCCCGCCACCTTTCCCTCCTCCGGTCTATAAAAGGAGGCATTGGACTGCCTTCCTCCGTCATCCAGCCTCACTTGAGAACACTACCACCGCTTTAGTCAATATGAGTTTGCCTTGCTCGGATCAAAGCATCAGGCCTAAGAAAATGAAGAGTGCGAGTTTACCTCGGGGTGTGGAAGCAGTTCAATGTTGGTGCGGTGATCTCTGCAAGGTGAAGGAGGTGGAGGATTTTTCAGATTGGTTGGGCATGAAGTTTTTCATGTGCGCCAATTATGAATCTGATCCACCCGAATGTATTTCTGCGTACATCAGGCCTCCGGTATGCTCAAGTCATCCAGATTATTGTTTACTTGATATTTTTGTTTACTTGAATCTGATCCTCCTCGTAGTCTCCTCCTCCTCTCTGCGTGTACTATCGTTGGATTGACACGGAAATGTCGACTGGGCGGTGACCGAGATTCGTGAAAGAGGTCGCCGTGCATGGGCTAGCTGGGACTTGGAAGAGCGCCGCGAGAAGGCTGAAGCAGAGGAGAAAGCAGCGCAGAAGAAAGAGTGGGAAGAGTACTGTGTGGAGCAGAGGGCTTTTCTTGATGAGATGATAAGGAAAAACCAAGAAGAGAATATACGGCTGGAGGAGGTTTACAGACAGCGGGAACAAGCCCGTGAAGCTGAGAGGGAGAGAAAGAGAGAAAGATCTCGTGCGGCCAAGGCAGCAGAAGAAGCCAGTGATGGAAAAGGAAAACATCCACGTTGGACTCAGTAGATTTCACGAAGTTGTATGAGCAAGTTGTATCTTAATTTCAGCAAGTTGTATCTTAATTTCACCAAGTTGTATCAGCAAGTTGTAGCAACACTTGAGAATACTAAGATAAGGATAATGATCAACAGAGTCTTGATGAAATGAGAAACATAGTCTTGATGAAACAGCGAACAAAGTGAAACTAAGACAAAAATGAGAACAAAGTGAAACTAAGACCAAAATGAGAACAAAATGGGAACATAGTGAAACTAAGACTTAGGATGAGCATTACTCATCAAAAGAGTAGCCAAGTTACTCTGTTTCACATGTGTGGCGCCTAAGGCTTAGGCGCCACACATCACATGTGTGGCGCCTAAGCCTTAGGCGCCACACATGTGAAATAGAGTAACAGAAAGTATACATTTGGGATGCCAGTAGGTTTTCAATTGTGTGGCGCCTAAGGCTTAGGCGCCACACAATTGAAAACCTACTGGCATCCCAAATGTATACTTTCTGTTACTCTATTTCACATGTGTGGCGCCTAAGCCTTAGGCGCCACACATGTGCAACGCCCAAGGCTTAGGCGCCACACATTCTGTCATGCTAAAAACTACAGCACATAGTGGTGGAGGAGTTCAAATATACATCACAAATATGCACAAATATACAACACATAGTAGTGGTGGAGGAGTTCAAATACATACGTTAAAACATACAACACAAAGAGGGCGGGGTTCAAACATACATAGGGTTCTTGAAGTAACATACGTCCAAAAGTGCATACATAGTGGAGTTTCATAGTAAGAAAGCGCGGAACTGAACAAGGTTCAACAACACATAGGGTTCAACAACACATAGAATAGAAGCATCCGGCTCTATTGGGTCGAGCAAGGCCCCTTACCCTTCTTCTTCTTCCTCTCTTCTTCCTCTTCCTCTTCCCTTTTCCGTATTTTTGAAGCCTCTTCTTTAACCCTCTCCGTGAAGCGTTGATGCTCCCGCTCTCTCTTTGCTGCGGCCTCTGCCCACATCTTCTTAAAGTTAGCTTCATATTCTTTTTTACGTTTCTCTAGCGTCTTCCTGTCATTCTCCTTTATCCTAGCCTCATATCGCTTATGCTCAAGGAACATTTGCCACTCCTCATCCATCTTTGCCTTATGCTCCTCATCCTTCTTCTTTCGCGCTTCCGCTGCATCCTCCTCTCTCAACTTCTTTGCAGCCCTCTCCATCGACCACTGCTCCTCACTGGCTGCATCCTTCTCCTCCCCCCACTCCGCTTTTGCCTTGTTGGGTTGAGAAGCGGACATACCTACAAAACAGGCATCAAAGCTCATAGTTAGTAAAATAACACACAAAGGAGCATGAAAAACAACATGATAAAGATAAGTGAAATATGTGACATACGGAAATGGTCCTCGTAGGTATCCACGCATACCAATCCTAGTAAGTCCAGCACCTATCCCACCACTGCCTCTAGCAGCACCACCACCTATCCCACCCCTACCTCTAGCACCACCACGACCTATCCCACCCCTGCCTCTAGCAGCACCCCTGCCTCTACCACCACCACTTCCTCTAGCACCACGTCCTCTAGTAAGCCCAAGTCAGCTAGGAACATGTTGAGTAGGAACTTGTTGGGTCGTGCTTGCTTGACCCGTCCCTTGTTGGCTCGTGCTTCCTTGACCCGTCCCTTGTTGGGTTGTGCTTCCTTGACCCGTCCCTTGTTGGCTCGTGCTTCCTTGACACGTCCCTTGTTGGCTTGAACTTGGTTGGCTAGGACTTGGTTGGCTTGACCTGGAATCATTGTTTTTGGACTTCTTCTTTCGCATCGTACACCTTCTTGTGTTGTGCCCTGTTACACCGCAATCTCCACAATGTGATCTCTCAGTAGGCTCTTGGAATTGATTGTTCCCCATTTCTCTGCCACCACCATGGCCCCATCCATCCATGTCTCCTCTAAAACGCTTTGTCTTTCGTCTTCCCAGTTTCACAACCTTCCACTCTGGGTCGGGCCATAGTTGTACTCCATGATACTCCGGCCATTGTGATTGGTCAAAGTATGGTTCAAATCTAGGAGCCCATGTATGTTTCTGGTCATGATCGAGAACTCGGACTCCCTCACGGTTAGTGGATGGTTGACGTCCACATTCCTACTGTGAGCTGCCGTGTACAAATGCGAGCATGCGAGATGAAGCAACCTTGGCCTCCCACAAGAGTAATCACACAAGGATAAAGATACCTTGAACGCCCTGTTTTCGTGTTGCTGGCCATCGTTTGTCGTTCCTCCGGGCTCATTCACTTCGTATGTCCAATCCTCGTTGTTGTACAGGGTAGCCGTTTGGGAGTCAGCCTTCCGTGATTGAAATACCATCCATTTGTCAACCTTTGGTGGAAACTGGTACTTATACTTTTTCTTGTTCTCTCCCGCAATTTGATCATCTGTTTCTTGCGAGTACTTTAGAAAGTATGCTCTCAACTTGTCGAATGTGTATTGAACTATTGCCGTCACCGGCAACGCACGGACACCCTTCAACACCCGGTTGAAGCATTCTGCCATGTTACTTGTCATTTGACCATATCTTCGGCCATCTTCGTCATAAGCTCGTGCCCACTTGGCCCGAAGTTCAATGTGCCTGTTAAGAAACTCAAGCCCACCTGCATCAAGTTTTTTGTTTACAAGCAAAGCATTGTACAATCTTGCAAATCGTTTGTCCGAAAATGCTTGACAATAATCTTGAAGATCATCCGCCAACTCCTTGCTACCACATGCCCGGTAGAAGTTTGCACAGAAATGCCTCATGCACCATCGATGATGCAAAGGAGCATGGCCGGGAATGACAATGTCAACCGCGTTAAGTATGCCTTGATGGCGATCCGATATGACACATATTTCCCTCTCAAACGGTAATACTTTGGTTCTCAAAATATGCAAGAACCATTCCCAGTTAACATTGTTCTCTGCCTCAACCAAAGCAAAAGCCAAAGGCATCAACCGGTTATTGGCATCACTTGCTATTGCAACCAACAAAGTGCCCTTGAATTGTCCGGTCAAAAACGTGCCATCGATGGGGATGACATGACGACAGTGCTGGAAAGCCCTCACACATTGCTCAAATGCCCAAAATGCACGGCCAAATACGCGGACCCTATTTCCATTCAAAATCCTTGTTTTCTCCCCATACGGCTCGACCACATGAACCATACCCGGGTTAGTGTGGGCAATAGCTCCCAACAACCTAGGTATGCGGTTGTATGCTTCCTCCCAATCACCATACAACATCTTGAATGCGGCTTGCTTTGCTTTCCATGCCTTACCATATTTCACCTCGTAGTGAAAGAGGGCTTTCACAAGGTCTTGTACGCTTTTTATGCTCATTGTAGGAAGAGAGGAGATGGAGTTGGAAAGCCTATAAGCGATGAACTCGGAGGTTAGTTGTCTATGGCTTTGCGACGATAGGGCACCATCAACCCTCTTGCCTCGACACATGTGAGGCATACAACTAACAATGTTCCATCCTGGCCCTCCTTTCCATTGTCTTGCACGGACAATCCAAGGACAACCTCTATCCTCACATGCAACCGTGTAACGCAGCTTCATGTTTGAATGAACAACTTTGTGTGGCCTATAATGTGTAACAGAATATTCATCCAACCACATCTTCAGTTCAAAGAATGTTTCGAACTTTGACCCCGGCAAAATAATATTCTTCTCATGTGTGTCCCGCTGAGAAGGTGGCCTAGCTCCAAACAATATGCCTTCGCCTCCATCAACCACGGCTTCATCCGCAAGGCTAAGATCCTCGAACAATGGTGTCCGGTGATCACGCTTTAATACATTCGTGAAAGCTTCAGCCTCCTTTGCCGTGAACCCTTCCTCATCAACTTCTTCATTGGGACCCTCATCGTCAGACTCAGAGGCATAGCCACGTGAGTACGGAATGGAATGGTCCATTGTCTCTTGCAAATTATATTTGTCCAAATCACCAAGATTGTTGTCATGAAGAACATTGCCATCATTCTCATCATCATCGTGCTCATCATTAGCCTCTACCAATGGTTCATGTTCAATGTTGACCTCTTCGTTAGCCTCATAGACACAGGAAAGAGGTTCAATGTTGGCCTCTTCGTTGATGGTTGCAGGAATAGGTTCAACAATCGAAGAGGCAACCCGGTTCAAATCCAACAAGTTAGGAACATTTGTTTTTATGGCAAATAACTCTAGAGCCTTGTCTAGTGATTCGGCCACCGTATCCTTGTATGCAAGCCAACGTTGCTCGGAGTTGACACGCATGGTCTTCCAACGAATGTGCATTCCGAATCCCACATTATGCCTACCATCAAACTCAACTACATCACTAGGGTCCATCCAATTCAAATCCTTTCGGACTTGTTCCAACAATTCACCATAGCTAGGACACAAATCGAACACCATGTCAAGCTCATCCGGGTCCGGATCAATATTGCCTTTTAAAAAGGCATCCTTGTCCACGTGATGAACTTAAACACATGTTCTTCCCATACCTAAACAACAAAACATAGAACCTTTTTTATGAGCAATCATACAATTACAATAACCCTAGCCTAACTTCCAAATAACCCTAACCCCATCATAACCCTAACACAACCAAACATCCCTAACCCTAGCCTAACCATAGCCTAACCCTAGCCTAACCCTAAAACAACCATAATGCACACATCCAAACAACCCTAATCCTAACCCCATCATACCCCTTATCCTAACATACAAACAAATAAAACAATATCATATACATCCCACATTTCATGAAAAGCTAGGGTTTCCTCAAATTTGCAAAAAAAAGAACACAAAAGATTTTCCTTTGGATGAGAATGAGGGGAGAGGTGGGGATTACCTTAGGGGAGCGATTGGACAACAAATGCCCGGTCCAAACCTTCAGATTTGATGATTTAGAGAAGGATTTGAGGGAGGGGGCAGTGGCTGGGAGAGGGGGCTGGGGGAGGGGAATGAGGAGGGGGTGGGGAGGGGGTGGGGAGGGGGGCTGGCCCGTGGTCAGTTAAGTCCATGTGTGGCGCCTAAGCGTTCGGCGCCACACGTTACAATGTGTGACGCCTGAGGCTTAGGCGTCACACGGCCTGGGGGGTGGGCCCCTTCCTGCCAGGTGGTCGGGGGGGTGTGGCGCCGAACGGCTAGACGTCACAGAGTGTAGTGTGGCGCCTAGGTATCGGACGCCACACAAAAGGGTCAGGCCAGTGAAATATTTCCCCCGAGGAATCACTCCTTGAGTTCTTTCGCCCGAGAGGTCAGTTTTGTCAATTTTGCCAGACTTCCTACCTTCCTCCTGGCATAGGACGGGAGGGCCCCTTTCCCTGCTTCACCTGGACGGGCAGACACGCATGCACGTACACCATGCCACCGTGCGGGCAGCTAGCCAAAACCTGCCCGCTGCACATGCTTTGAATGCGGAACTTGACAGGAGCTGCGCCCTTGCAGTATCCATTTCTTCGCTCGCTTCCTGCCTCACCTCGCGCATTCAATTGTTCGTCCTCTGCCCTCACCCCCTTCCTGCCGCATGCATGCATGCTCCGCCCGCTCGCTGGCTCGCCCGCAATCTCATCAAAAGCCCACGGTATACTCCGACTGATTAACCTCGCTTATGATCTGATCTAGCTAGCTAATTACGAAACAGCTAGACGGCTAGACGCTCCTCGTCTCAGGTCTCAGTCCGTGTCCTTCGTTCTTCTGTTACGTGTCGACATGAAATCAGACAACAGTTAACTATTAGTGGTCTAGTGGAGCACGTAGAGTACGTGCGTGCGCAGCGCAGGTGAATGGACAATAGATGGTAAGTATAATATTGGTGCTTTCCGGGAGTCAGGAACAGCCGTGTGGAAGAGCCAAGATGATCCTGCTGCTTTGGGCGGCCGGGGCCAGGCCGCGAACGGCCACGAACGTATCGAGTAGAAAATATGGAATGCACAGTGGTAAAATATTTTGCTTGCCGTCCTAGCAGGCCAGCTACCTACCTACCTACCTACTCTGCCGCGAACTGCATCCCTACAGCTAGCTCAGCCGGCTGAGAAAAGGAGAGAGATGCGTCGAGGGGCATGGGCGGCAGAGGAGGAGAGAGGGAGGAGCAGAAAGGGGAGGGCATCATGCAGCGGAGATTGGACGATCGCGTGTGCACGAGCGTGCGGCCCGGCCCGAGTGGTCTCGTCACCTCCGCCAGCGCGCCGCTCTCGCACGTGGGCATCCATTCCCCGGCGCCGCGGCGCGGCAGCTGCAACCCATCTCCCTCCACCTCCTCCCCCCTCTCTGGTCCGAGCTACGCTGCCATGGCAGCGCAGCCGTGCCGCGTGCGCTGCAATAATTAAGGCCGCCTGCCCTTTCCCCTTCCCCATCCCGGCCGGCCAGGCGCGGCGCGAGCTCCAGCGCCCGGCAACAGCAACAGTGCGCGCCAGATTTCCACTGCACGCTCTGTCTCCTGCTCATCCCTCTGCCCCGTGGATCTCTTCAGGTACCCTCGGCCTCGACCCATCGCTCGAAACCAGCTGAATGATCGATCCACCATCGTATAACTTCCGTTCTATACATTGGATCTTTGGTAATTCCCTGAAGCATCTTCACGAGTTAGCAGTAGTGTTTGTTCATCAGCTAGACGCAGTATGTACCAGCTGGTGGATGTAAGTACGCTCTACAGTTCAGGCCAGGCCACGCGCAGTGGCATAATTCTTTTTTTATGAGCCACATCTCGGCATGGACCCACTTTTCAGTGAGCCAGCAAAGGTACTGCCACGTACAACCTGTAGGGTCAGCTGCACTCCCGGGGTTTTCTCAAACCTCCGCTACATTTCTGTCCATATTTGCATGAAATATTGTCATTTAAAATGGGTGCACCCATCAAGGGTACGTACGTTCATGTCGTGTTCATCACTTTATGCTCTTAGGAGTACATTAGCATATGTTCCTCGCAAGATCGAATGTACGCTTGTTTACTCTAGCTGGCCCTTAATTTACTCGAGCTAGCGAGTAGCTGCCGATGAGCGCGTGATCTCACCTCACACACGGCAATGATTGGGATACCCTAAGCAAATTATTACCCCTAGTATGTTTCCTTTTCACCTAGCTCTACTGGCACTTAAATAAAATCTGGGACTACCACTACATGCCTACGTACACGTACTAGTCGTCGTGCGTGCATGCATGCTCATTGCTCAACCTTTGTTTTGGGGATTAGCGGCGAATCGCTGGCTAGCCCCGGACCTGAATGGAGCCAAGGAATTGAAACGCATCGCGTCGCATCGGACTCTGCTGGCTACTGCCCTGCCCGGCCACCTTTCCCCGCTGCTTCATCCAACCTTTCCTTCCTGCAACTAGCTCCTACCCAGCTACTCTACCCACCTAGCCCTGCTGGCAGGTCTTCTTCCTCCTCGGTGTCGCCAATCTTTTTGGCCCTGGCTCCTCCTACTTACCGTTGTGCATGCACCGGCGTTCCTATCCTTCCAATCTTTCTTCCAAAGAGAAGGAATCATGTGCCATTGGAGTACCTAGAAATAAACTAGAGGGTCTGCACGCTTCAAAAAAATTGCGATATATTTCAATTGGTTTGGTTGAGCCTTGAAAATCAGCAAATTTTTACATGGTAAAAAATATGTTCAAAAAATCTCACCCGCCATACCCGCTGGATACGCCACTATGCCATTGTAGTATTAACTTAGAAAATCCACAGCTGGACCCCTTAAATCCAACCATTCATGTTACACTATATATATATATATATATATATATATATATATATATGTATATATATATATATATATATATATATATATATATATATATATATATATATATATGTATATATATGTAGCCTCTCTACATGATTTGTAATCTGTATCTTACACCTTGTACACCTCTTATATATATATATATATATATGAGATAACTGCACCCATCAAGGATGTCAAACAGTTTTCTAAACCTAAGTCTTACATGGTATCAGATTAGGTCGATATATGTCTTTCGTTGTCGTCATCGTCACGGCTCCCGCGCCTCCTGCGGCTCCGCCTCCGTCGCCTCCCCTGGCTCTCCAGTTGCCATTCATGGCGTCTGGACAGCTGGTCGCGGTTCATCCGGGGGCGGTCGTCGCTCCGATCGCGGCTCCCTCGACCGCCGCTCCCATCGCATGTGCACCGCTAGCGCTGGTCCGTCGGCCCTGCCCCACAGGGCGCATTTGCCACAGCCCTACATGGCACTGCTGTCGTCGTCATCCTATGGGGCGCCGTCGGCTCAGCCCTACGGGGCGTCGCCGACACAGCTCTACGGGGCGCAACCGTCGCCGCAGTCCTACGGGGCGCATCTGTCGCCGTCCTACGGGGCTCATTTATTACCCTACGGGGCTCAGCCGTCGGTGTCGTACGGCGGATTCTCCGCATCCCCATATGGGACACCTCTGTCTCATCCACCACCGCCGATGTCCATGGGTTATGAAGCTCATCCGTCGCCGTTGGAGACGGAGGTTTCCTCGCTCGTTCCTGTAGGTGCAATACCTCCAAGGGCTGCTCCGTCGCCGATGATGTCTGCTCTCGGGGATCATGTTGGGGCTGCAACGGTGTTCTACTTCGCGCACCTCATCCCGGTGAATCTCATGCCGAACAACTACTTGCCTTGGCGTGCATAGGTGATGCCTCTACTTCGCAGTCGCTACCTCGAGGGGATATATTGACGGTGCTCTTTCGTGTCCACCGCCTTATAATCCGTCATACCGTGCATGGGTGGTGTCGGTGCACTAAAGACTGGGGTCTCCAGTGCCTCAGACTTGTGCGCGGACAGCGGCAGCCCCTCCGCAGCGGCAAGGCGCGTCGCTGAGGCTTAGGGCGAAAGCGAGACTCAGAAACCACCAAGTGCAGATTGCAAGCCCCGACAAGCACTCGCTTGCTGGGAAGGAAGAAGAGACCCGGTAGGAGCTCCCTGTCGGGGAGATAGATAATGCCACGGCGAGACCCTCCCGTCGAGGAAGAAGGACTGAGCCCTGGCAAGCCACCCTTGTCGGGAAGGCTAACAAGGCCTCGGCAGGCCATCACCTCCCTGCCGAGAGGAACAGGAAGAGCCCCGGCAAGGTAACCGTGCCGGGAAGAAAGAGAAAGGCCCGAGGAGAGCCGCGGGCCCAGGGCGCCCTCGCGGCCTGCGAGCGCCTGCACCGACGAGCACGCCACCGATGATGCATGCGCCACGCGTCCGCCCGCACACCAGCGCAACGCCCCGGTGTTGCCACATGTGGGTACATGTCCAACCCCCCTTGACGACGTCAGGGAAGTCTGTCGAAGCATTTATTACACCTATGACAAGGCAGTAACACTGTAACTGTCGGTCGGCGCTGTTTTACCCGTGAACGCACCGTTCACCCACTGAGCCACTTTGGTGACCCCTTTGCCTATAAAAGGAGGCCTATGGCTAAGTAGTAGGGGCTTTTTTGTTTTTTGGCCAATCGAAAGGATGTAAAAAGGGACAGATCTACAGTAACCCAAAACGAATAACTAAACACATGCAAGAGTAGGGTTTTACGCACCACGCGGCCCGAACCTGGGTAAAAAGATCTTGCCGGGCCCTGACTGTTGGTTCTTCTCTTGCCGCTACCCCTCTCCCCACCAAATCAGCAAAAAGGGGACCGTTGAGGCCCCCATAGGTGCGGATCCTTCACCGACATCCTTGGTGCGCCAGGTAGGGGGATCGCCGGAAGAAGAGCCACCCCGATCCGACGAGCCCCTCGTCGGCTCCACGGATCCCAGTTCGTCGCTGCATCTTCCCTGAGTGGGAGGAAGCAGTGGCTCCTCTGCCCGCGCAAGAGCTCATAGCGCCTCGATAGGTGCTATGCGAGCGCGGCTGGAAGGAGCGGAAGCCCCAAGCTCCGCATCACCCGGCCGACACACCTCCTTGGAGCACCGCGCTGCTGTTGAGGGCGTGATAGGGGCTTCGGCCAGGCCTCTGACGCTTACTCCAACCGACACACCTCTTCGGAGCGCTGCATGGTCGTCGAGGAGGTGTCCGAGGCCCCGAACCGCCCCTTCACGCGCCCTCCGGCTCGCATTCCTCCTTGGAGCGCTGTGACGCTAGAAAGATGCGCTCGGGGGCTCCGCCAGCAAAACTCTTGCAAAAGAGATAAGAAAGCATTACGCCCCAGCGTGCCTCTTCCCTCCATAGTGGCCAAAGGCCACCGGTGAAAACCTCGTCGGCAAAAAGGCCGCTGGAGGCAACGTCAGCTTGCCGGGGGTATGGATACCCCCCCCCCCCGGCAGCACCTTCAGACGTTGCGGCTAGGAATGCCGCAACGTGCGAGATAAGTACAGAATCAAACTCCTTACCAAACTCTTGATAGATTAGTTGTCTCCATTTGAAGTATCGAATTTTCTATGAGAACCCCGCGCGCACATGGACCTTGCTAGGATCAGTGCGCTCCGACTCTGTTTCGAGCATGTTCAACAACTTGAGCGGCCACAAAGCGCCCTTATCGCGTTTCGAACTCACTCAACGTTTCGAACAACTAAGTAGCACCTTATTTTGCCTCAAGCGGCGCTCGACAATTTAAATGGTTGCACTCAGTGCGACAAGGAGTCTTGCAGGTGATGACCTCCTCTGTTGAGTTTTCTGAGGATCCGCTCCTCTAAGGGCTCGCGGCAGGATAAGTCAAGCCAGCAAGCTTCCGTAAAGTGCAAGGAAATAATCATACAAAATGAGAGTCGAATAAAGGAGGCAACTATTCATTCATTTGTCTCGATACATTTGGTACCTCTTACAACGCATTGTTGTCCTAACCTAAAGACTCTGTCTTTTAACGAGGAGCGACCTATGCGGAGGAATTGGAGTTCATGAAGACAAGAAGCGGCAAGGCCCGCGGTACATTCATGTTGTCTCCTCCGGGACCAGCACTGTACCGACAAGAGCAGGTTCGGCCTCGTTAAGCTACAGGAAGGGGCGAAGGATCCGGAGCCGGCGAGCGCGTCTCCTCCCGGGCTACAGAGCCAACCCCCGCCCCGGTGAGGTGGCCCAAGCAGGGGGGCTGGAGAAGTTAGAGCTTGCGGAGATGTCTCCTCCTCGAACACGAGGCACCGGCGCCAGCTCCAGGAAGATAACCCCACCAGACGAGGGAGAGACGTTAGCGGGCCTCGGTGGCAGGGCCGGCGGTCAGTCGGAACCCGGGGAATCGTACTCCCACGTGACCCCTCGTCTGGTGGCCCAAGCAGGGGGGCTGGAGAAGTTAGAGCTTGCAGAGATGTCTCCTCCTCGAACACGAGGCACCGGCGCCAGCTCGAGGAAGATAACCCCACCAGACGAGGGAGAGACGTTAGCGGGCCTCGGTGGCAGGGCCGGCGGTCAGTCGGAACCCGGGGAATCGTACTCCCACGTGACCCCCCGGGATCCTGACCTGCCAAGGGCACCACTGCCTCTGCTGTCCTCCTCGTCACTTTCGCTCGAGGAAGGACACTCGACGCCGCTCAAGCTCTCTTCACAGCAGTCGAGACGCACACCTGAGCGCCCGTAAAACTTGACGGATAGCATATCATCCTCCGTTAACTTGAAACGGAGGGTATGCCCATCCTCGAGGCTATGGGCGCGGGCGAAAGCTTTCCACCCCCGCCCGAGCAGCATGGAGTGGCGCTTCGGGTACTCCACACGCGCCTGCATAGCGCCGTGGGAGCAGCCATGCGCCCGCAACCACAAGACAGGGGGCCTAGAGGCGTCCATCGCCCTAGCGAAAGGGCGGGGGAGATGCAGATGGCCCCGCAAAACGTCGTGCAGCTCCACGACGAACTCCAACTTCGTCCCGTCCGAGTGCCCGCCAAGTCCAGGAGAAGGCGGAGACACTGGAGTAGCACTCCGCCTCCCTCGGCCATGACCCCGGTGTCCTCGGCCCCTCGGGCCTCTCCCGCCACGGTCGACGGGGCTGCCGCTGGCTGCGGCCCATGAAGTTGTGGCATGATCCGAGCGGGATCCCCTTGCTGCCCTGGCGGCTGACGGAGGCCAGCCCCATCCCATAACCATGGTTAGGGGCGAGCGCCACCGGCAAAGCTGAAAGAAACAAGAGAAGGCAAGGCAACAGGCGCTGAAAGCTTCGAGAGTGAGATGGATGGGCAAAACCTCCATGCCAACACCCTAATTTATAGGGCAAAGCTCGGAGGCCCACCCTCCTCGCTCCAGAAGCCACCGCCCCTCTCGCCCAATCGCCCTCAAGTCACGAGCGGAATAGGGAACTGCTACTTCTCAAACAACAACGCCAGAATTTGACACGTTGACAGAGACTTGCTTGTCTTGGTTTTTCCCTTGAAGAGGAAAGGGTGATGCAGCAGAGGAGCAGTAAGTATTTCCCTCAGTTTGAGAGCCAAGGTATCAATCCAGTAGGAGAATCTCATCAAGTCCAGAGTACCTGCACAAACACAAAAGAGCTTGCACCCAATGCTATAAAGGGGTTGTCAATCCCTTCAAAATTGATTGCAAAGTGAGATCTGAATGCAGAAAGTGCAACGAAGAAAAAGAGTAAGGCTGAAAATATGGTGCGGAGTAGACCCGGGGGCCACAGTGTTCACTGGAGACTTCTCTCAAAATAGCAAATATTACGGTGGGTGCACAAATTACTGTTGAGCAATTGATAGAACCGCAAAGTCATGACGATATCTAAGGCAATGATCATACATATAGGCATCACGTCAGAGACAAGTAGACCGATACTTACTGCATCTACTACTATTACTCCACACGTCAACCGTTGTCCAGCATGCATCTAGTGTATTGAGTTCATGACGAACAGAGTAACGCCTTAAGCAAGATGACATGATGTAGAGGGATAATCTCAAACTAATGATGAAAACTCCATCTTTTTACCCTTGATGGCAACAACACGATGCGTGCCTCACTACCCCTTCTGTCACTGGGTGAGGTCACCGCACGGTATGAACCCAAAATCAAGCACTTCTCCCATTGCAAGAATCATAGATCTAGTTGGCCAAACAAAACCCACAACTCGAAGAGAATTACAAGGATATGAAATCATGCATAAGAGAGATCAGAAGAAACTCAAATAAGATTCATAGATAATCTGATCATAAATCCACAATTCATCGGATCTCGACAAACACACCGCAAAAGAAGATTACATCGGATAGATCTCCATGAAGATCATGGAGAACTTTGTATTGAAGATCCAAGAGAGAGAAGAAGCCATCTAGCTACTAGCTATGGACCCGTAGGTCTATGGTGAACTACTCACGCATCATCGGAGAGGTCATGGTGTTGATGAAGAAGCCCTCCGTATCCGAATCCCCCCTTCGACAGGGCACCAGAACGTGCCCAGATGGGATCTGGCGGAGACAGAAGCTTGCGGTGGCGGAAAAGTACTTTCGATGATCTCCTGGTTTTATCTGGGATTTTAGGGAATATATAGGCGAAAGACCTAGGGCAGAGGTGGCCCAGGGAGCCACAAGCCTGGGAGGCGCGGGCCCCCCCGGCCGCGACTAGGGGACTTGTGGGGTCCCTGCTGGCCCCCTGCCCTGATTCTCAGGCTTCCCGATCTTCTTCTGTTTCAGAAAAAATCTTTTTGGAAGTTTAATTCCGTTTGGAATCCGTTTAAAATCCTCCTCTGAAAGGGGTCAAAAACATGGGAAAAACAGGAACTGGCACTTGGCACTAAGTTAATAAGTTAGTCCCAAAAAAGATATAAAAGGCATACAAAACATTCAAAGTTTGACAAGATAATAGCATGAAACCATACAAAATTATAGATATGTTGGAGACGTATCAGGAACCGCCCTGCTGCACCAACGCATGCAGGGGCGGGCCCATCCACGCCCGCGGCTTTTGAGGCCACGATCGTCACTTGGCCGACCGCCGCTGCGCATGTCTTGCACGTGGCAGAGGCGTTCTCACGGAGTAAAGAGGCCACTGTGCGCATGCCACACACCCTCCCGCTTCACGAGTTCAATGCGCGACGTGGGGAAAGGAAGCCTCTAACGGCTCGATTTCGATAAACCCGGCGCCCGCGAGTCCACGCACCGCTTTGGGCCTGGCCCAACAACGCCTCGCATGCGTGTGTGGCCTAGGCCCGGGGGCTCCTGTCGGTGCACTAAAGACTGGGGTCTCAAGTGCCCCAGACTTGTGCGCGGACACCGGCAGCCCCTCCGCAGTGGCAAGGCGCGTCGCTGAGGCTTAGGGCAAAAGCGAGACTCAGAAACCACCAAGTGCAGATTGCAAGCCCCAGCAAGCACTCGCTTGCTGGGAAGGAAGAAGATACTCTGGTAGGAGTTCCCTGCCGAGGAGATAGACAATGCCACGGCGAGATCCTCCCGCCGAGGAAGAAGGACTGAGCCCCGACAAGGGTGGCTGACAAGGCCTTGACATGCCATTACCTCCCTGCCAAGAGGAACAGGAAGAGCCTCGACAAGGTAAGCTTGCCGGGAAGAAAGAGAAAGGCTAGAGGAGAGGCGTGGGCCCAGGGCGCCCTCGCGACCTGCGAGCGCCTCCACCGACGAGCACGCCACCGACGATGCATGCGCCATGTGTTCGCCCGCACGCCCGCACAACGCCTCAGAGTTGCCACGTGTGGGTACATGTCCACCCCCCCCCCCGACGAGGTCAGGGAAGTCTGTCGAAGCATTTATTGCACCTCTGACAGGGCAGTAACACTGTAACAGTCGGTCGGCCCTGTTTCACCCGTGAACCCACCGTTCACCCACTGAGCCACTATGGTGACACCTTTGCCTATAAAAGGAGGCCCGAGGCTCAGTAGTAGGGGCTTTTCGGCTTTTTGGCAAATCGAAAGGCTGTAAAAAGGGACAGATCTACAGTAACCCAAAACGAATACCTAAACGTATGCAGGATTAGGGTTTTATGCACCACGCGGCCCGAACCTGGGTAAAAATATCTTGCCGGGCCCTGACTGTTGGTTCGGCTCTTGCCGCGACCCCTCTCCCCGCCAAACCAGCAAAAAGGGGACCGTTGAGGCCCCCATAGGTGTCATCCTTCACCGATAGGTGGCCTAGGATCAAGCTATTCTTTTGGCCATTTTGTCCTCGCTCACGGAAGGTGTCTCATCGCTTGTTCTCTTCGTTGGCACCTCTCGAGGTGCGTGGTCTGCTCTACACATCAGCTTCGTGTCTCGTCAGCAGGCGCGTGCTCATGCCATCCGCACCGAGCTTGGGGAGACAAAGCTTCTTGATCTCAGTATCACCGATTACTTCAACAAGATGACGAGCCTCGCCGACACTCTGGCCTCCATTGGACAGGCTCTTCATCCCGAGGACTTCACCACCTTCGTGAAGAACGGGTTGGACAGCAACTATGATAATCTCGTCGAGAACATCAATGGTTGTGACACCCTGCTGCAGCCGCGTGAGCTCTACTCTCGCCTCCTCGACATAGAACAACGCATCAATCCCGTCGTGTCACCCCCGGTTTTGCGTCTACAATCGCTGCCACCCGCGGAAAACGGAAGCCCTTCAGTTCGCCTGTTGGGGAAGGTGGTACCTCAGCCGACTTCGCACGCCCCGCGACCGCCTGCGGCCAAGCCCATGCCGACTACTCGGGGCGACTGCTCGTGTGTGTGGTGTCCCTTCTGTGGGATTCAACTCCCCTGTCAAATTTGCGCTATTCCAGGGAACATTGCCTCCCGCTGTCATCTCCGCTTCAAGTAGGACTTCCTTCGCATCGGCAACAACGGCAAAGGCAAGACAAGCATGCTGCCTTGGCGACTCATGAGCAGGGTCAAACTCCATCCTATCCCATTGACCCAACATGGTACATGGATACGGGGGCTACTCATCACCACACCAGCGAGATGAGCGAGCTCTCCACTCAGGAGCCGTACTGTGGTCACGATCAGGTTCACACCGCCAGCGGAGCAGGTATGCACATATCGCATGTTGGTCAGGCTTCGTTTCTTACTCATAAACCCAAATCCTTGCATCTTCTGGGTGTCCTCCGTGTTCCTTCTGCTACACATAGCTTATTGTCAGTTCCTAAGCTTACTCACGATAATAATGTCTTCACTGAGTTTCACCCCTTTCATGGTTTTATCAAGGACCGGGACACGAGGAACGTTCTTATTAAGGGTCATCTACACCATGGACTCTATGCACTTGATTTGCCACCTGCTGCGCAGGTCTTTAACGGTGTGCATGTGTCGTCTACTCATTGGCACGCGTGGCTTGGTTATCTAGCCACCCCCATCGTTATCCATGTTCTTCGTCGACATGCTCTTCGAGTTGTGTCCAATAAAAACCCTGCTACGATTTGTGATGCATGTTAGCATGTCAACAATCATTAGCTTCCGTTTCTAGAGTCGAGCCGTGTAGTCAAAACTCCACTTGAGCTTGTGTTTTCTCATGTGTGGAGTCATGCCCAAACTTCTGTTAGTGGTCATAATTATTATGTTAGTTTCATTGATGTTTAGAGTCGATTTAGTTGGCTTTATCTTATTAAGCATAAATCTGATGTGCTTGATGCGTTTTTGCAATTTCAAGCACATGTTGAGCGTCTCCTTAAGCATAAAATTGTGCATGTACAATCTGATTGGGGGGGGGGAGTATCACAACCTCAATGTGTTATTTAACAAGCTTGGCATTTCACATCGTGTGTCTTGTCCTCACACCGGTCAGCAGAAAGACACTTCTAAACGTAAGCATCGTCATATTGTTGAAACTGGTCTTGCTTTACTTGCTCATGCATCAGTTTCATTTCGGTTTTGGAGTGACGCTTTCTCCACTTCCTATTTTCCTATAAATAGGCTTGCTACACGACTCCTAGGGATGAAAACACCTCTTGACCTTCTACTAAACGAGACTCCAGACTATATGTTCCTCAAAGTTTTTGGGTGTGCATGTTGGCCTCATCTTCGTCCTTATAATAAGCGTAACCTTGAGTTTTAGTCCAAACAATGTGTCTTTCTCGGGTATAGTTTCTTCACAAAGGGTACAAGTGTCTTCATATTCCGTCTAACCATGTGTTAAATCTCATGTGATGTTGTGTTCGACGTGAATGTGTTTCCGTTTTCATCACTTTTGTCCACCTCCACCACCCTGACACCACTAGTGCCCTCCACCTCTCCATCGCCTGATCAGTTTGTTGATATTGGATACTCTCTTGCGTTGCTTCCTAATCATGCTGCTGGTACTGGACGCGGAGATCGTCTTGAGTTGCTGAAGGATCCGAAGCCAACGGCTGTGCCTGAGGAGGGTGGCGTTCGCGTGTGTGTACCATCCACGACTGGGCCGCCCTTGTCTACTTCTCCACTGGCCTCACCAGCCCCATTGCCTAAGGTTGTCTTGCCTGCACCGTCGCATGGACAAACCTCGCAGTCGCCTGGGTCGGCCTTGCCTGCCCCGTCGTCGTGTTCTTCCTCATCCGCGACAGAGACGGCTGCTTCGGACATACTCGATGTGGCTCCTCCCGAGCCGTCTTCACCACGCCCGAATCGTTACCGACCGCATCGCAGACCATGTCTCCTGTTGTGCCTTCTACGTCGTCATCCCCACTCTCGGGGCCATCGACGACTCTTGCTCAGCGACCGCATACACGCAGACGGTCTGGGATCTTTCGTCCCAAGGATCAAACGGATGGCACCGTTGCATGGCTTGTAGCTTGTGTTGCGTATTTACAGGATAATCCTTCTACCAAACCATGATACTTTCAGGCTGCTCTTGGGAAACATCATTGGCGTATTGCCATGGAGAAGGACTATCACACGCTGTTGAAGAATGGCACCTAGCAGTTGGTTCCTCTGGTCTCTAGTGTCAATAATATTGATTCCAAGTGGGTCTTCAAGGTCAAGAAACATACCGTTGGTTCTATTGAGCGGTACAAAGCACGGTTAGTGGCCAAGGGCTTCAAAAAATGGTATGGTCTTGACTATGAGAATACTTTCATCCCGGTAGTTAAACCAACTACCATTCGGCTCCTATTCTCAATGGTTGTCACTCGAGACTCGTCTCTTCATAAGTTGGATTTCCATAATGCTTTTCTTCATGGTGTTCTAACTAAGGAGGTTTACATGCGCCATCTCCATCATTTGTTGATCCTCCATGCCCTCATCATATGTGTTGTCTCATTAAGGCACTCTGTGGCCTGAAGCAGGCTCCTCGTGCATGGCATGATCGACTGGGTTCCGCTCTTGGAGCTCTTGGCTTTGTCCCCTCTACTGCTGACACATCGATGTTTCTTCTTTGGCGCCCTGAGGTGACAATGTATCTGTTGGTTTATGTCGATGACATCATTCTTATTAGCTCCTCGCATGCTACTGCTGATCGTGTCATGTTTGCTCTCGGTGGTGAGTTTGCGGTGAAGTACTTGGGCACTTTGCATTACTTTCTTGGCTTGGAAGTAGCTAGGTCCTCGACTGGATTAACTATCACACATCATAAGTACTCTCTAGATCTGTTGCGACGTGCTGGTATGCTCAACTGCAAGCATGCTGCTACTCCTATGTCTGCCACTTACCGTTTATGGGCTCTTGATGGAGATCCTCTCACTTGTGATGATCCCACTGAGTACCGCAGTATTGTTGGAGGTCTATAGTACTTGACCATCGCTCGACCTAATATCTCCTATGCAGTGGACCGTGTGTGTCAATATCTCCATGCTCCTCCGACTTCCCATTGATTATCTGTCAAGCGTATTCTCCACTATGTCTGCCTCACTGCCTCGTATGGCTTACTGCTTCAGTGCGCAGCAGTAACATCCCAAATTTTGGAATGTTAATATAATTATTATTTGTTTGTTTGTTTGCTTGAGTGATTGAAACTTGAGTGAAATTTGAAACTTTTCAAAAACTTTTGAATGAGAGGGAATAAAATGACTTTCCCCTTCTCCAGTAAATTCAAATTCAAAAGCATTGAGAGAAGATGACATGACTTCTTCAACTATAAAGAATTTGAATGGAGTTTGCATTTGAATTCTTTCAAAAAAAATCTTTTGCTCTTCTATATTTTTCTTCCCCGAGAAATACCCCGAAAATAATCCTTGCCAAGCAAGAAAGAGAGGAGGAACATGACCCTCCAAACCGGGGATATTCCTTTGAAATATTTGGACCATAAAACCCAAGGTTTATTTGAAAAATATTTGCAAAAAGAAAATAAACCAATTTAGGGATTTTCAAAAAAAAACATTTTTTTGAAGTATTTATTTTGGTAGTGGAAAAATGCCCATATTTTTGGATTTATTTTTCTGAAAATTATAATATATATTACCCTTATATTCCGAGGAATATTCCATTTACTTTTAATAGTTTTAATTCCGTTTTAATAAATATGGAAAGAGATCTTTGTTTTAGGAAAGTCCCTGGGCCACTTTAGGAAACAAATCAGGCCCATAACTCACCTTCTTCTTCCTCCCCTCATTCTTTCTTTCTCTGCCATGGCCACGCACCAGGAAGCTTCCTCCCAAATTTTTTTCTCCGGGATTCGCGAAGCTCCTTCCCTCCCAGCACCTCCCTCGCCCTATAAAGGATCCCCTCATCCTCCTCGTTCCATTCCCCTCGAGAAACACCCCGTTCCCATGCCCGTAGCATCTCTCCACCACCTCCCTTTTTCCTGTCAAGAACGCACCAAGGAGCTCTCCCCCGTAGCCTCCGCGCCACCTCCAGCCCCCCTGCACCACCTCCCGCGACTTCCCTACCTCGCCGCCACCCTCCTCCATCGCACCCCCACCCCCGCCGGCGACCTCCCCACCTCGTCGGAGCAGCTACCTCGCCGGAGTTTTCCTCTCTGTCACCCATGGTGAGATTGACGAAATCCCGTATTGCAGTTTTTTCAGAAAATTGCAATTTAGAAAATTCATATCTATTAGTCTATAACTCCGAATTAGGTGATTCTTTTTGCGTTGGATCACAAATTTTATGTAGTTTCTGTAGATATATAATTTGTCTATGTTTGTATTTATAAAATTTGAATTAGATCAGATTTAATTTAAACCTTGTTTTGCTTATTCCAGGAGTTTAAAAATAGCTTTTAATTTGATTCTATTTGGTACTGATCACTAGTGATCTTAGTTATCAGTGGTAAAAATTTCTGAATTATTTGAGTATTTTAGCTCACTGTTTCTTGTGAAACAATTTCTGTTTCACCTCTTTTAGGATTATGGCTATTTTCTTTTCTATAATTGTTTTTAAATTATTTTCTTTTATATTTCAGAAAGATTATGTTTTGTTTCTGTTAGTTAACAGTAGGTTCGCAACAAGTTTTGATTTTATTTTTATATATGTTATCATGAAATCAATTCTAGTTCCCAAATAACTTGCAATTGATTTCTCTACTGTTTCAAATCCCGTTTGGAAATACCTTCAAATAGTTTTGTGAAAAATACTTTATTTTATCTTAGTTCCCTGTTATTTAAGTATATTATTTTCTGCTAGAAAAAAACTATTTTGATGTAGTAGAAAACTCCCTAGTTTTATTTGAAGTTCTTTCGGATTCCTATTCGCTCTCTCTTTTGTTTTGATTGCTAGAATGATTGCTAGTATGAGTGCTTATGTGAATGATATGTTTGTTATATAGATTTCATGGGAGAGTGACGAGTAGTCTATCAAGTTATTTCTCGAGAAATTCTTCTTCGTCAACATCGCCAGGCAAGTCGTTTGATCATGTATCACCTATGTTTTACGCATCGTAGTTCTACCATCCTATGCCCAATTTGCATGCTGAGTAGGTACTTGGAAATTATGGTTACATATTGTAGTATCATGTGGTAGGCACCCAACAACCCCGTTACTAGGCCCGGGACGACAAATTTTATATTGCTACGCTTGAGTAGACGGGATTCTAGTTGAGAGTTTATCACGAGTGATGCGAGGATACTTTAATAACCAAGACCGGTTAAGTCAAGACTTTTCAAGACCTCGTGATGCAATGCAACTCTGGGTGAAGGATGGTTGATCGGCTCCCTGGAGAAACCAGTGGATGACCCGGGATGCTAGAGACGGCCATGACATCTTGCGGAAAGCTTCACCCAGGCTCAAAGAGACGGACGGATGTAGAAGAATTTCCAAGTACCTATGGCTTGGTTGGACAACGCGGCGACTCTGGACACGCGTTGCTAGCAGATGTAGAAGAACGGTAGGATTGGATGGGCACCGACAGGGATTCATAGGGACCCATTGAAAGACCATGATTTGATCATCCGGTCTTCAAACACCCTAAAGTGCGAGGACATACACGGAGGCGATCAAATCTTGTGGGGAACGTGTGCAAAACTCTGCAGAGTACTCAAACCTAATCGATTAGCTGCGTCCACGGTCATGGACAACTTGAGCCAAAGGAACTGAAGTTATCTGAAATTCTCAACACAAATAATAATATTGATGTGGGAAATATTGATAACCTGGGTATGAGAACTGGTTGGCGGAACCATCTCATTAACAACCAACAGCGTAGTAATATTTTGCTTTTAGCCCCTCTCTTGTTGTAGGTGAAAATTTGCTTTACGCTAAAACTTACAACACCACCTGCCATATATGCATATAGTATAGATGATATTTTACCCCCTCTCATATGTGACTTGCCGGCATATTCAATATGCTGACCTACACGGCTGCAACGTCTTATGTTGCAGATATTTTTCTTCGACGAGTAAGAGTACGATTTAGGGTTACGGTCTACACTCAACTTGTCGTTGGTGTTTATTGGGACTCCACTCCCTTGACTGCTTCCGCTGAGATATTTAAGGTATATATCAGTTTTACACTATTTCCATGTGATTGCACTTTGATATATACATTGATGTACTGTGTGTGCCAGCATACTGATCCAGGGATGGCACAGATACAATTGAAACTACACCAATTGAAGACTCTCACGACCCGAAGAATTCGAAGACCCTGAAGCGTTCGTATATTTATATGACCATTAGAAGTCCAAACCCCAATTATATACCCACGTTAGTTACGATGATTTGTGAGCCGTCATTGATGTGTGTTTTTCGACGGCCACAACTAAAACCTATTCTCCAAAATATTGTTTGTATTGTGTGTATCTCCCTCTCTCTTACCCGTCTCATCCCCAAAACCTCAACCCTACCAGATGGAGTATGAAGCTGGACTTGTAGTCTCTGGACTAATGACCCAGCTGGAGGCTGATATATGGATTCAAAACATGGAGAACCACTTCGGGAGCAACTTGATCTCAAGGAAGTATGAAGTGGAACACGCTCTTTAGTACTTTACACAAAGTGCTGCAATCTGGTGGAAAATGCATCATGCCATACAAGGATTTAGTGGAGCAGAAACCTGGGACGAATTCAAGAAGACTCTGTTAAGATCCCGTCTCATTCAAAAGTGCTATGATAATCCGAAGGAGAAGACTTGTGCATGCAAGATCTGTGGAGAAATAGGACACACCCAGGAAGAACACAAGGATTGATGCACTCATTGTGAAGAAAAATAACCCAGCTGAGGAGTACCCAAGTAGTCAGGTGAGTTGTTTCCTTTGTGAAGGAACCACCCACTACCCAGCTCAATGTCACATTTACCCCAAGGTACAACAAGTTGTCCAGCAGTAGAAAGAAGCAATGAAGGAAACACTCAAGAAGAAGATTCTAGAAGAGTCGATGATGAACGAAAATATTGAAGACCCTGATGGACAAGGTCTGACCAGATTTTTCTCCAATGCATGCTACTCATGTGGAGAAGAAGGACATTATTCACAGGATTGCACGAAGGGAAGCCAAGAGTATCTGGGAAACTTCCCGACGGAAAAAGTGGAGTTTGATCCACTTAAAATAGAAGAACTGGCCAAAATAAAGGAGTCCGGCAAGAAAAAAGGTACCCTCAGAAGAGCCAAATCTCTGCAGACATAGACCTGAGTCATGTCAGATGTTACAAGTGTATGGAATTTGGCCACCACAAATACATGTGCTCAGGAAGGAAGCCGGAAACCCAAGGAGCAAAAGAAAACACTAAGACGCCTCGAGACTTGTCAGAACTCATTTGCTTTCGTTGCAAGGAAGCAGGACATTTTGCTAACGATTGTCCACAAAGGAAGAAAGCTAAAAAAGGGTAGTTAAGTTTTGATCACGACAATTAGTGTAATCTGAAGAACTCTTGTTTTTTCATGAGATCATGGGGTTGAAATTTTTGTAACAGAGTCCCTGAGATTGTAATAACTTCATGAATCAATGGAATTTATTGTCTCATGATTGCCTATGTTGAAACTGTATGCGTTGTTCTCTCTACGAACAAAGATCTCTGAACATTTATGAGGATATGAGAAAATATGGTCTATGCAGGCATGAGTATACTTCATTTAAGTGTGGTAGTAAACGGTAAACCCACAGGATCCACTGAGTAGGAATGTACCATAACTACCAAGGAGACATATACATCCCTCTGAGTACCTATTTACTGACACCTGTAGATGACAACTCTCTACAAGTCATTCCCCAAGGGCCCAGAAACGATCATGACCCTGACCAGTGATCATGATTACCCGAAAATCCTGAAGGACCTGATGAAGCACATTCACCTTGAAGGAGATGCAGTCTACAAAGGCTACCCATTCATGGAAATTGGAGTAGAACTTTGGTATGTGGAAGTACACCTCCACCATGTGAAAGGAGTTTGTCCAAAGACTATGGGGCAATACCTTTTCATTTCACGTGTACCATGAGCAACCTTCTTTGATGCTGTTCGTGAAGCTGCCATGGAAGCCATACGTCAGATTGGAGAAATACTTGAAGCAAGACTCCGTCATACCCAGGAATACCTGAGTGAGGTACGTGCGGAGATGACGGAGATGAAGCTCATGACCACCATGATGAAGCGAAAGATGGATGATTTCAACGAGCACCTCGGAAAGTTCGAGTGGAACTAAAGTACCTCCAAGAGAGACAGATGAATAAAGTTGGCAGAAATGCTTGACCATACCAAACAATGTGGATGGCAACATTTGTAATAAATTACTTTTGAGTTAGAATTTTGAAGAAAGCAAGGATGTAATAAAGGATTGATTATGAAATGAATATGATTTATGGAAGAAGCTATGATGGATCAGCAAACGTTTTCTTAGGAACATACGAAAGCCAGAGAGTTGTGAAGATATGATAGATGTTTTGTTCAGCTTGCAGAACCAATGGATTATCCGAACTTAGTTCGTGGACAAGAGAAATTCTGCAACGCTTGTGAGGATGCCCAAGTGTTAGAATACGAGATTCACTAAGCCTTATACAAGGTAATGATTTCAGTGCGACATGGCTTGGCCACCATGCCGACTTACTATTATCATTCTCTTGCTATTCGGAATGGTAAATCTGAGAGACTTACCCATAGTGAGAGATGACGTTCTTTGAAGCTTTTGTTTAAGCCTTAGAATGGTATGATGAAAGCCCATGTACATGGCATTTGTGTCATGCGTAAGAAATTTTACGGTGAGGATGAAACCAAGACCCATCTCTCTGCAGGATAACCACAAATGGTAGACCACCATGAGGACCATCGATATGTTATTTAGAATTGACCACGAGACTGTCAGTTAAGAAGACCCAGTAACGGAAGAAGCTTATATCAACGGAAGAGCACTCAATTTTGATGGAAAACGTTATGAATATAACGGGAGAGCATCACCAAAGGATTTAATACGAAGACTGTGCGATGTCAGTTGCCAAATCCCCAGAGGATTGTTAAAATCTTAAGGGACCAGTATCACTCATTTGAAGTGTGGTAGCATCCCACTTTGCCGGAAGTTGGATTTGTTAGAAGACCCCCAAACCCTAACCTTTCTTTCTAGCCTCTACGAATCTCGAGGACGAGATTCATTTTAAGTGTGGTAGGTTTCTAACATCCCAAATTTTGGAATGTTAATATAATTATTATTTGTTTGTTTGTTTGCTTGAGTGATTGAAACTTGAGTGAAATTTGAAACTTTTCAAAAACTTTTGAATGAGAGGGAATAAAATGACTTTCCCCTTCTCCGGTAAATTCAAATTCAAAAGCATTGAGAGAAGATGACATGACTTCTTCAACTATAAAAATTTGAATGGAGTTTGCATTTGAATTCTTTCAAAAAAAATTCTTTTGCTCTTCTATATTTTTCTTCCTCGAGAAATACCCCGAAAATAATCCTTGCCAAGCAAGAAAGAGAGGAGGAACATGACCCTCCAAACCGGGGATATTCCTTTGAAATATTTGGACCATAAAACCCAACGTTTATTTGAAAAGTATTTGCAAAAACAAAATAAACCAATTTAGGGATTTTCTAAAAAAACATTTTTTTGAAGTATTTATTTTGGTAGTGGAAAAATGCCCATCTTTTTGGATTTATTTTTCTGAAAATTTTAATATATATTACCCCTATATTCCGAGGAATATTCCATTTACTTTTAATAGTTTTAATTCCGTTTTAATAAATATGGAAAGAGATCTTTGTTTTAGGAAAGTCCCTCGGCCACATTAGGAAACAAATCAGGCCCATAACTCACCTTCTTCTTCCTCCCCTCGTTCTGTCTTTCTCTGCCATGGCCACGCACCAGGAAGCTTCCTCCCAATTTTTTTTCTCTTCCCTCCCAGCACCTCCCTCGCCCCTATAAAGGATCCCCTCGCCCTCCTCGTTCCATTCCCCTCGAGAAACACCCCGTTCCCATGCCCGTAGCATCTCTCCACCACCTCCCCTTTTTCCTGTCAAGAACGCACCAAGGAGCTCTCCCCCGTCGCCCCTGCGCCACCTCCAGCCCCCCTGCACCACCTCCCACGACTTCCCTACCTAGCCGCCACCCTCCTCCATCGCACCCCCACCCCCGCCGACGACCTCCCCACCTCGCCGGAGCAGCTACCTCACCGGAGTTTTTCCTCTCTGTCACCCATGGTGAGATTGACGAAATCCCGTATTGCAGTTTTTTCAGAAAATTGCAATCTTAGAAAATTCATATCTATTAGTCTATAACTCCGAATTAGGTGATTATTTTTGCGTTGGATCACAAATTTTATGTAGTTTCTGTAGATATATAATTTGTCTATGTTTGGATTTATAAAATTTGAATTAGATCAGATTTAGTTTAAACCTTGTTTTGCTTATTCCAGGAGTTTAAAAATAGCTTTTAATTTGATTCTTTTATCTACTGATCACTAGTGATCTTAGTTATCAGTGGTAAAAATTTCAGAATTATTTGAGTATTTTTAGCTCATTGTTTCTTGTGAAACAATTTCTGTTTCACCTCTTTTAGGATTATGGCTATTTCCTTTTCTATAATTGTTTTAAAATTATTTTCTTTTATATTTCAGAAAGATTATGTCTTGTTTCTGTTAGTTAACAGTAGGTTTGCGACAAGTTTTGATTTTATTTTTATATGTTATCATGAAATCAATTCTAGTTCCCAAATAACTTGCAATTGATTTCTCTACTTTTCAAATCCCGTTTGGAAATACCTTCAAATAGTTTTGTGAAAAATATTTTATTTTATCTTAGTTCCCTGTTATTTAAGTATATTATTTTCTGCTAGACAAAAACTATTTAGTGTTTGATGTAGTAGAAAACTCCCTAGTTTTATTTGAAGTTCTTTCGGATTCCTATTCGCTCTCTCTTTTGTTTTGATTGCTAGAATGATTGCTAGTATGAGTGCTTATGTGAATGATATGTTTGTTATATAGATTTCATCGGAGAGTGACGAGTAGTCTATCAAGTTATTTCTCGAGAAATTCTTCTTCGTCAACATCGCCATGCAAGTCGTTTGATCATGTATCACCTATGTTTTATGCATCGTAGTTCTACCATCCTATGCCCAGTTTGCATGCTGAGTAGGTACTTGGAAATTATGGTTACATATTGTAGTATCATGTGGTAGGCACCCAACAACCCTGTTACTAGGCCCGGGACGACAAATTTTATATTGCTACGCTTGAGTAGACGGTATTCTAGTTGAGAGTTTATCACGAGTGATGCGAGGATACTTTAATAACCAAGACCGGTTAAGTCAAGACTTTTCAAGACCTCGTGATGCAATGCAACTCTGGGTGAAGGA
This sequence comes from Hordeum vulgare subsp. vulgare, assembly GCF_904849725.1. NCBI lineage: Eukaryota > Viridiplantae > Streptophyta > Magnoliopsida > Poales > Poaceae > Hordeum > Hordeum vulgare. The sequence goes on along the minus strand of NC_058524.1, from coordinate 178,679,595 downwards.
CGGTTGATCAACTCCCTGGAGAAACCAGTGGATGACCCGGGATGCTGGAGACGGCCATGACATCTTGCGGAAAGTTTCACCCAGGCTCAAAGAGACGGACGGATATTTTCAAGACCCAAGGCTTACCTGCACAGCCACAAGTCATTATGGGCTCTGGCTTGGTTGGACAACGCGGCGACTCTAGACAGGCAGTGCTAGCAGATGTAGAAGAACGGTAGGATTGGATGGGCACCAACACGGATTCAGAGGGACCCGTTGAAAGACCATGTTTTGATCATCCGGTCTTCAAACACCCTGAAGTGCGAGGACATACACAGAGGCGTTCAAATCTTGTGGGGAACATGTGCAAAACTCTACAGAGTACTCAAACCTAATCGATTAGCCGTGTCCACGGTCATGGACAACTTGAGCCAAAGGAACTGAAGTTATATGAAATTCTCAACACAAATAATAATATTGATGTGGGAAATATTGATAACTTGGGTATGAGAACTGGTTGGCGAAACCATCTCATTAACAACCAACATCGTAGTAATATTTTGCTTTTAGCCCCTCTCTTGTTGTAGGAGAAAATTTGCTTTACGCTAAAACTTACAACACCACCTGCCATATATGCATATAGTATAGATGATATTTTACCTCCTCTCATATGTGACTTGCCGGCATATTCAATATGCTGACCTACACGGCTGCAACGTCTTATGTTGCAGATATTTTTCTTCGACGAGTAAGAGTACAATTCAGGGTTACGGTCTACACTCAACTTGCCGTTGGTGTTTATTGGGACTCCACTCCCTTGACTGCTTCCGCTGAGATATTTAAGGTATATATCAGTTTTACGCTATTTCCATGCGATTGCACTTTGATATATACATTGATGTGCTGTGTGTGCCAGCATACTGATCCAGGGATGGCACAGATACATTGAGGATTGACTCGTTTTGAGTCGGGTCGCTACAACAACTGTAAGCGCTTTCTCCTTCTTAAGTTATTTGGTGATGATGACAACTCACTATGTTATCTAACCTGGTGTCAAGTATGCAGGTATCATTTGTTAAGACACAAGACGGTTAGTGTCATGGGAATAAGCCTCGCAGAAGATGAGTAGGTTACGAAAGTAGAGGGCAGAGTGCTAGCTATGGCAAGGTTGTATGAGTTGAGGCCCCTCTACGGCGGAGGTAATTGCCCTACGTCTCAGTGCTCTGGAGCTTGGTGTCGAGTGGAATATAGGTGTTCGATACGTCCATTCTGCATCATGCTTTCATGTTGATATTTATCGCTTTTTGGGCTGTTATTTCACGTCACGGTACAATACTTATGCCTTTTCTCTCTTATTTTGCAAGGTTTACATGAAGAGGGAGAATGCCGGCAGCTGGAATTCTGGCCTGAAAAAGGAGCAAGTTTGAGATACCTATTCTGCGCAAGTCATAAAGTCGTGAAAATCAACGTGGATTTTTTTTGGGATTTATAAAAATACTGGGCCGAAGAAGTACCGGAGGGGCGCCAGCAGGGGGCCACAAGCCTGCTAGGCGCAGCCACCCCCGTGGCCGTGCCTAGGGGGCTTATGGGATCCCAGCTCGCCCTCTAGCTCCCCCCTTTTGCTACAAGAAGGGTTTCAGTCTGAAAAAATCAAGAGGAGGCTTTTTGGAGGATTCACTGCCGCCACGAGGTTGAACTTGAGCAGAACCAATCTAGAGCTCTGGCAGGACGATCCTGTCGGGGAAACTTCCCTCCCGGAGGGGGAAATCGTCGACATCGTCATCACCAACACTCCTCTCATTTGAGGGGACTCATCACCATCAACATCTTCATCAGCACCATCTCATCTCCAAACCCTAGTTTATCTCTTGTAACCAATCTCCGTCTCGCGGCTCTGATTGGTACTTGTAAGGTTGCTAGTAGTGTTGATTACTCTTTGTAGTTGATGCTCGTTGGATTACTTGGTGGAAGAGTTTATGTTCAGATCTTTGATGCTACTCACTACCTATCTAGTCAATAATATGATTATGCTTTGTGATTAGTTACTTTTGTTCCTGAGGACATGGGATAAGTCTTGCTATAAGTAGTCATGTGAATTTGGTATTCGTTCGATATTTTGATGTGTTGTATGTTGTTTTTCCTCTAGTGGTGTTATGTGAACGTCGACTACATAACACTTCACCATTATTTGGGCCTAGAGGAAGGCATTGGGAAGTAATACGTAGATGATGGCTTGCTAGAGTGACACAAGCTTAAACCCTAGTTTGTGCGTTGCTTCGTAAGGGGCTGATTTGCATCCACTAGTTTAATGCTATGGTTAGACTTTGTCTTAACTCTTCTTTCGTAGTTGCGGATGATTGCGAGAGGGGTTAATCATAAGTGTGATTCTTGTCCAAGTAAGGGCAGTACCCAAGCGCCGGTGCACCCACATATCAAACTATCAAAGTAACGAACGCGAATCATATGAACATGATGAAAACTAGCTTGACAGAAATTCCCATGTGTCCTCGGGAGCGTTTTACCTAGGATTCTCCCTTGCTACAAAAGGGATTGGGCCACCTTGCTGCACCGTTGTTACTTTTTTTTCTTGCTTCTTGCTACGAATCATCTCACCACACAACTACTTGTTACCGATATTTTCAGTGCTTGCAGATATTACCTTGCAGAAAACCACTTGTCAGATCCTTCTGCTCCTCGTTGGGTTCGACACTCTTACTTAACGAAAGGACTATGGTAGATACCCTATACTTGTGGGTCATCAAGACTCTTTTCTGGCGCCGTTGCCGGGGAGTGAAGTGCCTTTGGTAAGTGGAACTTGGTAATGAAACATTTATATAGTGTGCTGAAATTTATTGTCACTTGTCACTATGGAAACTAATCCTTTGAGAGGCTTGTTCAGGGTATCGTCACCTCGAACGGAAGCACAAAGAGTTACTCCTCAACCTGCTGCACCTACTGAAAATATTTGCTTTGAATTTCCTTTGGGTATGCTTGAGAAACCGCTGGCTAATCCTTTTAGAGGAGATGGAACACCACATCCAGACTTTCATCTAATCTATGTAGATGAAGTTTGTGGTTTATTTAAGCTTGCAGGTTTTCCCGAGGATGAGGTCATGAAGAAGGTCTTTCCCTTATCTTTGAGGGATAAGGCGTTGACCTGGTATAGACTATGTCATGATACTGGATCATTGAACTACAATCGGTTGAAATTGGAATTTCATCAAAAGTTTTATCCTATGTATTTAGTACATCGTGATCGGAATTATATTTATAATTTTTGGCCTCGTGACAGAGAAAGCATCGCTCAAGCTTGGGGGAGGCTTAAATCAATGTTATATTCATGCCCCAACCATGAGCTCTCGAGAGAAATTATCATTCAGAACTTCTATGCTCGGCTTTCTCATGATGATCGCACGATGCTTGACACTTCTTGTACCGGTTCTTTTATGAAGAGAGATATTGAGTTCAGATGGAATTTATTGGAGAGAATTAAACGCAACTCTGAAGATTGGGATCTTGATGATGGTAAGGAGTCAGGTATGAATTTCAAGTTTGATTGCGTTAATTCCTTTGTTGAAACAAATACTTTTTGTGACTTCGGCGCTAAGTATGGACTTGACTCTGAGATAGTAGCTTCATTGTGTGAATCATTTGCTGCTCTTATCGATCTCCCCAGAGAGAAATGGTTTAAATATGATCCTTCCTTAGAAGTCAATGTAGTTAAACCCATTCTAGTTGAAGAGAAAGTCATTTCCTATAATGATCCTATTGTTCCCAGTGCTTACATTGAGAAACCTTCTTTCCCTCTTAGGATAAAGGATCATTCTAAAGCTTCAACTATGATATGTAGAGGCTACATTAGAATGCCTACACTCCCTCAGCAAATTAGAGTTGAACCTAGCATTGCTATTATCAAAGATCTCCTGTCCGACAATGTTGATGGCCATAATATTCACTTCTGTGAAGATGCTGCTAGAATTGCTAAACCACACGCTAGAGGCAAACATAGGCGTGTTGTTGGCACGCCTGTTGTTTCTGTTAAGATAGGGGATCATTGTTATCATGGTTTATGTGACGTGGGTGCTAGTGTTTGTACAATACCTCAATCCTTATATGATGAAATTAAAGACGAGATTGCACCTGTTGAGATAGAGCCTATTGATGTCACTATTCAGCTTGCCAATAGAGATACTATCTGCCCTGTGGGAATTGTTAGGGATGTTGAAGTCTTGTGTGGTAAAACAAAGTATCCTGCTGATTTCCTCGTTCTTGCTACCGCACAAGATAGCTTTTGTCCCATCATATTTGGCAGACCTTTTCTCAAAACTGTCAATGCTCATATTGATTGTGAGAAGCAAATTGTCACTGTTGGCTTTGAAGGTGTGTCACATGAGTTCATTTTCTCCAAGTTTGGTAGACAACCTCATGAAAAAGAGTTGCCTAGTAAGGATGAAACTATTGCCCTAGCTTCTATTGTCGTGCCTCCTACTGATCCCTTAGAGCAATACTTGCTTGAGCATGAAAATGATATGCATATGGATGAAAGGGATGAGATAGATAGAGTTGTCTTAGAACAATATCCTACCCTTAAGAATAACTTGCGTGTTGAACTGCTTGGGGATCCACCCCCACCAAAAGGTGATCCTGTGTTTGAGCTTAAACAGTAGCGTGATACTCTTAAGTATGCTTATCTTGATGAAAAAGAGATTTATCATGTCATAATTAGTGCTAGCCTCTCAGAGCATGAAGAAAAGAAGTTACTAAAAACTCTGAGGAAGCACTGTGCTGCTATTGGATATACTCTTGATGATCTCAAGGGCATTAGTCCCACTCTATGCCAGCACAAGATTAAAACCGATCCTGATTCCAAACCAGTTGCTGATCATCAAAGGAGATTAAATCCTAAGATGAAAGAGGTAGTAAGAAAAGAAATACTAAAGCTCCTGGAAGCAGGTATTATCTATCTTGTTGCTCATAGTGATTGGGTAAGTCCGGTGCATTGCGTCCCTAAGAAGGGAGATATTACCGTTATCCCTAATGATAAGGATGAATTGATCCCACATAGGATTATTACTGGCTATAGGATGGTGATCGATTTTAGGAAATTGAATAAGGCCACTAGGAAAGATCATTACCCTTTGCCTTTTATCGACCAAATGCAAGAAGGACTGTCTAAACACACACACTTCTGCTTTCTAGATGGCTATTCTGGTTTCTCCCAAATACCAGTTGCACAAGCTGATCAGGAGAAAACCACTTTCACCTGCCCTTTTGGTACCTTTGCTTATAGACGCATGCCTTTTGGCTTATGTAATTCACCTGCCACCTTTCAAAGATGTATGGTGGCTATATTCTCTGACTTTTGTGAAAAGATTGTTGAGGTTTTCATGGATGACTTCTCCGTTTACGGGTCTTCTTTTGATGATTGCCTCAGCAACCTTGATCGAGTCTTGCAGGGATGTAAAGACACCAACCTTGTCTTGAATTGGGAGAAGTGCCACTTTATGGCTAATGAAGGCATCGTCTTAGGACATAACATTTCTGAAAGAGGCATTGAAGTCGATAAGGCTAAGGTTGATGCAATCGAGAAAATGCCATGCCCCACAGATATAAAAGGTATAAGAAGTTTCCTTGGCCATGCTGGTTTCTATAGGAGGTTCATTAAAGACTTTTCTAAGATTTCTAGGCCTCATACCAATCTCTTGCAAAAGGATATTCCTTTCGTTTTTGACGATGATTGTGAGGAAGCCTTCGAAATACTTAAGAAGGCTTTGATAACTGCACCTATTGTTCAACCACCTGATTGGAATTTACCTTTTGAAATCATGTGTGATGCTAGTGATTATGATGTTGGTGCTGTCCTAGGGCAAAGAGTTGATAAGAAGTTGAATGTTATTCACTATGCTAGAAAAACTCTAGACAGTGCCCAAAGAAACTATGCTACTAAGGAAAGGGAAATTTTAGCAGTAGTGTTTGCATGTGAAAAGTTCAGGTCTTACATAGTTGATTCCCAAGTCACTATTCAAACTAATCATGCTGCTATTAAGTACCTCATGGATAAGAAAGACGCTAAACCTAGACTTATCAGATGGGTTCTCTTACTACAAGAATTTGATTTGCACGTTGTCGACACGAAGGGTGCTGATAACCCCGTAGCAGATAATTTGTCTAGGTTGGAGAACGTTCTTGATGACCCACAACCTATTGATGATAGCTTTCCTGATGAGCAACTGAATGTCATCAATACTTCACGTAGTGCACCGTGGTATGCTGATTATGCAAACTATATCGTTGCCAAATATATACCACCTAGTTTCACATACCACCAAAAGAAGAAATTCTTCTTTGACTTGAGACATTACTTTTGGGATGATCCTCACCTTTATAAGGAAGGAGTAGATGGTGTTATTAGACGTTGTGTACCTGAACATGAACAGGGACAGATCCTACAGAAGTGTCACTCCAAGGCCTACGGAGGACACCATGCGGGAGATAGAACTACACACAAGGTATTGCAATCAGGTTTCTATTGGCCCACTCTCTTCAAGGATGCCCGTAAGTTTGTCTTGTCTTGTGACGAATGTCAAAGAATAGGTAATATCGGTAAACGTCAGGAAATGCCTATGAACTATTCACTTGTCATTGAACTATTTGATGTTTGGGTCTTTGATTATATGGGACCTTTTCCAAAATCCAACGGGTATACTCACATTCTAGTTGTTGTTGATTACGTCACTAAGTGGGTAGAAGCTATCCCCACTAGTAGTGCTGATCACAACACCACTATCAAGATGCTTAAAGAAGTTATTTTCCCTAGATTTGGAGTCCCTAGATACCTAATGACCAACGGTGGTTCACATTTCATTCATGGTGCTTTCCGTAAAACGATTGGTAAGTACGATGTCAACCATAGAATTGCGTCTCCCTATCACCCCAGTCCCGTGGTCAAGTAGAGCTAAGCAATAGAGAGATTAAACCGATTCTGCAAAAGACTGTCAACAGGTCTAGAAATAATTGGTCTAAGAAGCTCGATGATGCACTGTGGGCTTATAGAACTGCCTATAAGAATCCCATTGGCATGTCTACGTACAAAATGGTGTACGGTAAAGCATGTCATTTACCTCTTGAGCTAGAGCATAAGGCTTATTGGGCAATCAAAGAGCTCAACTTTGATTTCAAACTTGCTGGTGAGAAGAGGTTATTTGATATTAGCTCACTTGATGAGTGGAGAACTCACGCATACGAGAATGCCAAGTTGTTCAAAGAAAAGGTTAAGAGGTGGCATGATAAAAGGATACAAAAGCGTGAGTTCAATGTAGGTGATTATGTCTTGCTATATAATTCTTGTTTAAGATTTTTTGCAGGCAAGCTTCTCTCTAAATGGGAAGGTCCCTATATTGTTCAGGAAGTATATCGTTCCGGTGCTATCAAGATCAACAACACGAAAGGTAATTGTCAGAGAGTGGTAAATGGGCAGAGAATCAAGAATTATATCTCACGTACTCCCATAAATGTTGAAAGCAATATTATCAATACCATAACTCCGGAGGAATACCTAAGGGATATTTATCAACCTGTTTCCTACTCCGAAAACGAAGAGGTATGTGTTTTGGTAAGTAAACAGACTCCAAAACTTTTCCAGTAGGAATTTTTCTCCGTTTTGGAATATTTAGAAAAAATTGAAGTAGTCAGGAAAGCGCACGAGGAGGCGACAAGCCTGCCAGGCGCGAGCCACCCCCTGGCCGCGCCTGGGGGGCTTGTGGCCACCTCGTGTGCCTCCCGGACTCCGTTTTCTTACGGAGTACTCCTTCTGGTCAGAAAAAAATCATTATATATTCTCCCGTAAGGTCTGACCCTCGTATCACGCAAATTTCCTCTGTTTTCGTTTCGAGCCTGTTTTCCGCCGCAGATTTAGGTCAAGATGTCTTCTCAGGATTCAGAGGGGGAGAGCTATGTGTCTGATTACCTTGCTAACCCCAAGGTCTATGGGGACTTGGATCGTTATGGCTGGACCACTGATGAGGAAGAAGATTATGAACCCAAGGGGAAGGAAGGAACAAGTTCCGATATGGAGGAGGCTCCTCTACCTCCACCTGGAAACACCCATGTGGAGTTCAAGAAGTCGAGCCTCCCTGACTCAAGGAAGAAGCCTAAGACTCTGTTTATCCCTTCTCGTTTCTTGCAGGAGAGTAAGGAGGAATTATGCCAAAGGGTGTTAAGGCTTGAAGAGCAAAATGATGATCTGAGGGAGCAGAATTTTATGCTCAAGTGGAAATTAAACAAGGTCAAGGACTCTCCAACAACTCCACCACCATCACCTCCAAAGGAAGACAACTAAGCACGGGTATGGGCAATCCCCTTGGCTTGTGCCAAGCTTGGGGGAGTTGCCCCGGTATCGTATCACCATCAGATCTTTTGCCTTTACCTTTGTTTTAGTTTGTTCCTTTTTAGTTTTCTTTTTCTCTAGTAGAATAAAGGTCTTAGTGTTTTAGTCTTGAGTTTTGCTTTGTGTCACCCCCGATGTATTCGAGATCGTGAGCCATATAATAAAGAGTGTCTTAGTTGAGGGCTTTGCCTATTGCCATGATAAAAAGAGTGAGAAAAGAACAAAAGCATGAAAGATGATGATTGAAACTTGTTGAGGGTAGACAAACGTAGACCTTGGTTATTGTTGCAATTAATAGGAAGTGATAAAGAAGGAGAGGTTCACATATAAATATATCATCTTTGACACCATCTATGATTGTGAACACTCACTAAACTATTGCATGCTTACAAGTAGATGTTGGACAAGGAAGACAACATAATGAATTGTGTTTGCTTGGTTCCGAACAATTTTATATGACTAGAGATCCCTTAGCATGTGACGATTGCTTCCACATCATATTAGCCAAAACTCATGCACCAAGTAGAGATACTACTTGTGCATCCACAAACCTTCAACCCAATTTTGCCATGAGAGTCTATCCTACCTACCTATGGATTGAATAAGATCCCTCAAGTAAGTTGTCATCGGTGCAAGCAATGAAAATTGCTCTCTAATATGTATGATCTATTAGTGTGTGGAAAATAAGCTTTGTACGAACCTGTGATGAGGAAGACAAAAAAGCGACAGACTGCATAATAAAGTTCTTTATCACAGGAGGCAATATAAAGTGACGTTCCTTCGCACTAAGAGGACACACATCCAAACCTCAAAAGCACATGACAACCTCTGCTTCCCTCTGCGAAGGGCCTATCTTGTATCTTTACTTTTTGCCCTTGAAAGAGTCATGGTGATCTACACAAATTCCTTATTTCGCGTTTATCTTGGCTAACGTCATATGCAAGGGAAATATCTATGTTCATATGTCAACTTGGAGGTAAGCATTCATGAATTATTATTGTTGACATTACCCTTGAGGTAAATGGTTGGGAGGTGAAACTATAAGCCCCTATCTTTCTCTGTGTCCAGCTGAAACTTTGATCTCATGAGTACCACGTGAGTTGTAGCAATTGTAGAGAATGAAAAGATGATTGAGTATGTGGATTTGCTTTACAAGCTCTTATTTGACTCTTTCCGATGTTGTGATAAATTGCAATCGCTTCAACGACTAAAGGCTATCGGTTGTTAATTCTCGGTAAGGTTCTTGATCCATGCTTTACTTTGTGAAGGAATTGTCACTTTAGCATGAGAGTTGTTATGATGGTATTGCTGTTCTGATCATGATCATGATGCCTGCATGTTCGTATCTTGTTTTGTCGACACCTCTCTCCCTAAACATGTGGGCATGTCTATTGATCTATTCTTTCGCTTGAGGACACACGAGGTCTAAGCTTGGGGGAGTTGATACGTCCATTTTGCATCATGCTTTCATGTTGATATTTATCGCTTTTTGGGCTGTTATTTCACTTCACGGTGATGCTTATTCTGTGCAACTCCAAAAGCCGTGAAAATCGACGTGGATTTTTTTGGGAGTTATAAAAAATATTGGGACGAAGAAGTATCGGAGGGGCGCCAGCAGGGGGCCACAAGCCTGCTAGGCGCGGCCACCCCCGATGGCCGCGCCTTGGGGGCTTGTGGGCTCCCAGCTGGCCCTCTTGCTCCCCCCTTTTGCTACAAGAAGGGTTTCGGTCTGGAAAAAATCAAGAGGAGGCTTTTCGGAGGATTCGCCGCCGCCACGAGGCGGAACTTGAGCAGAACCAATCTAGAGCTCCGGTAGGACGATCCTGCCGGGGAAACTTCCCTCCCGGAGGGGGAAATCGTTGCCATCGTCATCACCAACACTCCTCTCATCGGAGGGGACTCATCACCATCAACATCTTCATCAGCACCATCTCATCTCCAAACCCTAGTTCATCTCTTGTAACCAATCTCCGTCTCGCGACTCCGATTGGTACTTGTAAGGTTGCTAGTAGTGTTGATTACTCTTTGTAGTTGATGCTAGTTGGATTACTTGGTGGAAGAGTGTATGTTCAGATCTTTGATGCTACTCATTACCTCTCTGGTCATGAATATGATTATGGTTTGTGAGTAGTTACTTTTTTCCTGAGGACATGGGATAAGTCTTGCTATAAGTAGTCATGTGAATTTGGTATTCGTTTGATATTTTGATGTGTTGTATGTTGTTTTTCCTCTAGTGGTGTTATGTGAACGTCGACTACATAACACTTCACCATTATTTGGGCCTAGAGGAAGGCATTGGGAAGAAGTAAGTAGATGATGGGTTGCTAGAGTGACAGAAGCTTAAACCCTAGTTTATGCGTTGCTTCGTAAGGGGCTGATTTGGATCCACTAGTTTAATGCTATGCTTGGACTTTGTCTTAATTCTTCTTTCGTAGTTGAGGATGCTTGCGAGAGGGGTTAATAATAAGTGGGATGCTTGTCCAAGTAAGGGCAGTACCCAAGCGCCAGTTCAACCACATATCAAACTATCAAAGTAATGAACGCGAATCAATTGAACATGATGAAAACTAGCTTGACAGAAATTCCCATGTGTCCTTGGGAGCGTTGTACCTCCTATAATACTTTGTCCAGGCTTGTCCCTTGCTATAAAAGGGATTGGGCCATCTTGCTGCACCGTTGTTACTTTTGTTGCTTGCTTCTTGCCACGAATCATCTCACCACACAACTACTTGTTACCGATAATTTCAGTGCTTGCAGATATTACCTTGCTGAAAACCACTTGTCAGATCCTTCTGCTCCTCGTTGGGTTCGACACTCTTACTTATCGAAAGGACTACGATAGATCCCCTATACTTTTGGGTCATCAGTGTTACAGAATGTGAACCCTTGTGCCAGAGGGGAGGGGTGGCTTATATAGAGTGCGCTGCCCCTCATAAGTATCCAACATACACGGGTGCAATAAGTGAGAATAAATGTATACGTTACAGGTAACGTATGCTATTAATGACAATAACTATTGTAGTCTAACGTATGCCCGTTGGCCTCCCTGGGATGGCTTCTGGACTTCGATGTTGACTGACTTGTGGTCTTCACCGAGTGGAATCTAGTCGTTGAGTGTGTGATCGTTCTCCGAGTGGTCTCCTACCGAGTTGACAAGATGTTATCTTCATCCATTCGGTAGGTCTCTAGTGCTCTTCAAGCTAATAATGAGGTGCCCTTGGTTAGGACTTATAGGTTAGGCCTATGACCCTACCCTAGGGCTATAACCCCGTCATTAGCCCCCGAATGGATCAGGGTTCGAGTGGTGAAGATGCAACTGTAAATCTTAAGATACCAGACTGAACTTGAACGCCGTTCAAAGTTTTGCTGAATTGGATGTCGATTGAAGTCTTCATAATTCGCCTTGATCAATTCCGTTTGGAATAAAATGTCCGAGTGAACCTGTGGATGCGCATGTTTGATGGGATCTTCTGATGTGACAAGTCACCCTGTCAGCTCCGGATTTTTCGGGATTTGAAAACTTCGGTTGTCACACGCTTCGCGGCGATGAGGTCATCGCAATCAAGTGGATCGCGCCGCCTTGATTCCCGCGCCTCTATCTCCTCCATGTATCTCGCGATGGCCGACAAGGGGATAAGCTGAGGGCCCACTTGTTAGAGACTCAATCGGTTGGTTATAAAAGCCGCCGGTGCTATGGTTTGGAACATCACCGCTTCCTTCCTCTGTGCTCTTCCTTCTCAGTAGCCACCCGCGCGTAAGTTCAGACCAGCCAATCTCGTCGCCGCCTCCATGACGAAGGGGCACACAAGCAAACTAGAGAAGGCGAAGAAGAAGGGCGCCGTCAAGCCAAGGAAGCAGGCTCTGTCGCCGGCTGGATCCAAGGGGATTTCCTCCGATCCACCGTGTGGAAGGAGGACCTCCTCGAGCTCGTCGTGCATGGTATGCTGGCGGACAAATCTTGGAGGCTTCCCGGCGATGAGATCGAGCCCGAGCCGCACAAGGGAGAGCGGGTCCTCCTCTTGACCCACGTAGAAAGAGGTTTCTCCTTGTCGCCTCATCCTTTCATTCGGGGGTTCTTGAATTTCTTCGGGGCGCAACTGCATCACTTCCTGCCGAATGCCATCGCTCACCTTTCCGCCTTTGTCACTTTATACGAGTGCTTCTTGGGGTGTCCTCCCCATTGGGGACTTTTCAAATATATCTTCATTGTACGCTCTCAGTCGGTGAAGAAGGGTAATCCGACTAATGATAAGACCCATGTCATCCAGTTGTGTGGGGGTTTGGGACTCCAAAAGAGAGCCAAAAGTAGTTATCCTGCCATGACCTTCCCTCAGTCGGTCCGCAACTAGAAGGACACTTGGTTCTATTGTGACGATGCCTCTTTCCCAAATATGTTGAGTGGACTCCTGCCCTTTACTTTAGAATGACCGAGTGCTCCGAGGGCGTTGGTGTCGACGAAGGAGGAGAAAGCTCAGGTGGAACCCTTAGTCAAGGTGCTGATTGGTCTGGTCCGCAACGGACTGACAGGGATGGATTTGTTGGAGACCTTCCTCGGAAGGCATATCCAGCCCCTCCAGGCTCGGGATCACACTATGTTGAATTATACTGGCCCGGAGGACTCCACTCGGTCCCATACTGAAGAGGTGGATGAGGAGACGGTTGCGAAGTGGATCCGCGGGATAGCCGACCCTGGCGACAATCCAATGGGGTCGAAGCGAGTTCTGCCCTTATCTGCTCAAAACCCGCCGAAAAATGAGGTTAGCCCTGCTGTATTGAATACCTTTACATTACGGCCATGTGTTTGCAATTTCCTTGTTGACTGAACTTGTGAGTTGTATTTTGCAAGCATGGACGAATTTGCACTCTTCGGTCCCAAGAGACAATGCACTCGACACCGAGGAGGGGAGCATGGAGGACAGCGCGGAAAGCGGAGACTATGTCGAGGACAGTGAGGAGACTGAGGAGGAGTCGGAGGAGAGTGAAGAAGAAGACTCGTCCCCTTCCCGCTACGAGCCCCGTTCCAAGCAGCGTCATGACCCTGCGGCCACTCCAAGCAAACCTGTGGCGTCAAGTGGCTGCAGTGCCAAACGAGTCAGGGGAGCGTCTAGCGAACTGGTGGAGCACCCTGCTAAGATATCCAAGCCCAACGGACCCAAGCCTCGGAAGGCCCTGCCTAGAATGAGGATCGCTGTGCCGGTCGCCTCTGCGTAAGTATTTAATCTTCCCATTTAATCCGAGTGAACTTTTCTGGTTGGTGATGATCAAGTGGAACTTTGTTGACAGAGCTGCTACCTCTGTGACATCGTCGCCGCGGGGAGGTGAGGCTCTCATGGAGGTTTATACCGCAAACGCAGCCACTTCTTACCGAGGTAATGTTGACTTTTCACTCTGTGTTATTCTTCCGGGTGCATGGTTTTCTGAGTGTAATCTCCGGCATTTCCGTCTGCGAGTCGCGCCGCCTACAAAGGTCATCCAACTGGATGATGATTATCAACGACAGCCTGCTGCTGGGGTGGCCCCTATTGTGTCTGAGGTGCGTGTGGTGGAGACGCCTGTGGTGAGTGCCCTGCCTGTCAGTTTGGTTGTCGTCACCACAACGCCGACTGGGTTACAGTTGTGGACTCCAGTAGCTTCTGCTGCAGCCTCGCCTCCTCCCACGACTGTTTACACCATGCATCATATCCCTAAGGACCAGACTGGTTCCGCAAAGGAAGCTATGATCCAGGCGGAGCTGATGACACAACAAGCCAAAGGAGCTTATGACGCCATCGTCTTGGTGTATAACAACATCGTGGTGCTTCGAGAAAACGTCCGAGTAAGTGCGACAATAAGTTTGAATTCCGACTCACACCTAGTGGGTGTTTTGTAGAAATGTACTTGTGTTGTCTTTGTTCCAGTGGGGTCACTCCGAGTGAACCCACTGGGTGTAGTCCCCGAGACCGCTGTCGAGTGCTTGCACTGGCAGGGGTCTTAATCAGTACATACATATTTTTTGTTGAATGCACTCGACCAGAGCGGTTCTGGTTGAGTGTTGAATCCAGTGGGGGCACACTAAGTGCACCCACTGGGTGTAGTCCCCGAGACTATTATTAATCGCTAGTGAATGATAATAGTTTTAAGCACTTGAATGTATAATCTTTTTGACTCATCAGGACGGACCTGGTCGAGTGATAAACCAGTGGGGTCACACCGAGTGAACCTAGTGGGTGTAGTCCCCGAGACCGTTGTTGAGTGCTTGCGCCGGCAGGGGTCTGATCGGAAACATATATTTTTATTCAATCAAGTTATGCCTTTATCACTCGGAAGTGAAATAAACTTGGCCGCATATCACTCGGAAGTGAGTTATGCGTCGACTGATTTTTGTATTCTGATCTTTTCAGAAAGCTTGTGAAGTAGGTTCCGCATATGCTGCCTTGACCGCAGAGAAGAACCAACTGGCTGTGAACCTGGAAGTGGCTAGGAATGATGTAGCTGCTTTCAAAAAAAAACGCTGGAGGAGAAGGACAAGGCGTTGGTGGAAGCCCAGGCAATCAGTAAGGACTTGCAGGCGGAGGTGGATAAGATGCAGAAAGAGCGGTACAAGTGGATGAACCAGTTGAAGGACATGAGCAAGAGGGCGAATGCTCAAGAGAAATATGTGGGGGATTTTGGCACCAAGATGCTAGGGTTACTCACTGGTAAGTGTCTGGTCGAGTGAATCTTGTGATTGATTTTTTGATGTTTCAATGTTGACCTTGAAATTTTCTCCCTCACAGAGTTCTTCCAGGACCTCGAGAAGGAAACTGAGGAGGTCGAGCCCTCGCTCGACCCTATCAATACTCCAGTTGGTGACAGCCCGGCTCTAGATATGTTCCGTGTGAACTCCCGCCTCATGAAGCTGGAGAAGTACATCACGGGACTAAGGGGGGCTGTAAGCAAGATCGACAAGGAGCTGTGGTCGAATGATGATCTCCAACATGACCTGGAGGCAATGATGACCCGTATTGAGTAGATTCCTCAGCGAGTTCAGGCGTGGAAGAAGTCGGCCGCTCGGTGTGGGGCTGACGTGGCAATGTAACTCGTGAGGGTCCATTGTAAGGAAGCTCGGGAGGAAAAGCAGAAGATGCTGCACGTTGCAAACACGAAGAAGCTTCGTTTTGAAGGCTTCACGGAGACTTTCATCGATACTGAAACGAGCATCACCGACGGCATCGACCTGGACACCTTCGTGGAACCGGCCAGTGATACGTCTCCAACGTATCTATAATTTTTGATGGTTTCATGCTATTATCTTGTCAAACTTTGGATGTTTTGCATACCTTTTATTTATTTTTTGGCACTAACTTATTAATCCAGTGCCAAGTGCCAGTTCCTGTTTTTTCCATGTTTTTGACCCCTTTCAGAGGAGATTCTGAAATGAAGTCCAAACGGAAGAAAATTCCCGAAAAGATTTTTTCTAGAACGGAAGAAGATCGGGGAACTTGGGAGCCAAGCCAGAAGAGCCCAGGGGCCCCACAAGCCCCCACCCCGCGGCCAGGGGGCGCGCCATGCAGGCTTGTTTGCCCCCTAGAGGTCCGCTGACCTAGATGTTGCACCTACAAATTCCCAAATATTCCCAAAAAATCAGGGGAGCATCGTAATCACTTTTCTGCCGCCGCAAGCTTCTGGCTCCGCAAGATCCCATCTGGGGCACGTTCTGGTGCCCTACCGGAGGGGGGATTCGGACACGGAGGGCTTCTTCATCAACACCATGACTTCTCCGATGATGCGTGAGTAGTTCACCATAGACCTATGGGTTCATAGCTAGTAACTAGATGGCTTCTTCTCTCTCTTGGATCTTCAATACAAAGTTCTACATGATCTGCATGGAGATCTATCCGATGTAATCTTCTTTTGCGGTGTGTTTGTCGAGGTCCGATGAATTGTGGATTTATGATCAGATTATCTATGAATCTTATTTGAGTTTCTTCTGATCTCTCTTATGCATGATTTCATATCCTTGTAATTCTCTTCGAGTTGTGGGTTTTGTCTGGCCAACTAGATCTATGATTCTTGCAATGGGAGAAGTGCTTGGTTTTGGGTTCATAACATGCGGTGACCTCACCAAGTGACAGAAGGGGTAGCGAGGCACGTATCGTGTTGTTTCCATCAAGGGTAAAAATATGGGGTTTTCATCATTCGTTTGAGATTATCCCTCTACATCATGTCATCTTGCTTAAAGCGTTACTCTGTTCGTCATGAACTCAATACACTAGATGCATGCTGGATAGCGGTCGATGTGTGGAGTAATAGTAGTAGATGTAGAAAGTATCGGTCTACTTGTCTCGGACGTGATGCCTATATGCTAGATCATTGCCTTAGATATCGTCATGACTTTGCGCGGTTCTATCAATTGCTCGACAGTAATTTGTTCACCCACCGTATTACTTGCTATTTTGAGAGAAGCCTCTAGTGAACACTATGGCCCCCAGGGTCTACTCCACACCATACTTTTTACTTCGTTGCACTTTCCACCTTCAGATCTCACTTTGCAAACAATCTTGAAGGGATTGACAACCCCTTTGAAGCGTTGGGTGCAAGCTTGTTTGTGTTTGCACAGGTACTCTGGACTTGACGAGACCCTCCTTCTGGATCAATACCTTGGTTCTCAAACTGAGGGAAATACTTACTACTCCTGTGCTGCATCATCATTTCCTCTTCAAGGGAAAAACCAACGCAAGCCCAATCTCCGTCAACATGTCAATTTTGGCCCTGTTGTTTGAGAAGTAGCAGAAGGATTTCTGGCGCCATTGCTGGGGAGGAAGATCAAGTCAAGAACTCATCCAAGTAAGTGTCGCAAACTCATCTCTTTTATTTACTTTGTTTGCCAGTTGCCTCTCGTTTTCCTCTCCCCCACTTCACCAATTTGCCTTTTTCGTTTGCCTTTTTCGTTTCGCCTTTTTCGCTCGCCCTTTTCTCTCACTTGCTTTCAGCTCGTTTGTGTGGGAAAGTCTATCCTGATGGCTAGATCCACCACTTAGAACGGTACTCCCGAGAGCGAAGTTATCAATTTCAAACAAATTGAGGGAGAAAACATAAAGGACGCTTGGTATAAGATTTGCAATGCTCAGAGTAGATCTACTCATAAGCAATCCACTACCATCTTGCTTCACAATTTTTATGTGGGTATTTCTCCTTGGAATAGGTATATTCTTGACACCATCGTAGGTGGAAATTTCTTGGGTAGCCATACCGTTGATTCTTACGGAGCTGTGATAAATTTGGTAGGCTCACCCCCACTCTTGGTTAATGGAACTACCTTAACTCTCGAACATGTGATGCGTAGGCTGGACACTATTGAAAATACAGTTGCTACGATTGAACTCATTGAGAATTTGGATAAAAATATCCACAATCAAATCACTCAGTACCGATCCAAGGTGGGAATGATTTTGAAAAATTTAAAGGAGAAGGAACCCACAGTCAACGGAAAGCTAGGTCATGATTCCGCTAGGATTGGCAAACTAGAGGATGTTATAACCAACTTGGGTTCCGCTTTTGCCGCTATGCAGAATACTCCAAATTTTGCCCACAATAAAATCACCAAGTCCTTCTTTGTTCCTAAAAGTAGTGGTGAATCATCTAGCAAGAAAGATCAAAACCTCAAGATGATAAGTGATCACGCCACTTATGGTTTGAGCACCAAAGACGACGGTACGTGATTCTATCGCTTCTATGCCTAGCTAAGGGCATTAAACAATAGCGCTTGTTGGGAGGCAACCCAATGAATTTATATTTTTCTTTCTGTTTTGTTGCGTCCACACTTTCATAATTCTGTTGTGATTGTGTTTTTTGTTTCCTTTTGTGTTTGAGCCAAGCAAAGCCTTTATGATTAGTCTTGGTAATGGTTGTTTGATCCTGCTGAAAAAGACAGAAACTTTTCGCTCACGAGATGATTTTTCATTTTTATTCATAAAGAGATTTTGAGTTTATTCTTTTTTCTGCTGATTGATACGCTTTTTACCAAGACCGTCGTAATTTTTCAGATGTTTTGAGATACCAGAAGTATACGAAGTATACATATTGCTACAGACTGGTCTGTTTTTGACAGATTCTGTTTTTTGTTGGGTTGGTTGCTTGTTTTGATGAAACTATGGTTAGTATCGGGGGGTACTAGCCACGGAGAAGTGAAAATACAGTAGCCCATCATCAATATAGATGGAATTCAAGTTTTCTACAGTACCAAAAGAAGTGGTAGTTTTTTTTTCTTGTACTAATGTTATCACAAGTTTCTGTTTAAGTTTTGTGTTGTGAAGTTTTCAAGTTTTGGGTGATGTTCCATGAACAAAGAGATAAGGAGTGGAAAGAGCTCAAGCTTGGGGATGCCCGAGGCACCTCAAGCCAAATTTAAGGACACCAAAAAGCCTAAGCTTGGGGATGCCCCGGGAAGGCATCCCCTCTTTCGTCTTCAATCCATCGGTAACATTACTTGGAGCTATATTTTATTCACCACATGATATGTGTTTTTCTTAGAGAGTCTTGTAGCATAGGACTCTTTTCTTTTTGTTTGGTCACAATCATCCTTGCTGCACACCTTTTTGAGAGATAGACATGCACTCATCGTGATTTTGCTACAATGCCCATAGTGCTTCACTTATATCTTTTGAGCTAGATACTTTTGCTGTAGTGCTTCACTTATATCTTTTGAGCTAGATACTTTTGCTCTTGTGCTTCACTTATATATTTTGAGCTAGATACTTTTGCTCTAGTGTTTCACTTATATCTTTTGACCTAGATACTTTTGCTCTTGTGCTTCACTTACATCTTTAGAGCACGGCGGTGCGTGATTTGGTAGTTGGCTTATGCTATGAAAGTAGTCCAATGTGCTAGGTACGCAAAGAGGATGCAAAAACCTCCATCTTCATGTTCATTGAGTAAAAAGAGAAGTTTTGATTCCTCTCAATTAGTTTTGAGACATGGATTCGGGAATATTAAAAGCTATGTTAGTAGGGTGTTGTGAATCTAGAAATACTTGTGTTGAAGTTAGTGATTCCCGTAGCATCCACGTATGGTGAACTGCTATGTTAGGAAGTCGGAGCATAATTGATCTATTGATTGTCATCCTTTGTGTTGAGGTCGGGATCGCACGATGGTTTCGACCTACCAACCCTTCCCCTCGGAGTATGCGTTTAGCACTTTGTTTCGATTACTAACAAAAACTTTCGCAACAAGTATGTGAGTTCTTTATGACTAATGTTGAGTCCATGGTATAGATGCACTTTCACCTTCCACCATTGCTAGCCTCTCTAAGTGCCGCGCAATTCTCGCCGGTGCACCAACCCACCAAATTCCTTCCTCAATACAGCCACAATACCTACCTACTATGGCATTTTCATAGCCATTCCGAGATATATTGCCATGCAACTACCACAGTTCCGTCTCATGACTTGTGTCGTCACTCTCATATTGCCATTCCATGATCATACTAGATTGTTGCACATCCCGGTACACTGCCGGAGGCATTTCCTATGGAGTCATCATCATTGTGATCTTTGAGCTTTGAGTAACTAAAAGTGTGATGATCATCATCATTAGAGCATTGTCCCATGTGAGGAAATAAAAAAGAGAGGCCAAAGAGCCCAAAAAAAGGTGAGAAAAGAAAAAATAGAGGCCTAAGAGCACAAATAAAAAAAGAGAAATGAGGGAAAAAGAGAGAAGGGACAATGCTACTATCTTTTTCCACACTTGTGCTTCATATTAGCACCATGTTCTTCATGATTGAGAGCTTCTTGCTTTGTCACTACCATATGCTAGTGGGAATCTTTTATATAACTTGGCTTGTATATTCCAATGATGGGCTTCCTCAAAATTGCCCTAGGTCTTCGTGAGCAAGCAAGTTGGATGCACACCCACTAGTTTTCCTTTTGAGCTTCGACATACTTATAGCTCTAGTGCATCTCTTGATGTCAATCCCTACTCGTTCACATTGATATCTATTAATGGGCATCTCCATAGCCTATTGATACGCCGAGTCAATGTGACCATCTCCTCCTTTTTGGTCTCACAACCACCACCACAGTCTATTCCACCTATAGTGCTATATCCATGGCTCGCGCTCATGTATTGCGTGATAGTTATAAAAAGTTTGAGAAAGTAAGAGTGCAAAAACAATTACTTGGCCAATTCTGGGGTTGTGCATGATTTACATTAGTTGTGTGAGGATGATGGAGCATAGCCAGACTATATGATTTTGTAGGGATAACTTTCTTTGGCCTTGTTATTTTGAAAGTTCACGATTACTTTGCTAGTTTGCTTGAAGTATTACTATTTGCATGTCAATAGCAAACTATTGTTTTGAATCGTACGGATCTGAACATTCATGCCACGTGAAAGAAGTTGCAAAGGACAACTATGCTAGGTAGCATTCCACATCAAAAATTCATTCTTTATCACTTCCCTACTCGAGGACGAGCAGGAGTTAAGCTTGGGGATGCTTGATACGTCTCCAACGTATCTATAATTTTTGATGGTTTCATGCTATTATCTTGTCAAACTTTGGATGTTTTGCATGCCTTTTATTTATTTTTTGGGACTAACTTATTAATCCAGTGCCAACTGCCAGTTCCTGTTTTTTCCATTTTTTTGAAGGAAAACTGTAAGGGAAACCCCCCTCAGCGAGTTTTTTTAAAATAATAAGAACCCAAATTCGCGCCCGTGGGGACTTGAACCTGGGTGGCTGGGTTGTACATCCACTCCACTAGCCAAGTGAGCTAGGCTCACTTCCTTGTTTTCCATTTTGACCCCTTTCAGAGGAGATTTTGAAACGTAGTCCAAACGGAAGCAAATCCCCGAAAATATTTTTTCTGGAACAGAAGAAGATCGGGAGACTTGGGAGCCAATCCATAAGAGCCCCACGGGCCCCACAAGCCCCCACCCCACGGCCAGGGGGCCGCGCCATGCAGGCTTGTGGGCCCCCTGGAGGTCCCCTGACCTAGATCTTGTGCCTATAAATTCCCAAATATTCCCAAAAAAATCAGGGGAGCATCGTAATCACTTTTCCGCTGCCGCAAGCTTCTGTCTCCGCAAGATCCCATCTGGGGCATGTTCTGGTGCCCTGCCGGAGCGGGGATTCGGACACGGAGGGCTTCTTCATCAACACCATGACCTCTCCGATGATCCGTGAGTAGTTCACCATAGACCTACGGGTCCATAGCTAGTAACTAGATGGCTTCTTCTCTCTCTTGGATCTTCAATACAAAGTTCTCCATGATCTTCATGGAGATCTATCCGATGTAATCTCATTTTGCGGTGTGTTTGTTGAGATCCGATGAATTGTGGATTTATGATCAGATTATTTATGAATCTTATTTGAGTTTCTTCTGATCTCTCTTATGCATGATTTCATATCCTTGTAATTCTCTTCGAGTTGTGGGTTTTGTCTGGCCAACTAGATCTATGATTCTTGCAATGGGAGAAGTGCTTGGTTTTGGGTTCATACCGTGCGGTGACCTCACCCAGTGACAGAAGGGGTAGCGAGGCACGTATCGTGTTGTTGCCATCAAGGATAAAAAGATGGGGTTTTCATCATTGGTTTGAGATTATCCCTCTACATCATGTCATCTTGCTTAAAGCATTACTCTGTTCGTCATGAACTAAATACACTAGATGCATGCTGGATAGCGGTCGATGTGTGGAGTAATAGTAGTAGATGTAGAAAGTATCGGTCTACTTGTCTTGGACGTGATGCCTATATGCTAGATCATTGCCTTAGATATCGTCATGACTTTGCGCGGTTCTATCAATTGCTCGACAGTAATTTGTTCACCCACCGTATTACTTGCTATTTTGAGAGAAGCCTCTAGTGAACACTATGGCCCCCAGGGTCTACTCCACACCATATTTTCAGCCTTACACTTTTTACTTCGTTGCACTTTCCACCTTCAGATCTCACTTTGCAAACAATCTTGAAGGAATTGACAACCACTTTGAAGCGTTGGGTGCAAGCTTGTTTGTGTTTCGCATGTACTTTGGACTTGACGAGACCCTCCTTCTAGATCGATACCTTGGTTCTCAAACTGAGGGAAATATTTACTGCTCCTATGCTGCATCACCCTTTCCTCTTGAAGGGAAAAACCAACGCAAGCCCAATCTTCGTCAACGTGTCAATTTCTAGCCCTGTTGTTTGATAAGTAGTAGCCAACCCAGGTGAGCCGTGAGGAAGACAAACACTCGTCAGAAAGACTTCGATTTGCCTCGGTATGCCGAGTGGTCTTGTAAACACTTTAAACCTTGTTCGGGTACTGAACCCGAGTGCTTTTGTTCTGGGTAGATAACATTGATCTGCGCTGGGTATCGTGAATTTGTCCTTGTCGACTGCATTTTTCTTTTTCGGAATGCTCTGAGCATACGCAAAGTGTCCCACCTAAGCGAAACTTGATTCACAGTTGGGTTGGGGTTAACTAGGCGAAGTCTGGTTCTCAGTTGGGCTGGGTTTCGTCACTTAGGTGAATATGGTTCGCGGCTAAGTCCCCGAGTGAGAGGGTTATTCTTCACTCGTAGTGGTTTTTAACTTAGCCGAATGTGGTTCGCGACTAAGACGCCGAGTGTGAGGGTAGCTCTTCACTCGGAGAAGTTCTTAATTTAGGAGAATGTGGTTCACGGCTAAGCCCCCGAGTGAGAGGGTAGCTCTTCACTCGGAGAGGTTTTTAACTTAGGCGAACCTGGTTCATGGCTAAGCCTTCGAGTGAGAGGGTAGCCCTTCACTCGGAGAGGTTTTTAACTTAGGCGAATCTGGTTCACGATTAAGCCCCCGAGTGAGGGGATAGATCTTCACTCGAAGAAGTTTTTAACTTAGGCGAATCTGGTTCGTGGCTAAGCCCCTCGAGTGAGAGGGTAGCTCTTCACTCGGAGAAGTTTTTTACTTAGGCTAAGCGGGTTAGCGGCTAAGTCCCCGAGTGAGAGGGTAGCTCTTCACTCGGAGAACTTTTTCACTTAGGCTAAGCGAGTTAGCGGCTAAGTACCCGAGTGAGAGGGTAGATCTTCACTCGGAGAAGAGTTTTTAACTTAGGCGAATCTGGTTCGCGACTAAGCCCCCGAGTGAGAGGGTAGCTCTTCACTCAGGGAAATTTTTTACTTTGGCTAAGCGGGTTAGCGGCTAAGTCCCCGAGTGAGAGGTTGTTCTTTACTCGGAGAAGTTTTTTACTTAGGCTAAGCGGGTTAGCGGCTAAGTCCCCGAGTGGGAGGGTAGTTCTTCACTCGGAGAAGTTTTTAACTTAGGCGAATCTAGTTCGCGGCTAAGCCCCCGAGTGACAGGGTAGCTCTTCACTCGGAGAAGATTTTTTAGACTGGAGTCAACACATATATTGCAGTGACCATAACTCTGGCAAGTATATTGCTGTGGGGAATATTGTTTGTTACATCAAAACAGTCGCTCATCAAGCATAAAATGCTTAAGTAAATCTCCATTCCACGCCCGCGAATCGTTGATCCTTTTCTCGAGATTGTAGAGTCGGTAGGATCCATTGTTCAGCCCCTTGGAGACGATGAAGGGTCCTTCCCAGGCGGGAGCTAACTTGTGCGGCCTCTGCTGATATACTCAGAGCACCAAATCACCTGCTTGGAACGTCCGACTCCTGACGTGTCTCGAATGGAAGGTAGATCGTCGACCGAATCAGGGCCATCTCGCGCTCCTCCTCCAAAAGATCGACTCCGTCTTGTCGAGCTTGTTCAACTTCAGCTTATGAGAAGAGTTCGACTCGGGGAGAATTGTGGAGCAGATCAATTGGAAGGACAACTTCAGCTCCTTATACGAGAAAGAACGGAGACCGCCCAGTCGACCTGTTCGGGGTCGTCCTGAGACCCCAGAGCACAAAAGGTAACTCGGTGACCCAAGCGCGTGCAACATGTCCAATTTCTCGCAGGAGACGAGGCTTTAGTCCTTGAAGTATGAGTCCATTCGCCCGTTCGGCCTGGCCGTTGGTTTGAGCATGAGCAACAGATGCGTAATCCAGTCGGGTTCCTTGGTTGGAGCAAAAACTCTTGAATTCATCCGAGTCGAAGTTCGATCCATTGTCTGTGATGATGTTGTGCGGGACTCGAAATCTGAAAGTGATTTCTCTCATGAACATGATTGCAATACGTGCATCTAGCTTTTTGATTGGCTTGGCCTCTATCCACTTGGTGACTTTGTCAACTGCAACCAACAAATGAATGAATTCACCCTGCCCTGTTTGGAAGGGTCCGACCATGTCCAAGCCCCAGACAACGAATGGCCATATGAGGGGAATTGTCTTCAGAGCAGACGCTGGCTTGTGCAATTTGTTGGAGTAATACTAGCAGCCTTCACAGTGATCCACGATTTCTTTGGCCATTTCACTAGCTCTGGCCAGAAGAATCCAGCTCGGAATGCTTTGTCAACGATGGCCCTAGAGGACGCATGATGACCACAGGTCCCCGAGTGGATTTCCTCCAAAATCAGTCGGCCTTCCTCAGGGGAAATGCACAGCTGAGCTATGCTACTGCAACAAAAGACCTTCCAACGGTGCCAGAAATAGGCACGTCGACGGGAGAATACTTGGCTTGATCTTTCTGCTGCGGCTACGCCTTAAGGGACTTCCTAGGCAAGTATGCAAAGGATTTCCCCTGTGGCCTTGGAGCCTTGCGTTGGTGTTCCCTCGAAGCAGAAAGGGTGATGTAGCGTAGCGGTGGTAAGTACTTCCCTCAGTTTGAGAACCAAGGTATCAATCCAGTGGAGGAGTATCTCAAGATCCTGCACAAACAAAAAAACTTGCTCTCAACGCTATGAAGGGGTTGTCAATCCCTTATAGATTGTTTGCCAAGTGAGAACTGAAAGCAACAAAGTAACAAAGCAAAGTAAAAGCGGAGATGTAAACGATGGATGTGAATAGACCCGGGGCCCGTAGTGTTTACTAGTGGCTTCTCTCATGAAAGCAAGTAGATGGTGGGTGAACAAATTACTGTCGAGCAATTGATAGAACCGCGCAAAGTCGTGACGATATCTATGCAATGATTATTTCTATAGGCATCACGTCCGAAACAAGTAGACCGATACGTTCTGCATCTACTACTATTACTCCACACGTCGACCGCTATCCAGCATGTATCTAGTGTATTAAGTCCATAAGAACAGAGTAACGCCTTAAGCAAGATGACATGATGTAGAGGGATAATGTCAAACAAATGATAAAACCCCATCTTTTTACCCTTGATTGCAACTACTTGATGTGTGCCTTGCTGCCCCTACTGTCACTGGGAAAGGTCACCACATGGTAGAACCCAAAACCAAGCACTTCTCCCATTGCAAGAATCATAGATCTAGTTGGCCAAACAAAACCCAAGACTCAGAGAGACTTACAAGGATATCAAATCATGCATATAAGAAATCAGCAAAGACTCAAATATATATCATTGATAATCTGATCACAAATCCACAATTCATCGGATCTCGACAAACACACCGCCAAAGAAGATTACATCGGATAGATCTCCATGAAGATCATGGAGAACTTTGTATTGAAGATCCAAGAGAGAGAAGAAGCCATCTAGCTACTAACTACGGACCCGTAGGTGTGAAGTGAACTACTCACGAGTCATTGGAGCGGCGATGATGATGATGAAGAAGCCCTCCAACTCCAAAGTCCCCTCCGGCAGGGCGCCGGGAAGGGTCTCCAGATGAGATCTCGCGGAAACGGAAGCTTGCGGCGGCGGAAAAGTATTTTTGAGGCTCCCGTGATTTTTTACGGAATATTTGGGAATTTATAGGCCAAAGATCTAGGTCAGGGGGCGGCCAGGGAGGCCACAAGCCTGCCCACCGCCGCCTCCCTTGGTGGCGGAGTGGGGGCTTGTGGGCTCCCTGGAGCCCACCTGGCTTGGCCCAAAAGTCCCCTGGTCTTCTTCCGTTCGGGAAAAAATCATTTCGGGGTTTTCTTCCGTTTGGACTCCTTTCCAAAATCAGATCTGAAACAAGTCAAAAACACGGAAAAACACGAACTGGCACCTGGCACTGAATCAATAAGTCAGTCCCCAAAAAGATATAAAAAGGTACATAAAACATACAAAGAAGACAAGATAACATCGGGAAACCATAAAAAATTATAGATACGTTTGAGACGTATCAAGCATCCCCAAGCTTAACTCCTGCTCGTCCTTGAGTAGGGAAGTGATAAGAATGAATTTTTGATGGTTTCATGCTACCTAGCATAGGTGTCCTTTGTAATTCCTCTTATGTGACGTGAATGTTCAGATCCATTAGATTCAAAACAATAGTTTGCTATTGACGTGGAAACAATAATAATTCAAGCAAACTAGCAAAGTAATCATGAACTTTCAAAATAACAAGGCCAAAAGAAAGTTATCCCTACAAAAGCATATAGTCTGGCTATGCTCTATCATCATTGCACACCGAATTTAAATCATGCACAACCCCGGTATTGGCCAAGTAATTGTTTCACAACCTTACTTTCTCAAACATTTTCAACTCTCACGCAATACATGACCGTGAGCCATGGTTATAGCACTATAGATGGTGTGGAATGTGGTGGTGGTTGCAAGACAAAAAGGAGAAGATAGTCACATTAACTAGGCATATCAATGAGCTGTGGAGATGCTCATCAATAGATATCAATGTGAATGAGTAGGAATTGCCATACAAATGATGCACTAGAGCTACAAGTATGTGAAAGCTGTTAAAGAAAACTAGTGGGTGTGCATCCAACTTGCTTGCTCACGATGACCTAAGGAAATTTTGAGGAAGCCTATCATTGGAATATACAAGCCAAGTTATACAATGAAAATTTCCCACTAGCTACATGGTAGTGACAAAACAAGAGACTCTCAATCATGAAGATCATGGTGCTCAAAATGCACAAGTGTGGAAAAAGTGGTAGCATTGTCCCTTCTCTCTTTTTCTCTCATTTTTTTATTTTGGTGGGCTCTTTGGCCTCTTTTATTTCCTCACATGGGACAATGCTCCAAAAATGATGATCATCACACTTTCAACTCAAAACTTAGAGCAATTATAACTCTATATGGAATGCCTTCAGTAGTGTACCATGGCAATGATCTAGCATGGCATAGACATCAATGGAAACATCATGCTAGCTATCTTATGATCATGCAAAGGCAAAGTAGACGTGGTGGCACATGTCATGGTGGTAGTTGCATGGAAATATATCTCAGAATGACTTTGAAAAAAGCCATAATAGGTAGGTATGGTGGCTGTTTTGAGGGAGGCTAATGGTGGGTTTTGTGCACCGGCGGAAGTTGCACGACACTAAGAAGATATTGATGGTGGAAGGTGAAAGTGCATCTAAACCATGGACTCAACATTAGTCATGAAGAACTCATATACTTGTTGCAAAAGTTTTATTAGTAATCAAAACAAAGCATTCAACGCATACTCCTTGGGGAAGGGTTGGTAGGTATAAACCATCGCGCGATCCCGACCGCCACGCAAAGGTTGACAATCAATATACTAATCATGCTCAGATTTCATCACATAGCGGTTCACCATATGTGCATGCTACGGGAATCACTAACTTCAACACAAGTATTTCTAGATTCACAACACCTTACTAGCATGACTTCAATATTACCATAACCACAACTCAAAACTAATTGAGATGAATCAAACTTCTCTAACTATTCAATGCACATGAAGGTGGAAGTTTTCGTATCCCTTTGGATAACTACCCCTTTTGAGACTACTTCCAAAGCATAGATCAACTACCAAGCCACGTACCGCTGTGCTCTAAAAGATATAAGTGAAGCACATGTGAGCTGAATTGTCTACCAAAAGATATAAGTGAAACTCGACAATATCACGATGTGTGCATGTCTCTCTCTAGGTGTGCAGCAAGGATGATTGTGACACAACAAAAATAAAATACTCCTACGATATAAGACGCTCGAAGCAAAAACACATAACATGTGGTGAATAAAAATATAGCCCCAACTAACGTTACCGATGGATGGAAGACGAGAGAGGGGATGCCTTCCCGGGGCATCCCCAAGCTTAGGCTTTTACGACATTGTTGAATCTCTTGGGGTACCTTGGGAATCCCCAAGCTTGAGCTCTTGCCACTCTTTATCTCTTTGTCCATAAGAACTTCACCCAAAACTTGAAAACTTCACAACACGAAACTTAAACACAAACTCGTGATAACATTAGTACAAGAAAGCAAACCACCACTTCCTTAGGTACTGTAGCAAACTTAAATTCTACTTGTGCTGATGTTGGATTACTGTACTTTCAATCTTCCATGGCTAATACCCCCCGATACTATCCATAGTTTCATCAAAATAAGCAACCAACACAACAAAAACAGAATCTGTTAACAGCAGACCAGTCTGTAGCAATCTGTATATTTCGTATACCTCTGGTACTTCAAAAATTCTGAAAAATTACGACAATCTGAAGAATTTGCTTATCAATCATCAGAAAAAAGAATCAACTCAAAAGCTCTTACAGAAAAAGTGAAAATTCTTTTCGTGAGCAGAAAGTTTCTGTCTTTTCCAGTATGACCAAACGATCATCCCCAAGACTAATCATAACGGTTTTGCTTCGCACAAACGCAAAAAGAAACACAAAAAACACAATCATAACATAATTATGAAAGTGTGGAAAACACAAAACAGAAAGAAAAAGGATAGATTCGTTGGGTTGCCTCCCAACAAGCGCTTTTGTTTAACGCCCTTAGCTAGGCGAAAGTAATGGAATCACGTATAGTCATCTTTGGTGCTCAAACCATAGGTAGCCCTCATCATAGATTCATAAGGCAATCTTATTTTATTTTTAGGAAAGTGCTCCATGCTCTTCTTTAAAGGAAATTGAAATCTAATATTCTCTTCCTTTATATCGATGCTAGCACCAATAGTCCTTAGGAAAGGTCTACCAAGAATAATGGGACATGAAGGATTGCAATCTATGTCAAGTACAATGAAATCCACGGGTACACAGTTCTTATTTGCAACAATAAAAACATCATCGATCCTCCCCATGGGTTTTCTGACAGTATAATCCGCAAGATGCAAATTAAGAGAACACTCTTCAATCTCATGAAAACCAAGAATATCACATAAAGACTTTGGAATCGCGGAAACACTAGCACCCAAATCACGCAAAGCATTGCACTCATAGTTTTTGATCTTGATTTTGATAGTAGGTTCCCACACATCATGAAGTTTTCTAGGTATAGAGACTTCTAGTTCCAGCTTCTCTTCAAGAGATTTCATCATAGCATCTACGATATGCGCGGTAAAGGCTTTGCTTTGGCTATAAGCATGTGGAGAGTTTGCAATGGATTGCATCAAAGAAATGCATTCAAACAAGGAGCAATTATCATAATTGAATTCCTTGAAATCCAAAGTGGGAGTTTCATTACTACCCAAAATTTTGACTTCTTCTACTCCACTCTCCACACCTTTATCATCAAGATAGGTGGACTCCGAATTGTTGTTGCCAAAATTGTTCCTACCAACAAAATTCACGTCCAATCTAGCGTTGCTACTCTCAATCAAAGAAGATAGTGGCATGTCATTAGGATCTACGGTAGCATTACTACTAGCAACCAAATTCATCAACTCGTCCATCTTAGCACTTAGCGAGTTAATCTCTTCTATAGCGTGCACCTTTTTGCTAGCAGGCGACCTTTCAGTGTGCCACTGAGAGTAGTTGGTCATGATATTGTCTAGGAGTTTTGTAGAGTCTCCTAACGTGATTTCCATGAACGTTCCACCTGAGGCGGAGTCCAAGATATTGCGAGAAGCAAAATTCAAGCCAGCGTAAAATATTTGTATAATCATCCACAAACTCAAGCCATGAGCGGGACAATTTCTAATCATAAGCTACATTCTCTCCCAAGATTGTGCAACGTGTTCATGATCAAATTGCTTGAAATTCATGATATCGTTACATAAGGAGATGATCTTAGCCGGCGGAAAATACTTGGATATGTAAGCATCCTTGCACCTATCCCAAGAATCGATACTATTTTTAGGCAAAGAAGAAAACCAAGTTTTTGCACGATCTCGCAACGAGAAAGGAAAAAGTTTCAACTTAATCACGTCATTATCCACATCTCTTTTCTTTTGCATATCGCAAAGCTCAATGAAGGTATTGAGATGGGATTCGGCATCTTCACTAGGAAGGCCAGAGAATTGCTCTTTCATAACAAGATTCAGCAAAGCTGCGTTGATTTCATACGATTCTGCACTAGTGGCGGGAGCAATCGGAGTACTAATAAAATCATTATCATTAGTGCTCGAGAAGTCGCAAAGTTTGGTGTTTTCAGACATGATGTCTTCAACAAACAAACAAGCACACAAGCAATCAAGAAACCGGCAAAGGAAAACGGCAAGGGCAAAAGAAAACGGCGAAGCATAAAGGCGAATGAAAACGGCAAAAGTGATGTGGGGGAGAGGAAAACGAGAGGCAACTGCCAACAAAGGTAAATGCAAGAGAAGAGTTTGTGAGACCTACTTGGATAGATCTTGATTTCTCCTCCCCGGCAACAGCGCCAGAAATACTTCTGCTACTGCAACAAAAGACCTTCCAACGGCGCCAGAAATAGGCACGTCGACGGGAGAATACTTGGCTTGATCTTTCTGCTGCGGCTACGCCTTAAGGGACTTCCTAGGCAAGTATGCAAAGGATTTCCCCCGTGGCCTTGGAGCCTTGCGTTGGTGTTCCCTCGAAGCGGAAAGGGTGATGTAGCGTAGCGGTGGTAAGTACTTCCCCCAGTTTGAGAACCAAGGTATCAATCCAGTGGAGGAGTATCTCAAGATCCTGCACAAAGACAAAACTTGCTCCCAACGCTATGAAGGGGTTGTCAATCCCTTATAGATTGTTTGCCAAGTGAGAACTGAAAGCAACAAAGTAACAAAGCAAAGTAAAAGCAGAGATGTAAACGATGGATGTGAATAGACCCGGGGGCCGTAGTGTTTACTAGTGGCTTCTCTCATGAAAGCAAGTAGACGGTGGGTGAACAAATTACTGTCGAGCAATTGATAGAACCGCACAAAGTCGTGACGATATCTATGCAATGATTATTTCTATAGGCATCACGTCCGAAACAAGTAGACCGATACTTTCTGCATCTACTACTATTACTCCACACGTCGACCGCTATCCAGCATGCGTCTAGTGTATTAAGTCCATAAGAACATAGTAACGCCTTAAGCAAGATGACATGATGTAGAGGGATAATCTCATACCAATGATAAAACCCCCATGTTTTTACCCTTGATGGCAACTACTTGATGTGTGCCTTGCTGCCCCTACTATCACTGGGAAAGGTCACCACATGGTAGAACCCAAAACCAAGCACTTCTCCCATTGCCAGAATCATAGATCTAGTTGGCCAAACAAAACCCAAGACTCGGAGAGACTTGCAAGGATATCAAATCATGCATATAAGAAATCAGCAAAGACTCAAATATATATCATAGATAATCTGATCACAAATCCACAATTCAACGGATCTCGACAAACACACCTCCAAAGAAGATTACATCGGATAGATCTCCATGAAAATCATGGAGAACTTTGTATTGAAGATCCAAGAGAGAGAAGAAGCCATCTAACTACTAACTACGGACACGTAGGTCTGAAGTGAACTACTCACGAGTCATTGGAGGGGCGATGATGATGATGAAGAAGCCCTCCAACTCCAAAGTGCCCTTCGGCAGGGCGCCGGGAAGGGTCTCCAGATGAGATCTCGCGGAAATGGAAGCTTGCGGCGGCGGGAAAGTATTTTCGAGGCTCCCCTGATTTTTTGCGGAATATTTGGAAATTTATGGGCCAAAGACCTAGGTCAGGGGGCGGCTAGGGAGGCCACAAGCCTGCCCACCACCGCCTCCCCCTGATGGTGGAGTGGGGGCTTGTGGGCTCCCTGGAGCCCACCTGGCTTGGCCCAAAAGCCCCTGGTCTTTTTCCGTTCGGTAAAAAATCATTTCGGGGTTTTTCTTCCGTTTGGACTCCGTTCCAAAATCAGATCTGAAAAGAGTCAAAAACACGGAAAAAACGGGAACTGGCACTTGGCACTGAATTAATAAGTTAGTCCCAAAAAAGATATAAAAGGTACATAAAACAACTAAAGAAGACAAGATAACAGCGTGAAGCCATCAAAAATTATAGATACGTTTGAGATGTATCAAGCTACGCCAATCACACTTTCCTTATAAAGTTGATCTGCCATGACTGTGAAGGCCTTCGACCTGCGGACGATCTCTCTTGCTTCGACTTCGTCCTGTGGTAGCTCTCGCCTCAGGATGTATGCGATGTAGGGTATTGTCCACTTGGGCGTGACCACCAGAATCTCCATGATTAGGTCGACAACAGTTGGGATTTCAACTTTAGTTGGATCCGAAGTACTTGCAAGCTGAGGGGGTTCTTCAGTGAATGAATCTTCGTGCACCGAAGGAGCGTGTATGTGTTCCAAACAAACATCACTTGGCACAGGCTTTCGAGTGGACTCGATTTTCGCCAACTGGTCAGCAGCTTGATTCTTCAATTGAGGAACATGATGGAGTTCTAAACCTTCATATCTTTTTTCAAGATTTCTCACTGCGTTGTTGTACCCAGTCATGGTGGGGTTCCTCACATCCCACTCTTTCATCACTTGATTAACCACCAGATCCGAGTCACCGTATACCATCAAGCGTCGGACGCCGAGCGAGATGGTCATTCACAACTCGTAGAGGAGAGCTTCATACTCCGCCTCGTTGTTAGAAGAATCAAAGTGAATCTGTAGTACGTAACTGCGCTTGTCACCCTTCGGGGATATGAGAACTGTGCCTGCACCACAACCATTTAGCATCTTTGACCCGTCAAAGAACATGATCTAGTGTGCCGAGTGGATCGGAGCTGGTTGTTGTTGTTCTACCCATTCAGCCATGAAATTGGCAAGAGCTTGAGATTTGATGGCTTTCTTCGCTTCAAACTTTAGGTCGCAATATAGCAGCTCCATTGCCCATTTCGCCACTCGACCCGATGCATCCCGATTGTGAAGGACTTCTGACAATGGGGCATCGCTAACAAAAGACACCGAGTGATCTTGAAAATAATGAGCCACCTTCTTTGGAGTCATGTAAATCCCATAGCGAAGCTTGTGATAGTGGGGATATCTTTGCTAGGAAGGATTCAATAGTTCAGAAACATAATACACTTGGCATTGAATCTTATAAGCTTTTCCTCCCTCCTCTTGCTCGACTGTCAGGACTGTGTTGACAACTTGATTTGTAGCCACGATGTATAAGAGGAGAGGCTCTTTGCTGTATGGAGCGGCAAGAACCGGCTGGGTCGATAGCAGAGTTTTTTACTCGAAGAATGCAACTTCTGCTTCAGGAGTCCACTCGAAGGTATCCGACTTTTTCATGAGTCGGTATAGTGGTAGAGCTTTCTCTCCGAGTCGAGATATGAATCTGCTTAATGCTGCCAAACAGCATGTAAGCTTCTGAACGTCGTGCACACACACGGGGCTTTTCATTCGGATGATTGCCCCAATCTTTTCGGGGTTAACATTGATTCCTCGTTCGGAAACGAGGAAACCGAGTAACTTGCCGCTCGGAACTCCAAATGTACACTTGGCTGGGTTGAGCTTGATGTTGTACCTTCGTAGGTTGGCTAATGTTTACGCCAAGTCAGTCAGCAGGTCAGAACCTTTGTGTGACTTGACTATGATATCGTCCATGTATGCCTCCATGTTCCGACTGATCTGATCTAGGAGGCATTTCTGAAACATGCGCATGAAAGCAGCTCCTGCATTTTCAGACCGAATGGCATAGTGATGTAGCCGAAGCACCCAAACGGGGTGATGAAGGCCATTTTTATTTCATCTGGCCCTACAGACGGATCTGATGGTACCCAGAGTAAGCATCTAAAAAAGACAATCGCTCGCATCCCGCAGTCGAATCGACAATCTAATCTATCCGGGGGAGCGGGAAGTGATCTTTCGGGCAGACCCAATTGACATGCTTGAATTTGATGCACATTCGGAGTGACTTGTCCTTCTTAGGCACCATGACGACATTTCCGAGCCACTCGGAGTGGTAAACCTCGTGAATGAACTTGCCCTCTAGGATCTTAGCCACTTCCTCGCTGATTGCTTTTCTCTTCTGTGTGGCAGACTGACGTAGGTGTTCCTTGTCAGGCTGGGCCTTGGGGTCGACTCTCAGTCGGTGCTCAGCCAATTCCCTGGGCACACCAGGCATGTCAGCAGGCTTTCATGCGAAGATGTCCCAGTTCTCACGGAGGAACTGGACGACTTCCTATTTAAGATCAAGAGTTGTTGAGATGTTGGTCAGGGCAGCAGTGGGATCCGTCGGGTGGATGCGGACTTTCTTGATTTCCCCTACCGACTGGAATGCAGACTCAAAAGCTGGCTTCTTTGAGCACATCAGTTCGGCGGGGTCTGCTGTCTTCCGGTAGTCATTGAGCTCCACCATTGCCAGCTGCTGGTCGGCGATCCTGGAGCCCTGCTGCAAACACTCTTCTGCTCGCTGCCGATTGCCGGTGACAGTGATGACTCCCTTTGGCCCTGGCATCTACATCTTCAGATAGATGTAACATGGTGGGGCCATGAAGCGTACATAAGCTGGACGACCAAATATGGCGTGGTAGGCACTCTAGAAGTCTACCACCTCGAACGTGAGTTTCTCTTTGTGGAAGTTCTTTCCAGAGCCGAAGACGACATCTAATGCGATCTGGCCGAGTGACTTCGCCTTCTTCCCAGGGATCACTCCGTGGAACTGCATATTGCTCTCGCTGATCTTGGATATCGGAATGCCCATCCCTTTGAGAGTGTTGGCGTACATGATATTCAAGCCGCTCCCTCCGTCCATCAGCACCTTGCGGAGCCGAACACCTTCAACGACCGGATCGACGACGAGAGCCTCACGTCCCGGGGTGGGTACATTGGGTGGGTGATCCGACTGGTTGAAAGTGATGGTAGTCTGCGACCACTTGAGATTTGTTGGGGTGGAAAGAGATGCCATGTTGACCTCTCGGTTGACCACTGATAACCCACAAGTATAGGGGATCGCAACAGTTTTCGAGGGTAGAGTATTCAACCCAAATTTATTGATTCGACACAAGGGGAAGCCAAAGAATATTCTCAACTATTAGCAGTTGAGTTGTCAATTCAACCACACCTGAAAGATTTAGTATCTGCAGCAAAGTATCAGTAGCAAGGTAGTGTAATAGCACCAGTAGCAACAAAGTGACAGCAGTAGCAACAGAGTAACAGTAGCAGCAGTAGAGTAACAGTAACAGTAGTGACAACAGTAGCAAGAAAGTAACGTAGCAAGGACAAGTAGGAAAAACTCGTAGGCATTGGATCGGTGATGGATGATTATGCCGGATGCTATTCATCATGCAACAGTAACAACACGGAGAGATATGTAACTAGATCCAGTTCGTCAATGTAATGTAGGCATGTATTCCATATATAGTCATACGTGCTTAGGTAAAAGAACTTGCATGACATCTATTGTCAATCCCTCCCGTGGCAGCGGGGTCCTAATGGAAACTACAGGATATTAAGGTTCTCCTTTTAATAAAGAACCGGACCAACGCATTAACACTTGGTGAATACATGAACTCCTCATACTACGGTCATCTCCAGGAGTGGTTCCGGCTATTGTCACTCCGGGGTTGCCGGGTCATAACACATAGTAGGCGACTACAACTTGCAAGATAGGATCAAGAACACACATATATTGGCGACAACATAATAGGTTCAGATCTGAAATCATGGCACTCGGGCTCTAGTGAAAAGCATTAAGCATGGCAAAGTAGTAGCAACATCAATCTCTGAACATAGTGGATACTAGGGATCAATCCCTGTCAAAACTAACTCGGTTACATGATAGATCTCATCCAACCCATCACCGTCCAGCGAGCCAACAATGAGATTACTCACGAACGGCGAAGAGAATCATGGAATTGGAGATGAAGGAAGGTTGGTGATGACGATGGCGACGATCTCCCCTCTTCGGAGCCCAGAACGGACTCCAAATCTGCCCTTCGGAGGAAGAATAGGAGGTGGTGGCGCCTCCGTATCGTAAAATGCGATGAAGTATTCTCCTTGATTTTTTTCCGGACGAAAGGGAATAAATAGAGCCGAGATTGGAGGTGGTGGAGCAACATGGGCCTCACAAGCCTGCCAGGCGCGACCAGGGGGGCCCACGCCTGGTGGGCTTGTGGGCTCACAGCTCCACCCCTCCGGTTGATTCTTGCGCCAGTATTTTTTATATATTCCACAAAAAATCCCCGTAAATTTCCAGGTCATTCCGAGAACTTTTATTTCTGCGCAAAAACAACATCATGGCAATTCTGCTGAAAATAGCGTTATTCTGGGTTAGTTCTATTCAAATCATGCAAATTAGAGTCCAAAACAAGGGCAAAAGAGTTTGGAAAAGTAGATACGATGGAGACGTATCAACTCCCCCAAGCTTAAAACCTTGCTTGTCCTCAAGCAATTCAGTTGGCAAACTGAAAGAGACAAAAGAAAAACTTTTATGAACTCTGTTTGATCTTGTTGTTGCAACTATGTCTAACTCATATCCAGAATTTCAGCAAGATCACAAGCAAACCACATAAGCAAATGACATCTAGGTCTCACGGTAAACTCATATCAATGGCATAATCAACTAGCGAGAAATAACAATAAGTTTCAAACGTCAACACCTCAATCAAAACAAACATGAAGCGTACGAGCAGATGGTATCTCGCTAGCTCTTTCTGAGACCGTAGAACATAAATGCAGAGCACCTTCAAAGACCAAGGACTGACTAAACATTGTAATTCATGGCAAAGAAGATCCTGTCACAGTCATACTCAATCACATTTAAAAGCAAAGCATAAAATTGAGAGAAGTGCTCTCTAATTGGTGCTTTTATAAGAAGAGGATGACTCAACAGGAACATAAATAGATAGGCCCTTCGCAGAGGGAAGCATTGATTTGCAGAGGTGCTAGAGCTCAAGCTTTGAAAACAGAGATAATAATTTTGGGTTGCATGCTTTGATTGTCAATGCAATGACCAAGTGTTTTTATTATCTTCCACGCTACACATGGTATAGGCGGTTCCCAAACAGAAAAGTAAAGTTTTGACTCCCCCACCACCGATCAATCACACTCCATGACTAGCCGAATACTCGGGTGCCGTCCATACCAACAACAATCCAGGGGGAGTTTTGTTTGAAATTATCTTTTCGATTTGAACATGGAACTGGGCATTCCAATTACCAGCCCCTTTCTCGTGAATGATAGTGAATAAACACATATCAAGGATAACACGCCTAGCATGGAAGATACTGATAGCCCCCTGTCACCACATGAGCGGTTCGGGCATGCAAAACAGATTATTTCTTGAAGATTTAGAGAGTGGCACATGCAAATTTACTTGGAACGGCAGGTAGATACCGCATATAGGTAGGTATGGTGGACTAATATGGAACAACTTTGGGTTTATGGAAGTGGATGCACAAGCAGTATTCCCGCTTAGTACAAGTGAAGGCTAGCAAAAGACTAGGAAGCGACGAACTAGAGAGCGACAACAGTCATCAAAATGCATTGAGATTAACCAACAATGAGTGCAAGCATGAGTAGGACATAAATCACCATGAACATGAATATCATAGAGGCTATGTTGATTTTGTTTCAACTACATGCGTAAACATGCGCCAAGTCAAGCCACTTGAATCATTCAAAGGAGGATACCATCCTATCATACTACATCATAGTCATCTCAAAATTCATGTTGGCATCCAAGACAAACCATTATAAGCTCCTAGATAATTAAGCATGGCACCGGAAACTATGATCTCTAAGTTGTCATTGCGAACATGTTTCTCTCACAACAAAGCTGAAACTGGAACAATAAACTAGTCATATTTACAAAAAAAAAGATCGAGTTCATACCAGCTTTCCAACGCTCAGTCACTTCATCATATATTGTCTTTATTGCCTTTCACTTGCACGACCGAATGATGTGAACAATAATAAGAGTGCTCGTGCATTGGACTAAGATGGAATCTGCAAGCAAACACAAAGGAGAATACAAAGTAATATGGCTCTTTGACAGATAAACAGATATGCATGTGAGAGCCACTAAACAATGTAACCATGGTCTTCTTCCTTGACCCAAAGAAAAAGAAAACTATTTACATGGGAAAGCTCCCAACAAGCAAAAGAAGAACGAGAAATATTTTTGGGTTTTCTCAAACTAGACAAACTCATGAGAAGAAAATGAGAAAAAGAAAATAAACTAGTATGGATGATACACAGGCAAAGTGTGAACACCGACTAACAAAGTGAAAGTGTGAGAAAGAATATAAAGTCGGTGAGAAGCACGTACTCCCCCAAGCTTAGGCTTTTGTCCTAACTTGGTCTACTCCCAAGGATGGAAATAACCAGCTCCGGGGTACTCCGGAGTGGAGTGAGGATGCCACTGCTGTGTGAGCTCCTCTGGCTCCCACTGATAAACTGGCGTCGGGTACTCGACTGGTAGCTCGGGCACGGGTGCTTGTGGTTGGGCTATGCCCCCAATATGTGTAGATGTCCGAGGGCATGATAATGTACCTGCCTGTATGAAGATTGAACAAAGAGGGAGCAGGCAAAGTAATAGTCTCACGAGTACCCTGACTAAATACCAGGTTATAAATCATCCTTCTATTTATATCTCTATCAAGAAAGTCATGGCGAACCATGCTATCATAATCTAGATATCTCTCGGGAAGAAGAAACTCTTCTTCCTCGTCCAGTCTAATAGGTATCTCAAAATGTTTAGCAAGACGAGTAGCATAGATACCTCCATAGACAACGCCTTTAGAACGGTTCGTGTTCAACCGTTGAGTGATACGTCCATTTTTCATCATGCTTTCATGTTCTATGTATCGCTTTATGGACTGTTATTATACTTTGTGGTATCATACTTATGCCTTTTCTCTCTTATTTTGCAAGCTTTATTTGAAGAGGGAGAATACCGGCAGCTGGAATTCTGGACTGGAAAAGGAGCAAGTCTGAGTCCTCTATTCTGCGCAACTCCAAATGCCCTGAAAACCAACGTGGAATTTTTTGGGAATATATAAAAATACTAGGCGAAAGAAGTGCGAGAGGGGAGCTGCCAGGGGCCCACAAGCCTGGTAGCCACGGCTACAAGGCTTGTGGGCACCCTGGTGGCCCACTAGCGCCCTCTTCTGCTATATGACGGGTTTCGTCCGGAAAAAAATCAGGGCAGACATTTTTCGAGAGCTTGAGCAGAACAATTCTAGAGCTCCGGCACGACGATCCTGCCGGGGAAACTTCCCTCCCGGAGGGGGAAATCGTCGCCATCGTCATCACCAAAACTCCTCTCATCAGAGGGGACGCATCTCCATCAACATCTTCATCAGCACCATCTCATCTCCAAACCCTAGTTCATCTCTTGTAACCAATCTCCGTCTCGCGACTCCGATTGGTACTTGTAAGGTTGCTAGTAGTGTTAATTTCTCTTTGTTGTTGAAGCTAGTTGGATTACTTGGTTGAAGAATTTATGTTCAGATCCTTGATGCTACTCATTACACCTCTGATCATGATTATGATTATGCTTTGTGAGTAGTTACTTTTGTTCCTGAGGACATGGGATAAGTCATGCTAATAATAGTCATGTGAATTTGGTATTCGTTCGGTATTTTGATATGTTGTATGTTATTTTTACTCTAGCGGTGTTATGTGAACATCGACTACATAACACTTCACCATTATTTGGGCCTAGAGGAAGGCATTGGGGAGTAGTAAGTAGATGATGGGTTGCTAGAGTGACAGAAGCTTAAACCCCAGTCTATGCGTTGCTTCGTAAGGGTTTGATTTGGATCCACTATTTTAATGCTATGGTTAGACGTTGTCTTAATTCTTCTTTCGTAGTTGTGGATGCTTGCAAGAGGGGTTAATCATAAGTGGCATGCTTGTCCAAGTAAGGGCAGTACCCAAGCGCCGGTCCACCCACATGTCAAACTATCAAAGTAACGAACGTGAATCATATGAACATGATGAAACTAGCATGACAGAAATTCCCGTGTGTCCTCGGGAGCATTTTTCCTCTTATAAGACTTTGTCCAGTCTTGTCCCTTGCTACAAAAGGAATTGGGCCACTTTGCTGCACCGTTGCTATTACTTGTTACTTGTTACTTTTCCCCTGCTACATTTCACCTCACTACACCATCACTTGTTACCGCTACTTTCAGTGCTTGCAGTTATTACCTTGTTGAAAGCCGTTTATCAGAGCCTTCTGCTCCTCGTTGGGTTCGACACTCTTACTTATCGAAAGGACTATGATTTATCCCCTATACTATTGGGTCATCAAGACTCTTTTCTGGCACCGTTGCCGGGGAGTGAAGCGCCTTTGGTAAGTGGAATTTGGTAAGGAAACATTTATATACTGTGCTGAAATTTATTGTCACTAGTCACTATGGAAACTGTTCCTTTGAGGAATTTGTTCGGGGTATCTTCACCACGAACGGAAGCACGAGGAGTTGCTCCTCAACCTAAGGTACCTACTGAAAATATCTTTTATGAAATTCCTTCGAGTATGCTTGAGAAACTGCTGGCTAATCCTTTTACAGGAGATGGATCTACACATCCAGACTTGCATCTAATCTATGTAGATGAAGTTTGTGGTTTATTTAAGCTTGCAGGTTTGCCCGAGGATGAGGTAAAGAAGAAAGTATTTCCTTTATCTTTGAAGGATAAGGCGTTGACATGGTATAGGCTATGTGATGATACTGGATCATGGGACTACAGTCGGTTGAAATTGGAATTTCATCAAAAGTTTTATCCTATGCATTTAGTACATCATGATCGGAATTATATTTATAACTTTTGGCCTTGTGACAGGGAAAGCATAGCTCAAGCTTGGGGGAGGCTTAAATCAATGCTATATTCATGCCCCAATCATGAGCTCTCGAGAGAAATTATCACTCAAAACTTTTATGCTCGGCTTTCTCATGAAGATCAAACCATGCTTGACACTTCTTGTACCGGTTCTTTTATGAAGAAGGATATTGACCACAAGTGGAATTTATTGGAAAGAATAAAACGTAACTCTGAAGATTGGGAGCTTGAAGAAGGTAAGGAGTCAGGTATGAATTTCCAGTTTGATTGCGTTAAATCTTTTGTTTAAACTACCACTTCTAGAGATTTTAGTGCTAAGTATGGACTTGACTCTGAGATAGTAGCTTCTCTATGGGAATCTTTTGCTGCTCATATTGATCTTCCCAAAGAGAAGTGGTTTAAGTATCATCCTCCTGTAGAAGTCAACATAGTTAAACCCAATCTAGTTGAAGAGAAAGTCATTGCCTATAATGATCCTATTGTTCCTTGTGACTACATTGAGAAACCACCTTACCCTGCTAGGAAAAAGATTATTCTAAAGCTCCAACTGTGATACATAGGGGTTACATTAGACCACTTGCACCCCCTGAGGAAATTAGAGTTGAACCTAGTGTTGCTATTATCAAAGATCTCTTAGCCGAAGACATAGACGGGCATGTTATCAAATTCTGTGAGGACTCCGCTAGAATTGCTAAACCTCACGCGAAAGACAAATACGGACCTGTAGTTGGCCTGCCCGTTGTTTCTGTCAAGATAGGAGATCACTGTTATCATGGTTTATGTAATATGGGTGCTAGTGTTAGTGCAATACCCCAATCCCTATATGATGAAATCAAAGATGAGATTGCACCTGCTGAGTTAGAACCCATTGATGTCACTATTATGCTAGCTAATAGAGACACTATCTGCCCTGTGGGAATTGTGAGAGACGTAGAAGTCATGTGTGGTAAGATGAAGTATCCTACTGATTTCCTCATCCTTGCTACTGCACAAGATAGCTTTTGTCCCATCATATTTGGTAGACCCTTTCTCAACACTGTCAATGCTCATATTGATTGCGTTAAACAAACTGGCACTGTTAGTTTTGAGGGTGTGTCTCATGAATTTAACTTCTCCATGTTTGGAAGACAACCCCATGAAAGAGAGCCGTCTGGTAGGGATGAAATCATTGCTCTTGCCTCTATTGCCGTGCCTCCTACACATCCTTTAGAGCAATATCTGCTTGAGCATGAAAATGATATGCATATGGATGAAAGAGATGAGATAGATAAAATTGTTTTAGAACAATATCCTATTCTTAAGAATAATCTGCCTGTTGAACTGCTTGGGGATCCTCCCCCACCAAAGGGTGATCCTGTGTTCGAGCTAAAACAGTTACCAGATACACTTAAGTATGCCTATCTTGATGAGAAGGAGATATATCCTGTTATTATTAGTGCTCACCTCTCGAATCACGAAGAGAAGAAGTTATTAAAAACTTTGAGGAAGCACCGTGCTGCTATTGGATATACTCTTGATGATCTTAAGGGTATTAGTCCCACTCTATGTCAGCACAAGATTAAAACCGATCCTGATTCTAAGCTAGTCGCTGATCATCAACGGAGGTTAAATCCTAGGATGAAAGAGGTCGTGAGAAAAGAAATATTAAAGCTTCTGGAAGCAGGAATCATTTATCCTGTTGCTCATAGTGATTGGGTAAGTCCAGTATATTGCGTACCTAAGAAGGGAGGTATCACCGTCGTTCCTAATGATAAGAATGAACTAATCCCACACAGGATTATTACTGGCTATAGGATTGTGATAGACTTCCGGAAACTGAACAAGGCAACCAGGAAAGACCATTATCCTTTGCCGTTTATCAAGCAAAT
This sequence comes from Hordeum vulgare subsp. vulgare, assembly GCF_904849725.1. Taxonomy (NCBI): domain Eukaryota; kingdom Viridiplantae; phylum Streptophyta; class Magnoliopsida; order Poales; family Poaceae; genus Hordeum; species Hordeum vulgare. Next base: position 178,636,516 of record NC_058524.1, on the reverse strand, counting down.
GCTAGAAAGGCTATCTAAACACACACACTTCTGCTTTCTAGATGGTTATTCAGGTTTCTCGCAAATACCTGTTGCACAATCTGATCAGGAGAAAACCACTTTCACCTTCCCCTTCGGTACCTTTGCTTATAGACGTATGCCTTTTGGCTTATGCAATGCACCTGCCACCTTTCAAAGATGTATGATGGCAATATTGTCTAACTTTTGTGAAAAGATTGTTGAGGTTTTCATGGATGATTTCTCTGTTTACGGTTCTTCCTTTGACGATTGCCTCAGCAACTTTGATCGAGTCTTAAAGAGATGCAAAGATACCAACCTCGTCTTGAACTGGGAGAAGTGCCACTTCATGGTTAATGAAGGCATCGTCTTAGGACACAAAATCTCTGAGAAAGGCATTGAAGTTGATAAGGCTAAGGTTGATGCAATTGAGAAAATGCCTTGCCCCACAGATATGAGAGGTATACGAAGTTTCCTAGGTCATGCTGGTTTCTATAGAAGTTTCATTAAAGACTTCTCTAAGATTTCGAGGCCTCTTACCAACCTCTTGCAGAAGGATGTTCCTTTTGTTTTTGATGAGGATTGTGAGGAAGCTTTCGAAATACTTAAGAGGGCCTTGATAACTGCACCTATTGTTCAACCACCTGATTGGAACTTGCTCTTTGAAATCATGTGCGATACTAGTGATTATGCTCTTGGTGCTGTTCTAGGACAAAGAGTTGACAAGAAGTTGAATATCATTCACTACGCTAGTAAAACTCAAGACAGTGCCCAAAGAAACTATGCCACTACGGAGAAGGAATTTTTAGCAGTCGTGTTTGCATGTGAAAAGTTCAGATCCTATATAGTTGACTCCAAAGTCATTATTCACTCTGATCATGCTGCTATCAAGTACCTTATGGAGAAGAAGGACGCTAAGCCTAGGTTAATCAGATGGGTTCTCCTGCTACAGGAATTTGATTTGCACGTTGTTGACCGAAAGGGTGCTGATAATCCTGTAGCAGATAACATGTCCAGGCTAGAGAATGTCCTTGATGACCCATGACCTATTGATGACACCTTTCCCGATGAGCAATTGAATGTCATCCGCACTTCACATAGTGCACCGTGCTATGCTGATTACGCAAACTATATCGTAGCCAAATACATACCACCCAGTTTCACCTACCAGCAAAAGAAGAAATTCTTCTTTGATTTGAGACACTACTTTTGGGATGATCCTCACCTTTATAAGGAAGGAGTAGATGGTGTTATTAGACGTTGTGTGCCTGAACATGAACAGGGACAGATCCTGCAGAAGTGTCATTCCGAAGCCTACGGAGGACACCATGCTGGAGATAGAACTGCTCATAAGGTATTGCCATCAGGTTTCTATTGGCCCACTCTCTTCAAGGATGCCCGTAAGTTTGTCTTGTCTTGTGACGAATGTCAAAGAATAGGGAACATCAGTAAACGTCTAGAAATGCCTATGAACTACTCGCTTGTCATTGAACCATTTGATGTCTGGGCCTTTGATTATATGGGACCCTTCCCGAGTTCCAATGGGTATACTCACATCTTAGTTGTTGTTGATTACGTCACTAAGTGGGTACAAGATATCCCCACTAGAAATGCTGATCACGACACCTCTATTAAGATGCCTAAAGAAGTCATTTTCCAAAGATTTGGAGTCCCTAGATATCTGATGACTGATGGTGGTTCACACTTCATTCATGGTGTTTTCCGCAAGATGCTCGCTAAGTATGATGTCAACCATAGAGTTGCATCTCCTTATCATCCTCAGTCTAGTGGTCAAGTGGAGTTGAGTAACAGGGAGATCAAATTGATCTTAGAAAAGACTATCAATAGATCTCGAAAGAATTGGTCTAGCAAACTAGACGATGCACTATGGGCTTATAGGGCTGCTTATAAGAATCCCATGGGTATGTCGCCATATAAAATGGTTTACGGTAAGGCCTGTTATTTACCTCTTGAGCTAGAACACAAAGCTTAATGGGCAATCAAAGAGCTCAACTTCGATTCCAAACTTGCCTGTGAGAAGCGGTTGTTTGATATCAACTCATTAGATGAATGGAGGGCCCAGGCATATGAGAATTCCAAGTTGTTCAAGGAAAAGGTTAAGAGATGGCACAATAAAATAATACAAAAACGTGAGTTCAATGTAGGTGATTATGTCCTGTTATACAATTCTCGCTTAAGATCCTTCGCACGCAAGCTTCTCTCTAAATGGGAAGGTCGCTACGTTGTCGAGGAAGTATATCGTTCCGGTGCCATCAAAATCAATAACACGGAAGGTAATTTTTCGAGAGTGGTAAATGGGCAAAGAATCAAGCATTATATCTCTGGTACTCCCTTAAATGTTGAGACCAATATCATCAATATCATAACTCTAGAGGAGTACATAAGGGATGTTTATCAGCCTGTTTCAGACTCTGAAAACAAAAGAGGTATGGGTTTCGGTAAGTAATTGGACTCCAAAACTTTTCCAGTAGGAAATTTTCTCTGTTTTGGAATTTATGGAAAAATAGAAAAATAAAAAGCAGTCCGGAGAGCGCATGAGGCGGCCACAAGCTTGGTAGCCGCGGCCTCCCCCCTGGCAACGACTACAGGGCTTGTGGGCACCTCGTGTGCCTCCCGGACTCCATTTTCTTGCGGAGCACTCCTTCTGGTCCAGAAAAAATCATTATATATACGCCCAAGGGTTTTGATCTCCGTATTGCGCAGTTTTCCTCTGTTTTCGTTTCGAGCCTGTTGTCTGCCACAGATTTAGAGCAAAGGTGTCTCAGGAATCTATTGGGGAGAATAATCTCCTTCAAGTTCAAGACGAAGTAGATGCTGATCTGAAAAGAGTAGAAGTCACACAAGCGAGGGACAAATCTAAGGAGAAAACCCAAGCTAGGGAGGAAGTTCAACCTATGTTCAACATTGAAGACGTTGAAGGAGTGGATTTTCTCCAACCCTTCCTCCACGTGTTGTCTCCATCCTTGATTGAACTCTTGAGGTTTTGTGAAACAACTCATGCTCGCTTTATTTCCCTTTCTCGTGAAGTTGTTTTGCTGGAGAATCATGTCGCAGATCTCCAAGCTATAAATCAAAGATTGATAGCTCTCTTGGAATCAAAGGCAAAGACTCCAGCACCCTCACCACCAAAGGAAGACAACTAAGCATTGGTATGGGCAATCCCCTTGGCTTTTGCCAAGCTTGGGGGAGTTGCCCTGGTATCGTATCACCTTTTTATCTTTATCTTTTACCTTTGTTTTAGTTCTTTCTTTTTCCGTTTTTACTTACTTCTCCTAGTGGGCTAAGTCTTTAGTGTTTCGTTTGAGTCTTTTGCCTTGCGTCTCCCCCGATGTATTCGAGCTTGCGAGCTATATAATAAATATTATCTTAGTCAAGGGCTTTGTTTTGTGCCGTGATCAAAAGTATGAAAAGAACGATATCATGAAAGATCATGAGATGATCTTATGGAAAGTGATAGCTTCACATATAACAAGTATGATGATTGAAACTTGTTGAGAATAGACCAACATTGACCCAAGTCATTGTTGAAATTAATAAGAAGTAATAAGGAAATATAGGTTCACATATAAATATATCATCTTAGACACTTTTTACAATTGTGAGAACTCACCAAACTACTACATGCTTAGAAGTAGATGTTGGACAAGGAAGACAACATAATGAATTGTGTTTGCTTGGTTCCAAACAACGTTATATGTCTAGAGATACCTTAGGATGTGACGATTGCTTCCACCTCATATTAGCCAAAACTTCCGTACTAAGTAGAAATACTACTTCTGCATCCATAAACCTTCAACCCATTTTTTCCATGAGAGTCCACCATACCTACCTATGGGTTGAATAAGATCCCTCAAGTAACTTGTCATCGGTGCAAGCAATAAAAATTGCTCTCTAATATGTATGATCTATTAGTGTGTGGAAAATAAGCTTTATACGAACCTGTGATGAGGAAGACATAAAAGCGACAGACTGCATAATAAAGTTCTTTATCACAGGAGGCAATATAAAGTGACGTTCCTCCGCACTAAGAGGACACGCATCCAAACCTCAAAAGCGCATGACAACCTCTGCTTCCCTCTGCGAAGGGCCTATCTTGTACCTTTACCTTTTGTCCTTGTGAGAGTCATGGTGATCAACACCAATTCCCTTTTCCGTCTTCATCTTGGTGAACGTCATATGCTAGGGAAAGATCTATATTCATATATCAACTTGGAGATGAGTACTTATGCTTCATTATTGTTGACTTTACCCTTGAGGTAAATGGTTGGGAGGCAAAATTATAAGCCCCCATCTTTCTCTGTGTCCAACTGAAACTTTGATGGCATGAGTACCACGTGAGTTGTAACAATTGTGGAAAACAAAAGAGATGATTGAGTACGTGGATTTGCTTTACAAGCTCTTATTTGACTCTTTCTGATGATTACGATAAATTGCAATTGATTCAATGACTATGGACTGTTGTTGGCTACTTCTCGGTAAGGTTTTTGATTCATACTTTGCTTTGTGAAGGAATTGTTACTTTCCCATAAGAATCTTTATGATCTATTGTTGTTCCATGTGTGATCGTGATGCCCTCATGTCCGTATTATGTTTTATCGACACCTTCATCCCTAATCATGTGGACATGTTTATGGATCTTGGTTTTCGCTTGAGGACAAGCGAGGTCTAAGCTTGGGGGAGTTGATACGTCCATTTTGTATCATGCTTTCATGTTGCTATTTATCGCTTTATGGGCTGTTATTATACTTTGTGTTACCATACTTATGCCTTTTCTCTCTTCTTTTGCAAGGTTTATTTGAAGAGGGAGAATACCGGCAGCTGGAATTCTGGACTAGAAAAGGAGCAAGTCTGAGTCCTCTATTCTGCGCAACTCCAAGTGCCCTGAAAATCAACGTGGAATTTTTTGGGAATATATAAAAAATACTAGGCGAAAGAAGTGCCAAAGGGGAGCTGCCAGGGGCCCACAAGCCTGGTAGCCGCGACCTACCCCCTGGCCGCGGCTACAGGGCTTGTGGGCACCCTGGTGGCCCACTAGCCCCCTCTACTGCTATATCAAGGGTTTCGTCCGGAAAAAAATCAGGGCGGAGCTTTTTTGAGGAGGCGCCGCCGCCACGAGGCGGAACTTGAGCAGAACCAATCTAGAGCTCTGGCAGGACGATCCTGCCGGGGAAACTTCCCTCCCGGAGGGGGAAATCATCGTCATCATCATCACCAACACTTCTCTCATCGGAGGGGACACATCTCCATCAACATCTTCATCAGCACCATCTCATCTCCAAACCCTAGTTCATCTCTTGTAACCAATCTCCATCTCGCGACTCCAATTGGTACTTGTAAGGTTGCTAGTAGTGTTAATTACTCTTTGTAGTTGATGATAGTTGGATTACTTGGTGGAAGAGTTTATGTTCAGATCCTTGATGCTACTCATTACACCTCTGATCATGATTATGATTATGCTTTGTAAGTAGTTACTTTTGTTCCTGAGGACATGGGATAAGTCATGCTAATAATAGTCATGTGAATTTTGTATTCGTTCGGTATTTTGATATGTTGTATGTTGTTTTTCCTCTAGTGGTGTTATGTGAACGTCGACTACATAACACTTCACCATTATTTGGGCCTAGAGTAAGGCATTGGGGAGTAGTAAGTAGATGATGGGTTGCTAGAGTGACAGAAGCTTAAACCCCAGTCTATGCGTTGCTTCGTAAGGGGCTGATTTGGATCCACTAGTTTAATGCTATGGTTAGACGTTGTCTTAATTCTTCTTTCGTAGTTGCGGATGCTTGCGAGAGGGATTAATCATAAGTGGGATGCTTGTCCAAGTAAGGGCAGTACCCAAGCGCCGGTCCACCCACACGTCAAACTATCAAAGTAACGAACGCGAATCATATGAACATGATGAAACTAGCATGACAGAAATTTCCGTGTGTCCTTGGGAGCGTTTTTCCTCTTATAAGACTTTGTCCAGGCTTGTCCCTTGCTACAAAAGGGATTTGGCCACTTTGCTGCATCGTTGCTAGTACTTGTTACTTGTTACTTTTCACCTTCTACGTTTCACCTCACTATACCATCACTTGTTACCGCTACCTTCAGTGCTTGCAGTTATTACCTTGCTGAAAACCGTTTATCAGAGCCTTCTGCTCCTTGTTGGGTTCGACACTCTTACTTATCGAAAGGACCACAATTGATCCCCTATACTTGTGGGTCATCATTGAGCTACTATAGCGCCCAAGCTATAATTTTGTCATTATAAAGGGTTTCACGCAAAACCGCAAGATCTGGGGAGCTAAGGGACCTAGCTTTCCCACGGCCAATCAAACATTTTCCCACGAATAATGAGAAGTACCGAAGCACGGGAAAATGTATGCTAGCTGCTCTAGCACAAGACGCTCCTCTCTCCTCTCCTACATTAATAATATCTATGAAAGCCTCCAAGTCATGTGGACGAGGTTCATGAATATCCCCAACAAAAGGCAATTTGCAAACATTGCAAAGGATTCTTCCTTGGATAGAAGTTAAAGCTTTGCACGAAAATATTAGTGAGGAGAAGGTATTGCGGACACTTATCTTCAACGAAGGCGGTAAGGCCTGTGTTCTCCACTAAGTGATAAAAGTCCTCATAAAGTCCGGCGGCGCGTAAGAACACATCGCTTGGCCACTCGCATGTTCGAACTTCTGCAACTCGGGGGACCGAATACTTGGGTTTCTTCCTCTCATTCCCATCATCCTTGGGCTCACGGCTTGAAGAGCCTCTTAAGAACCTCCTCATCTTTTCCCTTTTCTATCTGAAAATTTCAGAAATTTTTAGTGATTTTAAGGAAAAGTGAGCAAGGCCCAACAAAACTCGTAGCAACTACTCCCACAAGTGCCTAGAAGCCATATCACGCATCAAAACTACTTGGGACCAGCTAAAATTAGCATGCAAAGCTCAAGAACAGGGTCACCAAGGCAACAAAAATACGCGATGCATAAGGCACTACAACAAAAACTAATTGGACCAATGGAGGAGTCACTTACCAAGGAGCAATTTCCCCAAAACAGTTTGCCGAATGGTGATTTGCACAAGGACATCGAAAATCCCAGCAAAAAGAGCAAGAACACGGGTTTGAGCTGCGAAACGATTTTTTCTGGAGGTAGGAGAAGCAGATGGGAGCTAGAATAAGTGGAGGGGGTGCACGTGGACCCCACAAGCCTGGGAGACGCGGCCAGGGGGTGCCCGCGCCTCCAGGGCTTGTGGCCCACTGGTGCAGCCCACTGACTAGCTCTTCGTCTTAGTATTTTTCAAAAATTCTAGAAAAAATCATACTTGATTTTCAGGACATTCGGAGAACTTTTATTTTTGGGTTACTTTTCTATGGGACGCTAAAAGCAGAAAATAGGGAAAACTAAACTAAATCTATCATTTTTCTTCTAAGCAACCGAAGGTGAAAGCTTGGAACAGAGGTTTGTGACTCCTCGATTCATCCATCTCATGGTCATCGAAAGAAATCCGTCAATGAGGTTGATCAAGTCTCCTTGACAAACTTTTTCGAATCGCAAAAGGAAATGGAGAATTTTCGAATAGTCACTAGGTTACCTCAATGAGGATGTGGATATCCCCAACAAGCAAATCATACTTCATCTTAACAGTTGGTATAGGGCATTCAAAGCTCCCAATAAGAATCGATGAAGTTTTTTCGATAGCATTGATGCAATGTACTCGATGTTGTTTCTTCGGAAAGTGCACCGTATGCTCATTACCCTTGACATGGAAAGTGACATTGCCTTTGTTGCAATCCATAACATTGCCTTTGTTGCAATCCATGGCATCATCCTCGGGAATATCCAGAATAACAAATTCTGTCAATATAGTAATGTTCGCAACCACAACAGGCACATCCTCGCAAATGCTGATGGTAAAAGCAGTTGATTTGTCGGCCATTTGCAGAGAGACTTTAGTGGGTGTCAACTTATCCAGTTCAAGCCTACGATAAAGAGAGAGAGGCATAACACTAACACCGGCTCCAAGGCGCATAAAGCAGTTCTAACGTAGTTGCCTTTAATGGAGCAAGGTATAGTGGACACTCCGGGATCACCTAGTTTCTTAGGGGTTCCACCCTTGAAGGTGTAATTAGCGAGCATGGTGGAAATTTCAACCTCAGGTATCTCCCTCTTATTAGTAACAATATCTTTCATGTACTTAGCATCTGAGACATTTTGAGCATATCTGTCAAACGCATTTGCAGAAAGACAGGTCTGATCATTTCAACAAATCGTTCAAAATCCTCATCATCCTTTTTCTTGGATGGTTTGGGAGGAAATGGCATGGGTTTCTAAACCCATGGTTCCCTTTCTTTACCATGCTTCCTAGCAGCGAAGCTATTCTTATCGTATCTTCTATTCTTAGGCTGTGGGTTATCAAGATCAACAGGTTCAATCTCCACATCCTTATCGTTGCTAGGTTGAGCATCAACATGAACATCACTATTGATATTATCATTAGGCTCATGTTCATCACGAGATTGTGTTTCGACATCAGAAACAGAGGCATCATTAGGATTCTCAGGTGTAACAGCATCATGGTTGCTAGCGTGCGGATTCCTATCATCTTTCTTCTTCTTTCTAGGATGACTAGGTGCATCAGTGCTAACTCCTTGAGAATCTAGTTCAATTCTCTTAGGATGACCCTCAGCATACAAAGGTTCCTGGGTCATTCTACCGCCTCTAGTGACGACTCTGACAGAATTGTCATTCAACTCATTGAGCAAGTCATTTTGAGCCTTAAGTACTTGTTCTACCTGAGTAGTAACCATAGAGGCATGTTTACTCAGAAGCTTAAGATCATTGACATTTTTGTCCACACAAGCACTTAAATGACTTAGCATACGAGCATTGTGTTCCAATTGTGTGCTAACATAATCATTGAAACTTTGTTGTTTGGCGACAAAGTTATCAAATTCATCCAGGCATAAGCTAGCAGGTTTATCAAAAGGAATATCACTCTCATTGAATCTACGAAGAGAGTTTATCTCTACTACCTGTATCGGGTTATCAAGACCATGGATCTCTTCGATAGGTGGTAGATTTTTGACATCTTCAGATTTAATGCGTTTCTCTTTCATAGATTTCTTAGCTTCTTGCATATCTTTAGGACTGAGGAATATAATACCTCTTTTCTTCAGAGTTGGCTTAGGAGGTGGTTCGGGAATAGTCCAAGCATTCTCATTGCACAAGATATTATTCAATAGGATCTCAACTTGTTCTATAGTTTGTTCCCTAAAAACACAACCGACACAACTATCTAGGTGGTCTCTAGAAGCATCGGTTAGTCCATTATAGAAGATATCAAGTATTTCATTCTTCTCAAGAGGGTGATCAGGCAAAGCATTCAGTAGCTGGACGAGCCTCCCCCAAGCTTGTGGGAGACTCTCTTCTTCAACTTACGGAAAGTTGTATATTTCCTGCAAGGCAGCTTGCTTCTTATGGGCAGGGAAACATTTTTCACAGAAGTAGTAGATCATATCCTGCGGGCTACGCACACAATCAGGAGCAAGAGAAGTGAACCAAGTTTTAGCATCATCCTATAGCGAGAAAGGAAACAGCTTGAGGATATAGTAGTGGCGGATCTTTTCCTCACTAGTGAATAGGGTGGCTATATCGTGCAGTTTGGTAAGATGTGCTACAACCATTTCAGACTCATAACCGTGAAAAGGATCAGATTCGACCAGAGTGATTAACTCAGGGTCGATAGAGAATTCATAATCCTTATCGGTCACAAAGATAGGCGAAGTAGCAAACTTCGGGTCGTATTTCATCCTAGCGTTCAAAGATTTTTCTTTCCACTTGCGCAGTAATTTCTCAACATCATAGCTATCCTTACAAGCAAGAAAGTACTCAGCTATCTCTCCCTCCATAACATAACCCTTAGGCATATCAGGCAATTCATATCTCGGAGAGTTAGTTCTATCAGGAAAAATAGCAGGTTCTACTTCAATAATCTCAGCAGTTTCAGAAGTATCATCACATCTAGCAGAAAGTCTAGCAATTTTTGCATGAAGGAATGCACCTAGTGGCAAAGCAGTATCAAGCATAGCATCATCACAAGCATCATGGATAGCAGAAATAGCATCATCAAGCACATGCGACATGTCAAGATTTCTAGCAGGAGGTGGTGTCGCAAACTTACTCATAACTGAAGGTGAATCAAGTGCAGAGCTAGATGGCAGTTCCTTACCTGTCCTCGTAGTTGAGGGCAAGACTTTAGTTCTTGGATCTTTCGGATTCTTCATAGTGATCAGCAGACGTAAATTCCAAGTGACTCAGAGAATAGAGCAATGCTTCCCCGGCAACGGCACCAGAAAATAGTCTTGATAACCCACAAGTATAGGGGATCGCAACAATTTTCGAGGGTAAAGTATTCAACCCAAATTTATTGATTCGACACAAGGGGAAGCCAACGAATATTCTCAAGTATTAGTAGTTGAGTTGTCAATTCAACCACACCTGAAAATTTTAGTATCTGCTGCAAAGTATCAGTACCAAGGTAGTGTAATAGCAACAGTAGCAACAGTAACCAGTAGCAACAAAGTGACATCAGTAGCAACAGAGTAACAACAGCAGCAGTAGAGTAACAATAACAGTAGTGACAACAGTAGCAGCAAAGTAACGTAGCAAGGACCAGTAGGAAAAACTCATAGGCATTGGATCGGTGATGGATGATTATGCCGGATGCTATTCATCATGCAATAGTTATAACACGGAGAGATATGTAACTAGCTCCAGTTCGTGAATGTAATGTAGGCATGTATTCCGTATATAGTCATACATGCTTAGGGAAAAGAACTTGCATGACATATATTATCCATCCATCTCGTGATAGCGGGGTCCTAATGGAAACTACGGGATATTAAGGTTCTCCTTTTAATAAAGAACCAGACCAACACATTAACACTTGGTGAATACATGAACTCCTCATACTATGGTCATCTCCGGGAGTGGTTCCGGCTATTGTCACTCCGGGGTTGTCGGGTCATAACACATAGTAGGTGACTACAACTTGCAAGATAGGATCAAGAACACACACATATATTGGTGACAACATAATAGGTCCAGATCTGAAATCATGGCTCTCGGGCCCTAGTGACAAGCATTAAGCATGGCAAAGTAGTAGCAACATCAATCTCAGAACATAGTGGATACTAGGGATCAATCCCCGTCAAAACAAACTCGATTACATGATAGATATCATCCAACCCATCACCGTCCAGCAAGCCTACAATGAGATTGCTCACAAACGGTGAAGAGCATCATGGAATTGGCGATGAAGGAAGGTTGGTGATGACGATGGCGACGATCTCCCCTCTCCGAAGCCCAGAATGGACTCCAGATCTGCCCTCCGGAGGAAGAACACGAGGTGGCGGCGCCTCCGTATCGTAAAACGCGATGAACTCTTCTCCTTGATTTTTTTTTTCGGACAAAAGGGACTAAATAGAGCTGAGATTGGAGGCGTGGAGCAACGTGGGCCCCACAAGCCTGCCAGGCGTGGCCAGGGGGGCCGAGCCTGGTGGGCTTGTGGGCTCATAGCTCCACGCCTCCGGTTGATTCTTGCGCCAGTATTTTTTATATATTCCACAAAAAATCCCCGTAAATTTCCAGGTCATTCTGAGAACTTCTATTTCTGCACAAAAACAACACCATGGCAATTCTGCTGAAAACAATGTTAGTCCAGGTTAGTTCCATTCAAATCATGCAAATTAGAGTCCAAAACAAGGGCAAGAGAGTTTGGAAAAGTAGATACGATGGAGACGTATCAACCACCTTCAGCCGACTCTTGCTTTCGACGTCAACAAAGATCATCAGAGTGGTGTGGACTTCTGGGAAAGGGTCTTCTTGCTCGTCGTCCTCCTTCTCTAGGTCTTTCTTACTCGACTGATCCTCTCTGGATTTCTGGATCAATAGCCTGCATTGTCGAGTGGTATGCTTTGGCACTATAGTGTTGCCTTCTTCATCTATTTTCGTGTGGATTGCACACGACATATGAAGGACATCTGGTCCTGACTACTTTTTGGATTTCTTGTGAGGTAATTGACCCTGGACCTTTCCCTTGAACTTTCTTGTCGCCAGAGTGACTGCTTCTGCCAGCAGTGTGCGCTCCACCTTCTGCTTCTCCTTTCGGTTGGAGTTGGCATGTCCGTCTACTGCCTTGCCTTTGCCGCTGCGGAGGCGGTCTTCTTCTTCTCCATTGGCATAGAGGGTTGCTATCTCCATCATCTTGCTCATGGACATGTCTCCCATCCGACTGAACTTCAAGTACAACTCTCAGTACCTGACGCCTGCTTTGAAAGCGCAGACTGCCTGATGCTTGGTGACGTTTTCCACCATGTGGTGGAGAGTGGTCCAGCGCTGGATAAAATCATGCAAAGACTCACTCGGCTTATGGATACAATGCTACAGCTCAGTGAGACCAGCAGGGCACTTGTAGGTGCCCTCGAAGGTCTTGGTAATCACTCGGCCCAAGTCTGCCCAGCAGTGTATGCTTGAAGGAGCTAGTTGATTCAGCCAAGCCCGGGCCGAACCATGCAGCATCAGGGGCAAGTGCTTCATTGCTACGTTGTCATTGCCGCCGCCGATCTGAACTGCCACTCGGTAATCGTCCAACCATGTCTGCAGCTTGGACTCTCCGGTGAACTTGCTTATTCAGGCCACCAACCTGAAGTTAGGGGGATATCAGCGGAGCAGATTGGTCGGCTGAAACACTCGAGTCCAGAGGTGATAGAGCCACTTCCACTCGGACGATCTCTGTCGTGACCGTCACGGTGGGCTCGGCCTCTACGAACGCTCTTCTGAGTGAGATAGTTCCTTGCATCACGCCTTTGGTCGCGTTCATCACCCACCGATCGCCTTTCGTCGTAGTGCCGGGGCACGTACGAGCCACTCCGCGGAGGAGAGCGCGAATGATGGTGATCATCGTGATTGAACCAAGGGGAAGCGGATTCCACCCCTGGTCTGTGCATCAATCTTCTCGGCGATCCCCTCCTCTGCGATGCTGAGGAGAACCCAGACTGTAAACTGAGCAAACTGTATCTGCTCGGACGGAATTGTTGTGTAGTCTGTTGTGAGACTAAGAAACAATAGAATTATGCTGTTGCGCCGCCTGTAGCAACGCACGGATCTGCTCCAAACCTATGCCCACTTCTTAATTCGTCGGATGGATGGAGTCTGCTATCCTTGCGGCAGCAGCCAAGTTGAGGACGGGCGTGCAGAATACCTCAACGTTGTTCTGATGAGAACGCGGATCGGAAGTAGGAGGGCGCTGATGAGGACATGGGCCCGATGTCTCTCCAGTTTCCCGCTTGCCCCGCTTGTCTTTGGAGGGCTCTCGTGTGAGACGGCCATGAAGATCTCCACAACCGGGTTGCATCTCTCACACTCGAAAGAGGAGCCAGACGGATCTTACATCGAGTGGGAGGCAGCGCACAGGGGAGTAGCAAGCTTGATGGCTGCCACTTGTGGCGAAGATGCCAGACGCACGAGTGCATGGCGCACCCAGCGTTGGAGCCACGAGCGACCGAATTTCTTGTTGTGATGCACGATGGGGAGCGTAGTCGATGGCGGAGTCGACGGTTGGCGGAGAAGAACTCCGTGGGAACTAGCACGAAAGAGTGTTGCTCCACGAATCAGAAGCGCCTCAACATCGAGAGGCGCCTCCTGAAGCCATGTCGAATCATCGGCGACGAAAACAAGTGTGCCGAAGACGATCTCATGGCCCAAGCACCAATCGCCGCCAGAAGACATGGTGAAGGAGTAAAAACGCAAACTTTCCGGAAGTCACCTAGACGCCTGCCCCACGGTGGGCGCCAACTGTCGTGGGAATAAGCCTGATAGTATATGAGTAGGGTACGAAAGTAGAGAGCCGAGTCCTAGCTACGGCAAGGCTGTATGAGTTCAGGCCCCTCTGCGGTGGAGGTAATAGCCCTGCGTCTCAGTGCTCTGGAGCTTAGTGTCGAGTGGAATATAGGTGATATAGAATGTGAACCCTTGTGCCAGAGGGGAGGGGTGGCTTATATAGAGTGCGCTGCCCCTCATAACTGTCCAACATACAAGGGTGCAATAAGTGAGAATAAATGTATACGTTATAGGTAATGTATGCTATTAATGACAATAACTACCGCAGTCTAACGTATGCCCGTTGGCCTCCCTGGGGTGGCTTCTAGCCTTTGATGTCAGCTGGCTTCTGGTCTTCACCAAGTTGAATCCAGTCGTCGAGTGTGTGATCGTCCTCCGAGTGATTTCCTACCGAGCGGACAAGAGGTTTTCTTCATCCAGTCGGTAGGTCTCTTGTGGTCTTCAAGCTAATAATGAGGTGCCCTTGGGTAGGACTTATAGGTCAGGCATATGACCCTACCCTAGGGATATAACCCCGTCAGTTAGGCATTCCCTCCAGACATGTTCCCTACGTGCTTATTTTCTTTGGTCGTAGGGATTCCGTACTATTAAGAGGGAATCCACTTTGGAAGTCTAAGGTTGAATCAATTCTTCTCTAACTCTGTTGCATCCATCGTGTTCCGTCGCATCTTTGACACAGAGGAACCCCAGTTTTCTATACTATCCGGTTGTACCGGTGCTATGGGAGGTTGTACTGCTCAGTTGCTCGGCGGTTACACCGGCCCTGCACCGGGTCACCACCAGACACGGTTCTGTTTCACTACGGGTGTTGGTCAGTTGTGGCCGGTTGTACTGCTATATTAAATATAGCCGATACTACCAGTGTTCCAGGCGGTCGTACCGTGTGGGACTTAGCCACACCGAGTAGCCATGGCTGGTAACACCTCTCGGCCAACTTCCTGTTTTGGCCCGGTTGTAGGGCAATGGTTGACCAGTTGTTCCGCTAAAATAGGAACACCGGTTGTATCTGCCCAGCAACCGGTTGTACCGCCGAGTGCAATTTTTGCTGTAACGGATAGAAATCTAGGGGGCCTATATAAGGGGGGGTGTTCTTCTTCCTCCCACTTATCTCTTACCTCTCTGTCTCCTCCATTGATGCACTCAAGCTTTCTTGTCCGATCTCTTTCCCTAGCCACCCAAACTTGTTGTCTTGCTAGGGATTGAAGGAGGAGACCTAGATCTACACATCCACCAAAGGAAAATTGATTCCCCCAAGTTCCTGTGTGGATTTTGTTACTCTTGGGTTTTTGAGCACTCTAGACGGAAGAGGTCACCTCGGAGCCACATTCCATTGTGGTGAAGCTCTGTGGTTTCATTGGGAGCCTCCAATTGAGTTGTGGAGAGAGACCCAACCTTGTTGTAAAGGTACGGTTGCCAACTTCAAGGGCACCACTTAGTGGAATCACGACACTTTGCATTGTGTGAGGGTGTGAGGAGAAAACGGTTGCATTAGTGGCATCTTGGGAAGCATTGTGCCTCCACACCGCTCCAACGGAGACGTACTTCCCTTCAAAGGGAAGGAACTTCGGGAACACATCCTCGTCTTCATTGGTTCCACTTGTGGTTATTTCTTACCTTTACTTCTATTTACTTATTGCTTGTCATTGTCGTTGTTAGCATCTCATCGGTTGCTCACCTAGTTGCATATCTATACAACCTATTAGTTGCTAAACATAATTTGTATTAAGAAAAGTTTAAAATTTGTTAGTTGCCTATTCACCCCCCCTCTAGGTAACCATATCGATCCTTTCAGCAGCATCTTGTAAGATATCAACATTTTCTTATGCGGATTGGGATGGGAGTCCTCATGATAGGTGCTTTAAAATATTTATAGTTTAGACTTGAACAAATGCAGAATAAAACTAGCATTTAATTAGTCAAGAACAAAACATAAAGCAACTAGGCTCACCTATGTGCACCAAGAACTTATGCTAAGCAAGATAACCAACTAAGTGATAGCAAGATATATAACAAGAAACAATATGGATATCACAAAGTAAAGTGCATAAGTAAAGGGCTCGGGTAAGAGATAATGAGGCACGCAGAGTTAAGGATGTATCCCAAAGTTCATACCCTTGTGGATGCTAATCTTTGTTTGGAGCGGTGTGAAGCCACAATGCTCCGAAAGAAGCAACTAGTGACATCGTAATCTCCTCACGCCCTTGAGCAATGCAAGATGTCATGATTCCACTAAGGGTCCCTTGAGGGTGGTCACCAAATTGGTAAAAACAAGGTCGGGGCAATCTCCAGAACTTAATTGGAGGCTCCCAACAATACCAGGAAGCTTCACAAGAATGGAATGTGGTTCTGAGATGACCTCAAATGCTCGGGGAAATCTCCACGACCTAAATGGAGACCCCGATGCTTCCCCGTAGCTTTACACCACAATGATTGATCTCCGAGGGACCACCAAGCTTTTAGGACGCCAAAGCATCCACGTAGAACAATCTCTAGGGCACCAAGCACCCAAGGGTAATAAGCTTCTCAAACTTTTTCACTTCCACATATTACCATGGAGAACTCAAATCGATGCAACTAATACAATGGCAGGAACACACGAAGTGGTCAAGTCCCTCACACTCAAATCCCTCCACAGCAACAAAAGCTATGGAGGAATATGAGAGGAAGACCAAGGAGCTCACAAAGAACTCCAAGATCAAGATCCAAGGGGTTCCCCTCACACAGAGGAGAAAGTGATTGGTGGAAATGTGGATCTAGATCTCCTCCCTATTTTCCTCAAGAACTAGCAAGAATCATTGGAGGGATTGAGAGTTAGCAAGCTCGAAGAAGGTCTACAATGGGGGGCAAACACGAGCTCAACGGATAGAAAACCATTGGGGAAGAAGACTCCGTTTTATAGGCCTCCCCAAATCCACCTATGGGCCAACTTCTTGTTTTGGCCCGGTTGTAGTGCGGTGGTTGACTGGTTGTTCCGTTAAAATAGGAACACCGGCTGTACCAGGCCAGCAACCGTTTGTACTGGCCAGTGCAAATTTTGTTGTAACGGTTAGAAATCTGGGGGGGCTATATAAGGGGGGTGTTCTTCTTCCTCCCACTTATCTCTTACCTCTCCCTCTCCTCCATTGATGCACTCAAGCTTTCTTGCCCGATCTCTCTCCCTAGCCACCCAAACTTGTTGTCTTGCTAGGGATTGAAGAGGAGACCTAGGTCTAGACTTCCACCAAAGGAAAACTGATTCCCCCAAGTTCTTGTGTGGATTTTGTTAATCTTGGGTGTTTGAGCACCCTAGATGGACGAGGTCACCTCGGAGCCAAATTCCATTGTGGTGAAGTTGTGTGGTTTCGTTTGGAGCCTCTAATTGAGTTGTCGAGAGAGCCCTAACCTTGTTCTAAAGGTCCGATTACCACCTTCAAGGGAACCACTTGTGGAATCATGTCACTTTGCATTGTGTGAGGCTATGAGGAGAACACGGTGGCCTTAGTGGCATCTTGGGGAGCATTGTGCCTCTACACTGCTCCAATGGAGATGTACTTCCCTTCAAAGGGAAGGAACTTCGGGAACACATCCTTGTCTTCATCAGTTCCACTTGTGGTTATTTATTACCTTTACTTGTATTTACTTATTGCTTGTCATTGTCGTTGTTAGCATCTCATAGGCTGCTCACCTAGTTGCATATCTAGACAACCTATTAGTTGCTAAACATAATTTGTGTTAAGAAAAGTTTTAAAAAAATTAGTTGCCTATTCACACCCCCTCTAGTCAACCATATCGGTCCTTTATTAAGGGTTTCACCACCCAAAGAGTATGGCTAACGACGAGGAACGGGTAGATGAGGTGCCCGAGGGAGCTAGTGCAAACTCGGTCACCCAAGAGGAATTAAATGAGGTCATGTCCACATTTAAATCCTTTGTTGCTATCGAAGTCGAAAGCATGCTTAAGGATTTCCTTGATATATACAACCTTCCTTCTGACCCGTTGTTGGTGCCTTATCCCTCAACTTTGAATTTAGGGGGCAATTCCGAAAAGGAAATGACTAGTAGTGAAAAGGATAAAACGCCTCAAGGAACAAGTGGGGCAAAGGCCTTTGCCTCTGTTCCTCCTCCCTTGGACTATGGAGGATCGGTCCACTCTCCGCATATTGTTAATCTAGGTCCTTCACCAAAGTTTGTTTAGAATTATTTTGCTAACTGGGTTTTCGTATCAAGTCTCATTTGAACCATAGCTCAACACAACTTTGGAGAATCACTCGCGAGGGATACTACCCACATGATCCAATCAATCTCACGCCAAGAGAAGAGGTCGACAATCAGCTCAACCACTCCGCATTATTCATTCTTCAAGCAGCCGTACATGTTGAAGACCTTCCTCACTTACGTCCCCTCACTCGTGCCAAAGATTTTTTGGAGCATAATATATCCATGTACAAGGGAAGCTGTAGCATTCAATGATCCAACTATGAAGTGTTTCTTGATGAGGCTGATGAATTTGCTATGATCGAGGATGAGGACCCTCGTGAACCATATCGAAGAGTCACAACTCTTGCTATTGCTCTTCGGGATCATGGAAGCAAAGATGCGGATGACACTTGGATTAAGCGCAAGTTTATCAAAGCCATCATGCCTTTCAACAAGTCCATGTCCTCTATCATTCTTCAAAGGCCAGACTTTCATTCCATGTCCTCAATTAATGTGTTGGATGAGCTTATTGCCATGAACATTCTAAACAAGACCGCCGACAATGCTCTAGCCCGAGTTCAACGGTCGTGAAAAGACTCCCCCAACCTTGCTTTGAAGGCTGAGGCTCATGTGGAGGAAGATGAGGAAGATGAAGAAGAATCTTGTCCTAAAGACACCAAGTATGCTTACCATGAGCATATGGCTCTTGCATCAATGTAGTTTTGTGGCAACAAGAAAAAACTCAAGGCCCAACTTCTCCAAGAACAACTCAAGTGGGTCTAAGGGAAAGCAACGCGTGAGAACTTGCTACAGTTGTAGTAATGTGAGTCACTTTGTGGCAGATTGACCCTACGAGCAGAAGGAAGACAATGGTGGCAAACTCATTCGCAAAGACAAGACCAAGTCCTTCCCAATCAAGAACAACTTCCCCAAGAAGATGACCCCTAAGGTATTGGTGGCCCAAGAAGAGTACCTCTCCGATGAGGATGATGACGATGAGACAAGATGTGAAGCTACAGGGATGCCCAAGTGTCCATTGCTTCCTCTTCTCCAAGAAAGGTGTCTCTCTTCAAGGACCCCAACGAGAACCACATTGCCAAGTGCCTGATGGCCAAGGCTTCCAACAAGGTAACATCTAACACTCAAACTTCCAATAGCAATGCTGCTAGTTCCGCTACCATGGATAGCGGAGATGAAAAGGAAGAGATAGAGGAGGAGGAAAACTCCTTTGGTAACTTCATGAGAAATCTCAAGGGTAAATCCGAGAAGCATGCTTTTTCTCTCTTGGAACAACTCGGTAAGGCTAATGACCTTATTGAATCTCATGAATATACCATCTATATGCTACAAGGTCATAGTCAGGACTATGCCGATGAGATTGAGGATCTTTCCATTGTTCTTGAAAAAGAGTAAGGACTTCGTTTGATTTTCGAGGAGTCACCTAACGATGACCTTACTAAGTTAAAGAAAGATCTTGATCATGCTCTTGTTCTTACCCGTCTGTTTCAATCCGAAAACAGTACACTTGGGCTTGATCATGCTAGACTCAATAAGGACCTTGCATCACTTGACAAGGCACACAAGGCCTTGAAAGAGTGCTCATGTTTCCTTGAAAGAGTCTTACGATCAACTCAAGTAAAACTCACTAAGGAAATCGCCACTTGCTCTCCATTTGTTTTAATTGATAATGTCCATGCTACTAACCCTTGTTCTGAGCATGCACATCTTAGGGAGGAGAAATGCAAATTAAAAGAACAGATTGAGAAAGGCCTTGTGACATGCATCCAAGGTGAAAAGAATCTTAATGATATTTTGAGCAGTCAAAAGGAAGTGGTTGCAAAGGAAGGAGTTGGGTTTGCACCCGAGTCCAAGAAGAAGAACAAGAACCAGAAGACCAAGCAACCTCCCCAACTTATGGAAACCATTGTTAAATCCGAGAAGGGTACTCATGGGAAGAAACAGGACCAAGCTAAGGGTGGTGATGCCGAGAAGCGCATTACCCCTCTATTCAACGCAGGCGGCGACTTTAACCCCTCTTATGTGTTCTATCGTATCAGTGATGGAAATGTTTTTGCTAAATTTGTTGGTTCTTATGATGAGTACATTGCATGGTATATTTGGGTTCCTAAGACCCTTGTGACTAACATAATAGGACCCATTAAAAAATGGGTACCTAAAGTCAAGCATTGATCTTATGTAGGAGTTTGTTTCCGGTGGGGTGTCATGGTTGCTTGATAGTGGAGCAACAAATCATATCACAGGAAGCAAGGACTTGTGGTGGACGTTCATCCTGACCCTTCCATTTCCACCAAAGTATATTTTTGTGACGATCCAATTTCAAAGGTATTTGGTCTTGGCAAGGTGGTAATTTCTTCGGAACTTACCATTGAAAAGGTTATGCTTGTTGAGAGCCTGGCATATAACTTACTTTCCGTTCATCAGCTTGCGCTTATGGGTTTTAGTACTTTCTTTGGCATTGACATTGTGGCCCTTCTATGGAGCAAGACTCTTAAAGTATCCTTCGCCAGGCAAGTCGAGAACGGTCTCTACTCGATTAACATTTCAGAGCGACCCACTAAGAGCGTGACTTGCCTAATGGCTAAAGTTGATGTGGGGTGGCTTTGGCGTCACCGACTAGCCCACGTCAATATGATATCTTTGCAAAGTCTCCTCAAAGGGGGATCACATTCTTGGACTAACAAATGTGAGTTTTGCCAAATATTGTGCATGGAGTGTCTGCATCGAAGGAAAGCTCCATTAGTGATCTCATCGCCGCACGACTACCATATACTCGAAGAGGATCTTGGAGCTCCTTCACATGGATCTCTATGGGCCTCTATCTTACGATAGCCTTGGGGGAATAAACTATTGCTTGGTGATTGTGGATGGTTACTCAAGATATACTTGGGTGTACTTCTTCAAGAGAAAAAGTGAGACTCAAGAAACAACCATCGACTTCACCAATAAAGCTTAGCGTCAACATGATTCAAAGATACTAATGATCAGATGTGACAATGGCACCGAGTTCAAGAACTACACCCTAAATGAATTTCTGAGTGATGAAGGGATCAAGCATCAATACTCTGCTCCTTACACTCCTCAACAAAATGGTGTAGCGGAAAGGAAGAACCGGACGTTGATGGATGTGTCAAGAACCATGATGGCGGAGTTTAAATCTCCGTATAACTTTTGGGCCGAAGCCATCAACACCGCATGACATGCATCCAATCGGCTCTACGTTCGCAAAGGCCCAAATAAGACTCCATATGAAATTCCTACCGGCAACAAGCCCAACCTCAAGTACTTCCGGTGTTTGGTTGTAAGTGTTTCATTCTTAAGAAGGTGCTTGTTTGTCTAACTTTGAACCTAGAGCTCAAGAGGTCATATTTGTTGGTTATGCTACAAACTCTCGCGCTTATCGTGTCCTCAACAAGTCCTCCAGACCCATTGAGGAAATGTGTAACGTGGAGTTTGATGAGAATAATGGCTCCCAAGTCGAGCAAAGTGGTCTTTGTGATGTAGGTGATGAAATTCCTCCCCAAGCCATAAGAAGAATGGGCGTGGGATACTTCCTACCCGTTCAGGAACCCCTTGTGGCTGAAGGAGAAGGACAATTTTCCACTCTTGTGGAACCATCATCGATGCAAGAACCACACGCGTCCGAAGAACACTCTGAAGGCCCTCATCCCAATAATCTCGATCAAGGCGAAGATCAACCTCAAGATGGTCCACCACCAAATGATGTCCCTGGTTCTGCTCACCCCTCTAAGGATGCTCGAGATCAAGAGCAAGCTCAAGATCAAGACCAAGTTCAAGATCAAGAGCAAGCGCAAGAACAAAATCAAGCTCAAGATCAAGGGCAAAATCAGAAAGGCAGTATAAGTATCAAACAGGCTTCTCATCTCACCCCTCAGAAGATTCTAGCTCAAGAAAGACGAGCTGCCAAGACTGCCAAAACACTCAAAAATCTTTCTCATCTGCTAGAGAATGTCTACGGCGGTTTACAAAGAGGGGTAACCACGCGTCATTAGTTATCAAACTTTAGTGCCCATCATGCGTTTGTTTCTTGCATTGAACCACTAAAGATACAAGAGGCTCTCGAAGACATGGACTGGGTTGAAGCCATGCATGAATAACTCAACAACTTCGAGCGCAACAAGGTATGGTGACTGGTGCCAAGACCCACGAAGAACAATAATGACATTGGGACTAAGTGGATTTTTAATAACAAGCAAGATGCAAACGGTGTTGTCAATCAGAACAAGGCAAGATTGGTAGCACAAGGCTACTCCCAAGTCGAGGGAATCGACTACGGTGAAACGTTTGCTCCTGCTGCTCGCCTTGAATCTATTCACATGTTGCTTGCATTTGCCTCTCATCATAACTTCAGATTATACCGAATGGATGTGAAGAGTGCATTTCTTAATGCTCCCCTTAAGGAGTTGGTTTATGTCAAACAACCTCCAGGGTTCGAGGATCCCAAGTTCCCTCATCATGTGTATGTTCTGGATAAGGCACTCTATGATCTTAAACAAGCCCCACGTGCGTGGTATGAGCACCTTACCGAGATGTTACATGACCATGGATTTGAACTTGGGATAATCGAACCCACTCTTTTTTTCTAAGAAGGTCAAGGGGAACTTGTTCATATGCCAACTATATGTTGATGATATTATCTTTGGTTCTCCTAACAAAGCTTTTAATGAAGAATTTGATGCTCTAATGACTAAAGAGTTTCAGATGTCTATGATGCGAGAGTTAAAGATTTTCCTTGGATTCGAAGTCAAGGAACGAAGTCAAGGCAGATTCATCAATAAAGCAAAATACACTCAAGACATGCTCAAAAGGTTCAAGATGGATGATCTCAAACCTGCCAAGGCCAACACTCCAATGCCTCTCAACTATCATCTTGATCTCGATCCCAATGGTAAAGCTGTGGATCAAAAGGTATTCTGCTCTATGATTGGTTCTCTGCTTTACCTTTGTGCATCTGGACCGGATATTATGATGAGTGTGGGAATCTGTGCATGATTTCAATCTGCACCTCAGGAAAGTCATTATGTGGAGGTCAAGCGAATGTTTCGATATTTGGCTCATACCCCAAACTTTGGCTTATGGTATCCCAACGGGGCTTCATTTGATCTCTCAGGATATTCGGACTCAGATTGGGCGGAAGACCGTGTGGATAGGGAGTCAGCCTTCGGAGGCTACCAATTACTTGACCGCTCTCTAGTTAGTTGGTCTTGCAAGAAACAAAATTGTGTTTCTCTCTCGTCCATCGAGGTTGAATACGTGGCTACTGCAAGTTGTTGTGCTCAGTTTCTCTGGATGAGGCAAACTTTAAAGGATTACGGTGTCACATGTGACAAAGTGCCTCTTTATTGTGATAATATTAGTTCCATCTCAATCTCCAACAACCCGGTTCAACATTGCAAGACGAAGCACATTAGTATTAGTCACCACTTCATCTGGGAGCATATCAAGCCCGGGGAGATTAACCACATCTACCTCAACACTAATGAACAACTTGCAAATATCTTCACAAAACCTTTGAATGAAGCAAGGTTTTGTGAGTTAAGGCATGAGCTAAATATCATTGATTTGAGCAATATACATTGAAACCTGGCACATTCCACCACTCTCATAATTATATTTTGTTTAGATGTAGGCATGAATTTAGGGGGAGTCTAGTTCTCTCAATGAACTATCCCTCCTCCTATTATGCACAAAACAATCTAATCTTTCACATTCGCCATTTTTATGGTATTTGTGTATCAAAGACGAGTTTTGGTCATGGGACCAAGGTTAAAGTCTTCGCGGTGACATACTAGTTCACTCAAACACAGGTGGCCTCGGCCACCGCCACCTCTGAGTGAGGTCTTTACCCTTGGTGTTCTTCAAATTTTCGTTGCATCTTTTTGCCTCTCTTAAAGTTTTTAGGTGTGGAATCCCTCAAGCTGTGTGTTCCTCTTTCTCTGGCTCTTCTCAGTCACCTTGGGACTTCCTCACCATACTCCCTTGCCTACTCTCTGTCAAACCCTCTACATTCCCTTGTAAGCTTTTTTTCTCTGTGGTGGAGACTCAGGCAGGGCGGTACAACTTGTGGCCCAAGCGGTACAACCGCTAATCCCCGTTGCCCCCTCTCCAGCAGTACAACCGATGATGATTAGCGGTTCTACCGCTCACCTCCAGGTTGTACTGAACCGGTACAACTGCTCCTCGGATGGGTACAACCGATGCTTAAAAGGAATTGTCAGGCCGAAGGGGTATTTAGTTTACCCTTCGTGCCCAACCTCTCCCCTCGGTGCCCTCGTCACCAGCTGCCGTCTCCACCACGCCGGCGTGCCTCCTGCACCCCAGATCTGGTGCCCCTCGGATTCACTCCATGGAGGCCCTCCCTTCCCTGATATCCTCCAATGGACACCGGTAATGCCCTTCCTCCTTGTTTTTGGATCCTTCTCATTGGATATCCTTCTTCTTAGGGCATTGCTAGGTTCCGTTTGTGATGGATAAACTATTGGTAGGAGGAGACCATCTATTTTATTCCTATTAGTTATGCTATTAGAACCTAGAATCACTGGCATTGGTCTTAGATATGGATGAATCGGTCTCCCTCAGCCACTGGTACAACCGCCTTCAATTGTGGTACAACCGCTGCTGCGGTCCAACCGCCCCTCTGATCGGTACAACTGGCCTGCCTGGTTCCAATGCCACTTCTTCTTTGTTTTACTTTGCATACCTAATATATTCTTGCTTTTGCGTAAAGTTCTCTCGTCTTTTCTGGGTTTCTTTGTGTGTGTTTTTATGGTATGTGTCTATAGAAGGCTCTGGTTCTCGCTTTGCTCCTCGGAAGAACACCAATAAGCGTGCTCGCCAGTGTAGGTTCGTGGATGACTCTAAGCACGAGGAAGTGGTGATACCTACCAAACCCTCTTGCCGTGCAAAAGCCTTGGCCGCCTACCAGAAATCTGCCAAGCCAATTCACAAATGGAAGCTAGGTGAGTGGTAGCAGGTTCGCTTTCAAAATCCATATGAGGTTCCCATTGTTCCCTCCTACACAAACCCCCAGTTCTGGAATACACTCGAGATGCGCATAGTGCATGAAGTCTATGACTATCACAAGAACAAGTTTGCCAAGCTGTGGACTATTGATATTGAGCACTAGAAAAACAACATGAACTACTTTGGAGAAGCATATACTCTATGTCAGGAATTTGACCTCATCAAGCTCATGACACTCAATTTTCCTTTTGAAGTGCAGCTCATTCACCAGTTCTATCCAATAGTTCACTTTGGCACTGATGATGCTCACACCCTTACCTTTATGTGTCGTGATGAGCTTTTCGAGGTCCCGTGGCATGCCAGCTGCAACGCTCTTGGGTATGATGATACTGGTCTCACTGGAGTTGGCAGCATTCGGCCTCATGATCGGCCCAATACAATGGATAAGTGATACGTCTCTATCGTATCTACTTTTCCAAACTCTTTTGCCCTTGTTTTGGACCCTAATTTGCATGATTTGAATGGAACTAACCCGGACTAACGTTGTTTTTAGCAGAATTGCCATGGTGTTGTTTTTGCGCAGAAATAAAAGTTCTCGGAATGACCTGGAAATTTACGAGGATTTTTTGTGGAATATATAAGAAATACTCGCGCAAGAATTACCTGGAGGGACGAAGTCAAGAGCCCACAAGTCCAAGAGGCGCGGCCCCCCTGGCCACGCCTGGCAGGATTGTGAGGCCCTCGTGGCTCCACAGCCTCCAACTCCAGCTCTATATATTCTCTCTCGCTCGGAAAAAATTAAAAGAGAACAGTTCATCACGTTTCAGATACGGAGCTGCCGCCACCACCTGTTCTTCCTCTGGAGGGCAGATCTGGAGTCCGTTCTGGGCTCCGGAGAGGGGAAATCGATGCCGTCGTCATCACCAACCATCCTTCATCGTCAATTCCATGATGATCTTCATCGTTCGTGAGTAATCTCATCGTAGGCTTGCTGGACGGTGATGGGTTGGATGAGATCTATCATGTAATCGAGTTAGTTTTGATGGGGTTTGATCCCTAGTATCCACTATGTTCTAAGATTGATGTTGCTACTACTTTGCTATGCTTAATGCTTGTCACTAGGACCCGAGTGCCATGATTCCATATCTGAACCTATTATGTTTTCATCAATATATGTGTGTTCTTTATCCTATCTTGCAAGTTGTAGTCACCTACTATGTCTTATGACCCGTCAACCCCGGAGTGACAATAGCCGGAACCACTCCCGAAGATGACCATAGTATGAGGAGTTCATGTATTCACTATGTGCTAATGCTTTGTTCCGGTTCTCTATTAAAAGGAGACCTTAATATCCCTTAGTTTCCACTAGGACCCCGCTGCCACGGGAGAGATGGTCAATTGATGTCATGCAAGTTCTTTTCCATAAGCACGTATGACTAAATACGGAATACATGCCTACATTACATTGATGAACTGGAGCTAGTTACGTATCTCCCCATGTTATAACTGTTACATGATGAATGTCATCCAACATAATTATCCATCACCGATCCAATGCCTACGAGTCTTTCCCTACTGGTCCTTGCTAAGTTACTTTACCGCTACTGCTGTTACAATTGCTATACAAGTCACTACTGCTAATGTTACCGCTGCTACTATTACTATCACACTACTTTGCTACTGAAACTTTGCTGCAGATACTAAGTCTTTCAGGTGTGGTTGAATTGACAACTCAACTGCTAATACTCGATAATATTCTTTGGCTTCCCCTTGTGTCGAATCAACAAATTTGGGTTGAATACTCTACCCTTGAAAACTGTTGTGATCCCCTATACTTGTGGGTCATCAATAAGGTCATGCTTGCTCCCTTATACATTCTCGGGCATGGGATTGCTTGCTCCTCTAAGGACCTACTATCGGTATATGATATTCTGCACCGTGTTCTCCCGAATGTTCTCGTACCCAATGTGGGCAACCAAGATGAGATTCATGGTTAC
This sequence comes from Hordeum vulgare subsp. vulgare, assembly GCF_904849725.1. Lineage (NCBI taxonomy): Eukaryota > Viridiplantae > Streptophyta > Magnoliopsida > Poales > Poaceae > Hordeum > Hordeum vulgare. Next base: position 178,609,440 of record NC_058524.1, on the reverse strand, counting down.
TTTGTTGATCTTCTTGTTGCTATGAAGGAGATGGCTGGCACTGAGGCCACATTTGATGCTTCAAAATGGTTATGGGAGGAGCTCTACTCCACAGTTCAATACAAATTGGTCCCCAAGTATGCTCCGTTCATTATGTGCTTCCTCAACTCTGTGTGGGCAGTTCGGAGGCGTGGAGAGCCTCTCTCTTCTCCCAACAATCTCACTGAGCGTGAGGTCAAGCAACTCCGGAAGAAGAAGCATGTTGCTCCTCGTTTCCCCTATGATGCTCCTGAGGATGTCTTTGCTATTTCCAGTGATAGTGACTTTGAGCTTCCTCCATCTGTCAAGCCCTCTTGGGTATCCAAGTTCTCACATAAGTTGAAGAGGACCTTCTGCATCCAAGCTCATGTTCAGCAGAAGCTATATGAAGCCCATGTCAACAAGAAGCTTGCTCGACACCGACGGATTCACATTATGAGGGCTCTCAAGCTTGAGGCTGCTAGTGGTTCCGAGAAGCCCATCACCCCTGAGGAGAAGTGGATCCATGCTCATAACTCTTGGAAAGATGATGAGGTCTCGGGTCAACCTTCTACCTCCTGTGCTACTGCTGCTCCGGAGGAGTCTAATAATGATGATGGTGCTGACGAGGAGTCTTCTAGTGGTGATAATGATGATGATTCCGAGGAATCTCATGGATCTGATGAGCTTTACTAAGCACCGGGGCGCTTGCATCACTCTTTTCCTTTTTGGTGTCTTGATGCCAAAAGGGGAGAGAACTATAGCTTGACGGGTGATAACTGATGTTTGCTGTGTACCCCTGGCAATTGTGCCAGAAATACTCCTACTACGGCACGTTGGTATTCCCTCGAAGCGGAAAGGGTGATGTAGCACAGCGACGGTAAGTATTTCCCTCAGTTTGAGAACCAAGGTATCAATCCGGCGGAAGAGTATCTCACCAACCTGCACAAGCACAAAAGCTTGCACCCAACGCTATGAAGGGGTTGTCAATCCCTTATAGATTGTTTGCCAAGTGAGAACTGAAAGTAACAAAGTAACAAAGCAAAGTAAAAGCGGAGTTGTAAACGATGGATGTGAATAGACCCGGGGGGCGTAGTGTTTACTAGTGGCTTCTCTCATTAAAGCAAGTAGACGGTGGCTGAACAAATTACTGCCGAGCAATTGATAGAACTGTGTAGAGTCATGACGATATCTATGCAATGATTATTTCTATAGGCATCACGTCCGAAACAAGTAGACCGACAGTTTCTGCATCTACAACTATTACTCCACACATCGACAGCTATCCAGCATGCATCTAGTGTATTAAGTCCATCAGAACAGAGTAACGCCTTAGGCAAGATGACATGATGTAGAGGGATAATCTCAAACCAATGATATAAACCCCATCTTTTTACCCTTGATGGCAACTGCTTGATGTATGCCTTGCTGCCCCTACTGTCACTGGGAAAGGTCACCACATGGCAGAACCCAAAACCAAGCACTTCTCCCATTGCAAGAATCATAGATCAAGTTGGCCAAACAAAACCCAAGACTCGGAGAGACTTACAAGGATATCAAATCATGCATATAAGAAATCAGCAAAGACTCAAATATATATCATAGATAATCTGATCACAAGTCCACAATTCATCGGATCTCGACAAACACACCGCCAAAGAAGATTACATCGGTTAGATCTCCATGAAGATCATGGAGCACTTTGTATTGAAGATCCAAGAGAGAGAAGAATCCATCTAGCTACTAACTACGGACCCGTAGGTCTGAAGTGAACTACTCACGAGTCATTGGAGGGGCGATGATGATGATGAAGAAGCTCTCCACCTCCAAAGTCCCCTCCGGCAGGGTGCCAGGAAGGGTCTCCAGATGAGATCTCGCGGAAAAGAAAGCTTGCGGCGGCGGAAAAGTATTTTCGAGGCTCCCCTGATTTTTTGCGGAATATTTGGGAATATATAGGCGCAAAACCTAGGTCAGGAGGCGGCCAGGGAAGCCACAAGCTTGCCCACCACCGCCTGCCCCCTGGTGGCATGGTGCAAGCTTGTGGGCTCCGTGGGGCCCACCTGGCCTGGCCCAAAGTCTCCCTGGACTTCTTTCATTCGGGAAAAATTCATTTCGGGGATTTTATTCCATTTGGACTCCGTTCCAAAATCAGATCTGAAAAGAGTCAAAAACACGGAAAAACAGGAACTGGCACTGAATCAATAAGTTAGTCCACAAAAAGATATAAAAAGGTACATAAAACATACAAAGAATACAAGACAACAGCGTGAAACCATCAAAAATTATAGATACGTTTGAGACGTATCAAGCATCCCCAAGCTGAACTCCTGCTCGTCCTCGAGTAGGGAAGTGATAAGAATGAATTTTTGATGCTTTCATGCTACCTAGAATAGGTGTCCTTTGTAATTCCTCTTATGTGACGTGAATGTTCAGATCCATTAGATTCAAAACAATAGTTTGCTATTGACGTGGAAACAATAATAATTCAAGCAAACTAGCAAACTAATCATGAACTTTCAAAATAACAAGGCCAAAAGAAAGTTATCCCTACAAAACATATAGTATGGCTCTGCTCTATCATCATTGCACACCAAATTTAAATCATGCACAACCCCGGTATTGGCCAAGTAATTGTTTCACACCTTTACTTTCTCAAACATTTTCATCTCTCACGCAATACATGAGGGTGAGCCATGGTTATAGCACTATAGATGGTGTGGAATGTGGTGGTGGTTGCAAGACAAAAAGGAGAAGATAGTCACATTAACTAGGCATATCAATGAGCTGTGGAGATGCTCATCAATAGATATCTACATGTGAATGAGTAGGGATTGCCATACAAATGATGCACTACAGCTACAAGTATGTCAAAGCTCTTAAAGAAAACTAGTGGGTGTGCATCCAACTTGCTTGCTCACGAAGACCTAAGGCAATTTTGAGGAAGCCTATCATTGGAATATACAAGCCAAGTTATATAATGAAAATTTCCCACTAGCTATATGGTGGTGACAAAACAAGAGCCTCTCAATCATGAAGATCATGGTGCTCAAAATGCACAAGTGTGGAAAAAGTGGTAGCATTGTCCCTTCTCTCTTTTTCTCTCAATTTTTATTTTTATTTTGATGGGCTCTTTGGCCTCTTTTTTATGGGCTTCTTTGGCCTCTTTTATTTCCTCACATGGGACAGTTCTCCAATAATGATGATCATCACACTTTCAACTCAAAACTTATAGCAATTATAACTCTATATGGAATGCATTCGGTAGTGTACCGTGGCAACGATCTAGCATGGCATAGACATCAATGGAAACATGATGCTAGCTATCTTACGACCATGAAATGGCAAGTAGACGTGGTGGCACATATCATGGTGGTAGTTGCATGGCAATATATCTCGGAATGACTTTGAAAAAGCCATAGTAGGTAGGTATGGTGGTTGTTTTGAGGGAGGCTAATGGTGGGTTTTGTGCACCGGCGAAAGTTGCACGGCACTAAGAAGATAGTGATGGTGGAAGGTGAAAGTGCATCTAAACCATGGACTCAATATTAGTCATGAAGAACTCATATACTTGTTGCAAAAGTTTTATAAGTAATCGAAACAAAGCATTCAACGCATAGTCCTAGGGGAAGGGTTGGTAGGTATAAACCATCGCGCGATCCCGACCGCCACGCAAAGGATAACAATCAATATACTAATCATGCTCAGATTTCATCACATAGCGGTTCACCATACGTGCATGCTACGGGAATCACTAACTTCAACACAAGTATTTCTAGATCCACAACACCTTACTAGCATGACTTCAATATTACCATAACCACAACTCAAAACTAATTGAGATGAATCAAACTTCTCTAACTATTCAATGCACATGAAGGAGGAAGTTTTCGTATCCCTTTGGATAACTACCCCTTTTGAGACTACTTTCAAAGCATAGATCAACTACCAAGCCACGCACCACTGCGCTCTAAAAGATATAAGTGAAGCACATAGAGCAAAAGTATCTAGCTCAAAAGATATAAGTGAAGCACATGTGAGCTGAATTGTCTACCAAAAGATATAAGTGAAGCTCGACAAAATCACGGCGTGTGCATGTATCTCTCTCTAGGTGTGCAGCAAGGATGATTGTGACACAAAAAAAAATACTCCTACGATACAAGACGCTCCAAGCAAAAACTCATAACATGTGGTGAATAAAAATATAGCCCCAAGTAACGTTACCGATGGATTGAAGACGAGAGAGGGGATGCCTTCCCGGGGCATCCCCAAGCTTAGGCTTTTACGACATCCTTGAATCTCTTGGGGTGCCTTGAGATCTTGCCACTCTTTATCTATTTGTCCATAAGAACTTCACCAAAAACTTGAAAACTTCACAACACGGAGCTTAAACAGAAACTCATGAAAACATTAGTACAAGAAAGCAAACCACCAGTTCCTTAGGTACTATAGCAAACTTAAATTCTACTTGTGCTGATGTTGGGTTATTGTACTTTCAATCTTCCATGGCTAATACCCACCGATACTATCCATAGTTTCATCAGAATAAGCAACCAACACAACAAAAACAGAATATGTTAACAACAGACCAGTCTGTAGCAATCTGTATGTTTCGTATACCTCTCGTACTTCAAAACTTATGAAAACTTACGACAGTCTGACGAATTTGTGTAGAAATCAGCTGAAAAAAGAATCAACTCAAAATCTCTTACACAAAAAAAGGAAAATTCTTTTCGTGAGAAGAAAGTTTCTGTCTTTTACAGCATGACTAAACGATCATCCCCAAGACTAATCATAACGGTTTTGCTTCGCACAAACGCAAAAAGAAACACACAAAAAACACAATCATAACAGAATTATGAAAGTGTGAAAAACACAAAACAGAAAGAAAAAGGATAGATTCGTTGGGTTGCCTCCCAACAAGCGCTTTTGTTTAATGCCCTTAGCTAGGCGAAAGTGATGGAATCACGTATAGTCATCTTTGGTGCTCAAACCATAAGTAGCCCTCATCATAGATTCATAAGGCAATCTTATTTTCTTTCTAGGAAAGTGCTCCATGCCCTTCTTTAAGGGAAATTGAAATCTAATATTCCCTTCCTTCATATCGATGATAGCACCAATAGTCCTTAGGAAAGGTCTACCAAGAATAATGGGACATGAAGGATTGCAATCTATGTCAAGTACAATGAAATCCACGGGTACATAGTTCTTATTTGCAACAATAAGAATATCATTGATCCTCCCCATGGGCTTCTTGACGGTAGAATCCGCAAGATGCAAATTAAGAGAACACTCTTCAATCTCATGAAAACCAAGAATATCACATAAATACTTTTGAATCGCGGAAACACTAGCACCCAAATCACACAAATCATTGCACTCATAGTTTTTCATCTTGATTTTGATAGTAGGATCCCACTCATCATGAAGTTTTCTAGGTATCGAGACTTCTAGTTCGAGCTTATCTTCAAGAGATTTCATCATAGCATCTACGATATGCGCGGTAAAGGCTTTACTTTGGCTATAAGCATGTGGAGAGTTTGCAATGGATTGCATCAAAGAAATGCATTCAAACAAGGAGCAATTATCATAATTGAATTCCTTGAAATCCAAAGTGGGAGTTTCATTACTACCCAAATTTTTGACTTCTTCTACTCCACTCTCCACACATTTATCATCAAGATAGGTGGTCTCCGAATCATCGGGGCGATTTTCAACCAAAGTGGATTCATATCCAGCCCCTCCATAAGTAGGTTTGACACGTGAAAACAAAGATTCAAGAGGAGACACACCAAGCACTTTAAGATCTTCGTGATTTACATCACTAGAACACACCCTTTTAAACCATTCATGTCTAGCGCGAATTTGGGCGGTTCTTTCTTAGCTCTCATTCACGAAGATACGCATAGCTTTCAAAGTTTCATCCAAGTTGATCTTGGGAGGAGCGCATCTAACTTTTAACGCATCAATATCACAAGACATCCTATCAACGCTCTTAGCCAAATCGTCTATTTTGAGTAGCTTTTCCTCTATGGACGCATTGAAAATCTTTTGAGAGTTGATGAACTCTTTGATATTACTCTCTAGATCAGAGGGTAATTTGCTATGATTTCGGTAAGTGTTTCCATAGGAAGTGCCATAATTGTTAGAGGAGTTACTAGGAAAAGGCCTAGGAACATAGTTTCCTCTGAAAGCATTGTTGTTGCCAAAATTGTTCCTACCAACAAAATTCACGTCCAAACTAGCGTTGCTACTCTCCATCAAAGAAGATAGTGGCATGTCATTAGGAACTACGGTAGCACTTCTACTAGCAACCAAATTCATCAACTCGTCCATCTCAGCACTAAGCAAGTTAATCTCTTCTATAGCGTGCACCTTTTTGCTAGCAGGCGGCCGTTCAGTGTGCCACTGAGAGTAGTTGGTCATGATATTGTCTAGGAGTTTTGTAGCGTCTCCTAACGTGATTTCCATGAACGTTCCACCTGAGGCGGAGTCCAAGATATTGCGAGAAGCGAAATTCAAGCCAGCGTAAAAGATTTGTATAATAATCCACAAACTCAAGCCATGAGCGGGACAATTTCTAATCATAAGCTTCATCCTCTCCCAAGATTGTGCAACGTGTTCATGATCAAGTTGCTTGAAATTCATGATATCGTTGCGTAAGGAGATGATCTTAGCCGGCGGAAAATACTTGGATATATAAGCATCTTTGCACCTATCCCAAGAATCGATACTATTTTTAGGCAAAGAAGAAAACCAAGTTTTTGCGCGATCTCGCAACGAGAAAGGAAAAAGTTTCAACTTAATCACGTCATTATCCACATCTATTTTCTTTTGCATATCACAAAGCTCAATGAAGGTATTGAGATGGAATGCGACATCTTCACTACGAAGGCCAGAGAATTGCTCTTTCATAACAAGATTCGGCAAAGCTTCGTTGATTTCATACGATTCCGCACTAGTGGCGGGAGCAATCGGAGTACTAATAAAATCATTATTATCAGTGCTCGAGAAGTCACAAAGTTTGGTGTTTTCAGACATGATGTCTTCAACAAACAAACAAGCACACTAGGAAGCAAGAAACCAACGAAGGAAAACGGCAAAGGCAAAGGAAAATGGCGAAGGAGAAAGGCAAATGAAAACGGCAAATGTGAAGTGGGGGAGAGGAAATAGAGAGGCAACTGGAAACAAAAGTAAATGCAAGAGAAGAGTTTGTGAGACCTACTTGGATAGATCTTGATTTCTCCTCCCCAGCAACGGCGCCACAAATAGGCGTGTAGTCGGGAGAATATTCTTCACGATCCTCCTCGGCAAGCGATCCTCTTTGCCGGCAACGGCGCCAGAAATACTTCTGATGTTTGTTGTGTACCCATGGCAATTGTGCCAGAAATACTCCTACTACGGCTCGTTGGTATTCCCTCGAAGCGGAAAGGGTGATGTAGCACAACGAGGGTAAGTATTTCCCTCAGTTTGAGAACCAAGGTATCAATCCGGCGGAAGAGTATCTCACCAACCTGCACAAACACAAAAGCCTGCACCCAAAGCTATGAAGGGGTTGTCAATCCAATTATAGATTGTTTGCCAAGTGAGAACTGAAAGTAACAAAGTAACAAAGAAAAGTAAAAGCGGAGTGGTAAACGATGGATTTGAATAGACCCGGGGGCCGTAGTGTTTACTAGTGGCTTCTCTCATGAAAGCAAGTAGACGGTGGGTGAACAAATTACTGCCGAGCAATTGATAGAACTGTGTAGAGTCGTGACGATATCTATTCAATGATTATTTCTATAGGCATCACGTCCGAAACAAGTAGATCGATACTTTTTGCATCTACTACTACTACTCCACACATCAACCGCTATCCAGCATGCATCTAGTGTATTAAGTCCATAAGAACAGAGTAACGCCTTAAGCAAGATGAAATGATGTAGAGGGATAATCTCAAACCAATGATAAAAAACCCCATCTTTTTACCCTTGATGGCAACTGCTTGATGTGTGCCTTGCTGCCCCTACTGTCACTGGGAAAGGTCACCACATGGCAGAACCCAAAACCAAGCACTTCTCCCATTGCAAGAATCATAGATCTAGTTGCCCAAATAAAACCCAAGACTCGGAGAGACTTACAAGGATACCAAATCATGCATATAAGAAATCAGCAAAGACTCAAACATATATCATAGATAATCTGATCACAAGTCCACAATTCATCGGATCTCGACAAACACACCGCCGAAGAAGATTACATCGCATAGATCTCCATGAAGATCATGGAGAACTTTGTATTGAAGATCCAAGAGAGAGAAGAAGCCATCTAGCTACTAACTACGGACCCGTAGGTCTGAAGTGAACTACTCACGAGTCATTGGAGGGGCGATGATGATGATGAAGAAGCTCTCCACCTCCAAAGTCCCCTTTGGTAGGGTCCCGGGAAGGGTCTCCAGATGAGATATCGTGGAAACGGAAGCTTGCGGCGGTGGAAAAGTATTTTTGAGGCTCCCGTGATTTTTTGCGGAATATTTGGGAATATATAGGCGCAAAACCTAGGTTAGGAGGCGGCCAGGGAAGCCACAAGCTTGCACACCGCCGCCTCCCCCCTGGTGGCGCGGTGCAAGCTTGTGGGCTCCCTGGGGCCCACCTGTCCTGGCCCAAAGTCTCCCTGGACTTCTTCCGTTCGGGAAAAAATCATTTCGGGGATTTTATCCGTTTGGACTCCGTTCCAAAATCAGATCTAAAAAGAGTCAAAAACACGGAAAAACAGGAACTGGCACTTGGCACTGAATCAATAAGTTACTCCCAAAAAGATATAAAAATATACATAAAACATACAAAGAAGACAAGATAACAGCGTGAAACCATCAAAAATTATAGATACGTTTGAGACGTATCAATAACCCACTAGTATAGGGTATCAATTGTAGCCTTTCTCGATAAGTAAGAGTGTCGAACCCAACGAGGAGCTAAAGGTAGAACAAATATTCGCTCAAGTTCTATCGACCACCGATACAACTCTACGCACGCTTAACGTTCGCTTTACCTAGAACAAGTATGAAACTAGAAGTACTTTGTAGGCGTGATATGATAGGTTTGCAAGAAAATAAAGAACACGTGAATAAAAACTAGGGGCTTCTTAGATAAAGAAAAACTAAGTTAGTCTTAGTAGAGATCTTTTTGTCACCAGAAGGTTATTTGTCCCTAGTCAATCAATAACTAGACCTGTAATCATTATTGCAATTTTATATGAGGGAGAGGCATAAGGTAACATACTTTCTCTACTCGGATCATATGCACTTATTATTGGAACTCTAGCAAGCATCCACAACTACTAAAGATCATTAAGGTAAAATCCAACCATAGCATTATAAGGTATCAAGCCCTCTTTATTCCCATACTCAAACAACCTACTTACTCGGGTCTGTGCTTCTATCACTCTCGCCACCCAAAGCGAATCATAAACATATTGCAAACCATACAGTGGGGATCCCTCACGCTTGTGCGACATGGATACCACCATAGGACATCACCAATAATAAAACAAGCAACTCAAACCAATCATGATTATCAATCAACCCATAGGACAAAACGAATCTACTCAAACATCATAGGATAGCCATACATCATTGCAAAATAATATATACCGTTGAGCACCATGTTTAAGTAGAGATTACAATGGGGAGAAGGGGTGTTACACCGCTGCATAGAGGGGGAGAGAGTTGGTGATGACGACGGCGAAGTTCTTGGTGTAGATCATCGTAACGATGATGGCCCCGGCGATGTTCCGATGCCACCGGGAGAGAGCCTCCTCCTTCTTCTTCTTCCTTGCCCCCCCCCCAAGATGGGAGGAGGGTTTCCCCTCTAGTCCTTGGCCTCCATGGTGGTGGAGGGGCGAGCGCCCCTCCGAGATTAGATCTCTCTCTCTGTTTCTTTCTGTTTCTGCATTTTTATGCCTTCCAGATTCTGGCGTCTCACCGTTTCTTATATTAATCAAGACCCGTAACTCCGATTGTGCTGAAATTTTAACACGATTTTTATCCGGATATTAGTTTTCTTGCGGTGAAAGAAGGGACCCAGTCGCCTTACGGGGTAGCCACAAGACAGCATGGTGCGCCCTACCCCCTAGGTCGCGCCCCTATGGCTTGTGGCCCCCTCGGACACCGCCTTCTGTTGATTCCACTTCCCAAAATTCACATATATTCCAAAAAAAATCTCCGTAAGTTTTTATCCTGTTTGGACTTTGTTTGATATGTATTTTCTGCGAAACAAAAAACATGCAACAAACAGGAACTAGCACCGGGCATTGGATCAATATGTTAGTCCCAGACATAGTATAAAAAGTTGCCAAAAGTATATGAAAATTGTAGAATATTGGCATGAAACAATCAAAAATTATAGATACGACGGAGACGTATCAATGGGATTTGCATGGGGGGCTTTGTAGTCATTTCGTATCTTTCGTGTTGTTTTTCAAAACTGAACTCTTATTTACTTGTTAGTTGGTCTTCAATATATCGTGTGGAGACAACTTGCGTTTTTATGGATACCATGTTTATTAATTTCCCGTATCATTTCAAGCTCTACTCGTTATCTGGTACATATGCTCCTCATTGTTAAATTTCTATATGTACCCTCGGGATGGTCTCTAACACTAAGGGGGAGCTCCAATCCTCGTTGTGTCTCATCTGGGGTAATCAGTGAGGGGGATCTCCTCTTCTACTTAAGAGATCGTTGATGCAAATCGTGTTGTTGTCATCATCCACCAAAAAGGGGGAGATTGTAAGGGCATTCTCCTGCTTAAGTGTTTTGGTGATGATGACAACTCACTATGTTATCTAACCGGGTATCAAGTATGTAGGTATCTTTATTTAAGACACAAGACAGTTAGGCATTCCCTCTAGACGGAAAAGATTGAAGACATGTTCCCTACGTGCTTATTTGCTTTGGTCGTAGGGATCCTGTACTATTAAGAGGGAATCCACTTTGGAAGTCTATGGGTGAACCAATTCTTCTCTAACTCTGTTGCACCCATCGTGTTCCATCGCATCTTTGAGAGAGGGGAACCCCAGTTTTCTGTACTAACCGGTTGTACCGGTGCTATGGGCGGTTGTACCGCTCAGTTGCTAGGCGGTTGCACCGGCCCTGCACCGGGTCACACCGGACACGCTTCTGTTTCACTGCGGTTGTTGGTCGGTGGTGGCCCGGCTGTACCTCTATATTAAATATAGCCGGCACTACCGGTGTTCTAGGCGGTGGTACCTCTTGGGACTTAGCCGCGCCCAGCAGCCATGGCTCGTAACACGTCTATGCCAACTTCCTGTTTTGGCCTGATTGTAGGGCGGCGGTTGACTAGTTGTCCCGCTAAAATGGGAACACCGGTTGTATCTGCCCAGCAACCGGTTATACCGCCAAGTGCAATTTTTGCTGTAATGGTTAGAAATCTGAGGGGCCTATATAAGGGGAGTGTTCTTCTTCCTCCCACTTATCTCTTACCTCTCTCTCTCCTCCATTGATGCTATCAAGCTCTATTGCCCGATCTCTCTCCCTAGCAACCCAAACTTGTTGTCTTGCTAGGGATTGAAGGAGGAGACCTAGATCTACACTTCCACCAAAGGAAAATTGATTCCCCCAAGTTCTTGTGTGGATTTTGTTACTCTTGGGTGTTTGAGCACCCTAGATGGAAGAGCTCACCTTGGAGCCACATTCCATTGTGGTGAAGCTCCATGGTTTCGTTGGGAGCCTCCAATTGAGTTGTGGAGAGAGCCCCAACCTTGTTAAAAAGGTCTGGTTGCCACCTTCAAGGGCACCACTTAGTGGAATCACGACACTTTGCATTGTGTGAGGGCGTGAGAAGAACATGGTGGCCTGATACGTCTCAAATGTATCGACTTTTCCAAACACCTTTGCTATTGTTCTGGCCTCATTCTTGCATGATTTGAATGAAACTAACCCGGACTGATGTTGTTTTCAGCAGAGCTACCTGTATGGTTTTCTTGTGTGCAGGAAAATTGATTTTTAGGTGTCCCGAAAAAATTCCAATAAAAAATAGAGAAAATACACGCACCGGGAGGAACCCTTGACCAGAAGATGGGCCAGAGGGGGTCACCCTGGCCTCCAGGCGACCTGGTGGTACGGCCTGCCCCCTAGCTGCGTAGGAAGGCCGGCTGGGTGGGGCCCACCTCCTCTCGTGCCCTACCTTGGCTCCTATTTTTACCCGTGATGGAGAAACCTGAGAAGAGAAGTCATTTTGCCAGTTCTCAATGCGGAGCCACCGCCGCCCTCGGTTCTTCTCCGGCGGAGCTAATTTGGAGGCTGCTTTGGCCTCCGGAGAGGGGAAATCGTCGCCATCGTCATCACCATCGTCACTCCATCACCCTTCCATGGCTTCCCATTTCATGTGTGAGTATTTCCCTGTTGTAGGTGAAGGGGATGGTAGGGATTGGATGAGTTAGATCATGTAATAGTTCGCCAGATTGTTGGGGGCATGTTGCCTATCATCTACTATGGTCTTTATCATGTTTGGTACTACTTGTTACTCTTAATGCTTGTCACTTTGGGCCCGAGTGCCATGATTTCAGATCTGAATACCTTATGTTTTCATGAATATATTTGTGTTCTAGATCCTATCTATGAGTAGTATGCACCTATTATAGTCCAGAACCAAAGGGGATAGACTATAATTTGAGGATTCCATGTATCCATTGATTGTTAATGCTTTCTTTCGGTGCTCTTTGATAGGAGAACCTTAATCTCCATAAGTTCCTTTTGGTCCCGTTGGTAGCTGGATGGTAGAACAAAAGATGGTGTGCAAGTTCTTATTGCAAGCACGCATGACTACCTTGGGATACATGCCTAATGTTTGATATTTTCCTACATGATCATTACTTTTCTATGTGCCTTGCCCCAAGTTAAATACATGATATCTCTCATACATGACCAACCATCCATCTCCCTAGCCTACAGTGTTTTAATCCTGTTGGTTACAAGTTGCTTTGCTTTTCGTGTTTTACTTTCGTTGCTTTGCCACCATTATTGTCGTTGTCACCATCACTTCCATATCACCATTGCTACTAATATTTCGTTCCCAAGAAAGTATCTTTGACGTGTAGTTGAATTGACAACTCAACTGTTAAAGCTTATAAATATTCTTTGGCTCCCCTTGTGTCGAATCAATAAATTGGGTTATCTTACCAGCGAAGACTGTTGTGACCCCCTACAATTGTGGGTTATCAAGACTATTTTCTAGTGCCGTTGCCGGGGACCATAGTTGTATTTTCAAGTCTACTTGGAGTTATTTTGCTTGCTGTGGTTTATCCGCTATGGGTAAGAAAGGAGACCCCATGGTTCCGATTTTACCATCCACTACAAGAAAAGGTATTGTTCTTAGCACTAGTGCTACGCTTGATTCACCTTCCGTTATGAGTAAGTTTGCTTCACCACCACGACATGTTGCTTCTACCGAGTCCATCACTATGTGTGATACTTTTGATGATGCTTCTACTACTATTGATGAGACTGATTTACTTGGTTATTTTATTGAGTCTCAGATTGCTAAGGTTGCAAAGCAGTCTGGAATTGAAATTCCTGTTACACACTTTCTTTGGTTACCCAGACTTGAGTGGTCTCAAGGAAAGAATTCTTGATGATGATTATATTGAACTTGATGATGATTTATGTAGGGAGCTTACAGAGTGTGCTGACTCTGACCCTGCTGTTGTTAAGAAGCTGCTTGAAAAGCATTCTATGAAGAACAAATTTACTCCTGATACTAAATTTGCTTCATCTCCTATTTGCATTGAGGATGGTGATTTTGATTTCTCTGTCGATCTTTCACTTATATCCACATTTTAAGCTGACCACTTTTATGGCAGAGAAAATGATGACGCTATTGTACACCTTACCAAACTCATTGAGTTGGGTGGCTTATTCACTAAAGAGGACAAGAAGAGAAATTATTATGTTACTAAGCTACTTCCTTTCTCTTTGAAGGGAGATGCTAAAGCATGGTATGATGCACTACCATGTGGTTCCATTAAGAGTCCTCAAGATTTAGCTCAATCTTTTGTTGCTAAATATTTTCCTTGTCAAAAGCAACATGCTGCTTTACAAAGAATATATAACTTTAAATAGTTGTAGGATGAGCACCTCCCTAAAGCTTGGGGGAGGTATTGCACTTTACTCAAGGCTAGATCAGTACATGGAATCCCTAAGAATTAATTGCTTGATATATTTTATGCTAGTATAACCGATGAATCTAGAACCTATCTGGATAGTTGTGCTGGTTGTGTTTTCAGGGAAAGAACACCAGACAATGCTAAAGAACTAATGGGCAAGATAGCTAAGAATCATGACGATTGGTCCGTTCCTGAACCACCTCCACCACAAAAAGAAGAGGGGTGTGCTTTTATTGAGCCCCAAAGTTATTGAAGAAGCCAAGAAGTCTATTAAAGAGAGATGTATTAAAGCTGAAGATGTGAAGAATCTACCTCCTATTGAGAAATTATGTGAGCCTACCACTCACGCACCTATGGTAGAGGTCACTCTCTTTTAGAATTCAATGCAAGTGACATCCCTCATGGTAAGCCCCTTGGACAATGTTTAGATGAGCTTTATAATTTCATTGTCAAGAAAAGTCACTTTAATAAGAGGATTCAAAGCTAGTTGCATGATAATTCCCTTGCTATCAAAACTTTGCTTGATGTTTTAAGTAGAACTGTTAATGATGTTAAAGGTCTTGTTAAGCATTTTCATATGGTTCAAACTTAGCTTGAACAAATTTCTAATGTGCAAAAGGATTTTCTTGATAATAATGCCAAACAAGTTGATACACACGCATATGGTATAAAGACCGAGGTGGTACATACACCCAGGACCCCCTCTATTCGGAGGGGCATCCAAAGAGGATCGAGCAAAATTCCCAATTACAGGAAGAAGACGTTGCCAGCTCCCCGAAGAAGAAGAAGAAACACAAGGAAGCTGACAGCTCCAATGATCCCATAATTGATGAAGAACCTATTATTGATCCTAATAATATATCTATTTTCGATGATGATATTGAAGATGGTGCTGAACCTGATAAAGATAATGAGAAGAATGATCCTTCTGAAGTACAAGAAGAAGAAGCACCCGACAAGCGCAAGAGATATACTAGAGAAGACTTTGTTGCAAGAAGACATGGGAAGGAAAGAGAACCATGGGTACAGAAATCAATGCCCTTCCTAGGTAAGTCTTTCAAAACCAAAGAAGAAGAGCATTACAACAAATTTTGTAAATGGGTGAAACCTCCTTTTCTTCAAATTCCTTTGACTGATGCTATTAAGTTGCCTCTGTACTTGAGGTATATTAAAGATATTGTTACTAATAAAAGAAAAGTTCCTAATGTGGCAATATGTACTATGCTTGCTAATTACTCTTTCAGTGGTAAGAATCCTAAGAAGCTTGGTGATCCAGGTATACCCACCATACCTTGCTCCATAAAAAATAATTATGTCAGAACTGCTTTATTTGATTTTGGTGCAGGAGTGAGTGTTATTCCTTTCTCTCTTTACAAAAGGCTTTGTCTAGATAAACTAATCCCTACAGACATCTCTCTTCAAATGAGTGATAAGTTAACAACCGTTCCTGTTGGTATTTGTGAGGATGTTCATGTTGAAGTTGCTAATTGCTTGACCCTTACTAACTTTGTTGTGCTTCACATGCCAGAGGATGGGCGCATGTCTATTATTCTTGGTAGACCTTTTCTAAACAACGCAGGTGCTATATTGATTGCAATAAAGGAAAGGTGACTTTCAATGTTAATGAGAAGGAGCACACGGTATTTTTTCCGAAGAAGATTGATAAAAGGCATGGCCTTAATTCTATTGAGAATATAGAGACCGTTAAGGTTGGAGTGTGGGATTGTCCTCTACATGTGCACCACAAATACAAAACATTATGGTGGGGATAATATCCATTAAATGAAAGGTACCAGGATTACTTTATAAGAAGTGAAACTTTTTGCTCGATATATCACCTCTTTGATAGTAAGACTTGATCAACCTTGCTAACAAACAGGTTTCATATGAGTAAAAAGAGAAGCTTGTCATGTTTTCATTTCCTTTATCTTTCATCCTCCTTGTTGTACCAAAGTTTTTTGTTTTTGAAGCTTCATATGTTTAACCATTGCTTCGAGCTTTCCGGAAGTTTTGCAGCTTTCAGTACTTCGAATTTTTTTCAAAAGTGAAGTTGTCAGAAATATTCTAGAAAAATTATAATAAAAATTTCAATAAAAAAAGAGACAGAGGGGCACCTGGGGCTGACCAGGGGAGGCCACCCCTGGTCCAGGCGGCCAGGTGGCGCGGCCTGGCCCGTGGTCGCGCCCACATGGTGCCTGGGCCCACATGGTCCCCTTTCCAGGTATTTCTTCTTCCCTTCTCTCTCTCTCACTCCGAAAATCGCGATTTTTCTCCTGGAGCTCGAGTTCTTGCTCTTCTTGGTGGCAAATTTCGATCTCTCTCTACAGCCCATCATTTGCATTGAGAATTTGAGCATTTGCTCCTTGTTATGTGACTCCTTCACCCCTCCAATTAGAATTTTGATTGGTAGTATTATTTGTGAGTATTTAGGAGTTCTTGGTGCTGTTCATATGAGCTTGCATACATGTTTAGAAATTTATTTTTGAAGTTTTGATGCAAGTTTATGCCTTGGGGAAGTGAGTAGAATAGTTTGCTCCAACTCATTTTGCTTAAACCTTCATTTTTGTGATGTACCAATTTTTTTAGAAATGAGTTTATTTGGAAAAGCAAAAGGATGGCTTGGAAAGAAGAGTTCCAAGCCTACAGATAGACTAACTAGAGCTGCAGCTTCACCCTCTACTCTGAGGACAAGTTACAATGATGATATCGTGCCACCGGAGTTGCTCCACGAGACGGACACGACACATGCCATGACATACCCGTGTTTAGAATTCCTTGCGGCGGCAGATATTAAAGATGAGTTTGACAACCTGTGTGCAGCTGCAGGTTTGACACGTCTCGTAACACGACGTGTGCCACAATACCCAAAACTCACCTATTATTTTGTCAACTTGTTTATATACAATGATAAAACTCCCATGATTGAATTCAGATTATATGAGGATGTCTTACCATGTCTTTGGCGCAATTTTGTGACGGTATAGGTGTGCAGAATGTCGGGAAGACGACCAGAATGGAAGTTCAACCCTACGAGCTAAAATCCCTATTCGCCTCCCTTTGCAGCAAGGATCCGCAAGACATTCACCGGGGGAAGATTTCCAGCATCTTGTTTCCCAACATCAGGTATTTCACATACTATATTGCTCGAGGGGTGTTAGCTCATGACAACACGAGCAACATTTCGGCTCCAGATATTGCTATCTTGGCAGCCGCCCTCTTAGGAGATAACACGTATAATATTGGTGCTTTGATTGCTCATCGCCTCGTCGCTAACAACGGCAAAGGGACTCACTTTGGTGGCATTTATGTCACGCTTATCCCCGAGCATCTCAAGCGCACTGTACGCACGGATGATGCGCATTTTCCATTCAAAAGCTTTGATCTTACCGCTATGAAGAGGCATGAGTTTGTTACTAGGACTTCTGAGTTTGATAACCTTGTTTATATTATGAGGTTTGGCGAGTTTACTACTCGCGAGATCTGTCTACCTGCGCCAATTTTGTTTGATTATACTAGCAAGAATGGATGGTCCTTCACCGCGATTGAGCTGGACGAGTTCATGATCTGGCAGCAGTTCCACAACCCCATGGAGGGGGTTGTTCCCGAGGAAGAGGATCCTTCTTTTTGGGATGACAGCAGGACATGAGTCTACGGGCCCGAGGCCCCATACGATTCGTGGAGCTACCAGTACCACCCCGGAGCCGGAGGTAGCTCCTGGAGCCTGCATTAGCCAAGCCCAACTTAGGCCAAAACCCTAAGCTTGGGGGAGTATGTACCCTTCTCCCCTTTCATTGTATCATCCGTGGTTTCCTTTTTAATATTTTCGGAGTTTTTGCCTGTTATTCTTTGTTCTTTCTTTGCAAAATCAACAAAAAGATTTCTCTGTTCTTTTGCTTTCATCTAACCTTTGAAAAACCCAAAAAGATTTTCTTTCTTTCTATAGTTTGCTTTGTTTGCAAAGTCCGACTCACGTCCATGGTTGCAATTTCATTTGATTATATCTTTCTACGTTCGATAGCGCAAGTGACGATGTAATAATGACGTAGATCGACGGAAGAGATGCAACAAGGAAAGCCGGTATGAACTGTATTTCTTTCTACTTTTGTACATATGCGTGTACTTATGATATAGAGACCATCTTGTAGCGACATAGTGCTATGTTTACAATGCTTTCCCGGTAGTTCATGCTTTCTTTGTGACTTGTCTCAAATAGCTGGAGTGCATAATGTGTTATTGAAATGATTTGCATGCATTGCATTGTTCATGGTTTGGCATATTGAAGTGGTATTTCCTTCGAAGAGTTTTTGATTGACTTGGCACATGCTTACACATGTTTATGACTAGAAGTCTATCAAGCCTTGATGATCTTTTTATTTCAGAATAGTTATATCACTTTCATGCCCGATTCAATGTTGCTTTGTTGCTCTTCATGATTATGGCCGTTATTGCTCTCTAGTTGGTCGCTTCCCCATCCTTTACTAGCCTTTGGCTGTACTAAGCGGACTGGCTGCTTGTGCATGCAAAATCCTTGAAACCATCTACGCCATATGAGTCCACCATACCTACCTATATGCGGTATTTATGTGCCGTCCTAAGTAAATTTCCATGTGCCATACTTTAAATCTTCAAATAAATATTTTGTTTTGTATGCCCTAATCGCTCATGTAGTGACTAGCGGCTATCAATATCTTCCATGATAAGTGGGTTATTCTCAAGATATGTGTTGATTCACTACCATTCATGAGAAAGTGACTGGTAATCGGGATGCCCAGTTCCATGCTCAAAAGTCAAATAAAATTTAATGAAACAAAACTCCCCCAGGATTGTTGTTTGTATGGACGGTACCCGTGGATTCGGACCGCCATGGAGTGTGATCGGTTGGTGGAGGGGGAGTAAAAACTTTACTTTTCTGTTCAGAAACCGCCTATAATGTATTTAACATGGAAGATATTGATATCTCTTAGTTGTTACGTTGACAATGAAAGCATACCACCCAAAATTTTGATTCATCCATGTTTTAAGAGCTCAAGCTCTAGCACCTGTGCAAATTAATGCTTCCCTCTGCAAAGGGCCTATCTATTTTACTTTACTGTTGAGTCATCCTCTTCTTACAAAAAAGCACCAACTATTGAGAGCATAATTATCATTCTGAGTGTAATGTGCATTGTCCGAAAGTACCACATTGTCTTCTGCATGATTGTGATATTACTCATTCTGAAATATTTATTTCTAGTCTCCTTTAAGACTCTGAAGCAACGTCTGCATTTATGTTTTGCTTCACCCATGGGGACTAGCGAGATACCACTCTAGTATATCCAAGTCATGTGCATTGTGATCTCGTCATGATTTTTAGTTGCATATTATTCATTTTTATTTGTTAGAAACTCTTCACATGATCGAAGGATTGCTTCGTGCATTGTTTTTGTAGCATTGCTCCAATACTTGTTGGACTTGTTCGTAGTACATGCTAATATACATCTAATGAAGCAAAAGAGTTTGTCAAAGTTTTCTTTGTCGCGCCCAGTTCGTTGAACTGAATTGCTTGAGGACAAGCAATATGATGAGCTTGGGGAGTTGATACGTCTCAAACGTATCGACTTTTCCAAACACTTTTGCAATTGTTTTGGCCTCATTATTGCATGATTTGAACGAAACTAACCCGGACTGACGCTGTTTTCAGCAGAGCTGCCTGTATGGTTTTCTTGTGTGCAGGAAAATGGATTTTTAGGTGTCCCGGAAAATTCCAATAAAAATAGAGAAAATACACGCACCGGGAGGAACCCTTGACCAGAAGATGGGCCAGAGGGGGGGTCACCACGCCTCCAGGCGACCTGGTGGTGCGGCCTGCCCCCTGGTCGCGTAGGGAGGCCACCTGGGTGGGGCCCACCTCCTCTGGTTCCCTACCTTGGCTCCTATTTTTACCCGTGACGGAGAAACCCGAGAACATAAGTATTTTTGCCAGTTCTCGACACGGATCCGCTGCCACCCTCGGTTCTTCTCTGGGAGAGCTAATCTGGAGGCTGCTTTGGCCTCCAAAGAAGGGAAATAATCGCCATTGTCATCACCATCGCCACTCCATCACCCTTCCATGGCTTCTCCTTTCATGTGTGAGTAATTCCTTGCTGTAGGTGAAGGGATTGTAGGGATTGGATGAGTTAGATCATGTAATAGTTCGTCAGCTTTTGGGGGCATGTTTCCTATCATCTACTATGGTGTTTATCATGTTTGCTACTACTTGTTACTCTTAATGCTTGTCACTCTAGGCCCAAGCGCCATGATTTCAGATCTGAATACCTTATGTTTTCATGAATTTATTTGTGTTCTAGATCCTATCTATGAGTAGTATGCACCTATTATAGTCCGGAACCGGCGACCCCAACGGTGACAGCTTGGGACACCAAAGGGGATAGACTATAATTTGAGGATTCCATGTATCCATTGATTGTTAATTCTTTGTTCGTGTGCTCTTTGACAGGAGCACCTTAATCTCCATAAGTTCCTTTTGGCCCCTTTGGTAGCGGGATGGTAGGACAAAACATGTTGTGCAAGTTCTTATTGAAAGGACGCACAACTACCTTGGGATACATGCCTAATGTTTGATATTTTCCTAGATGATCATTACTTCTCTGTGTGCCTTTCCCCAAGTTAAATACATGATATCTCTCACCCATGACCAACCATCCATCTCCCTAGCCTACAGTGTTTTAATCCTGCTGGTTACAAGTTGCTTTGCTTTTGCTGTTTTACTTTTGTTGCTTTGTCACCATTATTGTCGTTGCCACCATAGCTTCTATATCACCGTTGCTACTAATATTTTGTTGCCAAGAAAGTATCTTTCACGTGCAATTGAATTGACAACTCAACTGTTAAAGCTTATAAATATTCTTTGGCTCCCCTTGTGTCGAATCAATAAATTGGGTTATCTTACCCGCGAAGACTGTTGCAATCCCCTACACTTGTGGGTTATCATGGCCTTAGTGGCATCTTGTGGAGCATTGTGCCTCCACGCCGCTCCAACAGAGACGTACTTCCCTTCAAAGGGAAGGAACTTCGAGAACACATCCTCGTCTTCATCGGTTCCACTTGTGGTTATTTCTTGCCTTTACTTGTATTTACTTATTGCTTGTCATTGTCTTTGTTAGAATCTCATAGGTTGCTCACCTAGTTGCATATCTAGACAACCTATTAGTTGCTAAACATAATTTGTATTAAGAAAAGTTTAAAATTTGTTAGTTGCCTATTCACCCCCCCCCCCTCTAGTCAACCATATCGATCCTTTCAGCAGCGTCCTGTAAGCTCTCGGCATTTTCTGATGCTTATTGGGCTGGGAGTCCTGATGACATTTCTAATGACATGGATGCCGCCTAGAGGGGTGGTTAATAGGTGCTTTAAAAAATTACAGTTTATGCTTGAACAAATGCAGAATAAAACTAACATTTAATTAGTCATGCACAAAACTTAATAAAACTAGGCTCACCGATGTGCACCAACAACTCATGCTAAGCAAGATAACCAACTAAGTGATAGCAAGATATATAACAAGAGACAATATGGCTATCACAAAGTAAAGTGCATAAGTAATGGGCTCGGGTAAGAGATAACTAAGGCATGCGGAGTCAATGATGTATCCCGAAGTTCACACCCTTGTGGATGAAAATCTCTGTTTGGAGCGGTGTAAAGGCACAATGCTCCCAAAGAAGCCACTAGGGCCACCGTAATCTCCTCACGCCCTCGAACAATGCAAGATGCCATGATTCCACTAAGGGGCCCTTGAGGGTGGTCACCGAACCTGTACAAACAAGATTTGCGCAATCTTGAGAATTTAATAGGAGGCTCCCAACAACACCACGAAACTTCGCCACAATGGAATGTGGCTCTGAGATGACCTCAAATGCTCATGGCAATCTCCATGATCTAATTGGAGGCCCCGACGCTTGCCCGGAGCTTTACATCACAATGATTGAGCTCCGAGGCATGATGACCCACAAGTATAGGGGATCTATCGTAGTCCTTTCGATAAGTAAGAGTGTCGAACCCAACGAGGAGCAGAAGGATCTGAGAAGTGGTTTTCAGCAAGGTAAAATCTCCAACACTGAAATTATCGGTAAGAAGTAGTTGTGTGGTGAGATGATTCATAGCAAGGAACAAGTAACAAAAGTAGCAACGGTGCAGCAAAGTGGCCCAATCACTTTTGTAGCAAGGGACAAGCCTGGACAAAGTCTTATAGGAGGAAAAACGCTCCCGAGGACACATGGGAATTTCTGTCAAGCTAGTTTTCATCATGTTCATATGATTCGCGTTCGTTACTTTGATAGTTTGATATGTGGGTGGACCGGCGCTTGGGTACTGCCCTTACTTGGACAAGAATCCCACTTATGATTAACCCCTCTCGCAAGCATCCACAACTACGAAATAAGAATTAAGACAAAGTCTAACCATAGCATTAAACTAGTGGATTCAAATCAGCCCCTAACGAAGCAACACATAAACTAGGGTTTAAGCTTCTGTCACTCTAGCAACCCATCATCTACTTACTACTTCCCAATGCCTTACTCTAGGCCCAAATAATGGTGAAGTATTATGTAGTCGACGTTCACATAACACCACTAGAGGAAAAACAACATACAACACATCAAAATATCGAACGAATACCAAATTCACATGACTACTTATAGCAAGACTTATCCCATGTCCTCGGGAACAAAAGTAACTACTCACAAAGCATAATCATATTCATGACCAGAGAGGTAATGAGTAGCATCCAAGATCTGAACATAAACTCTTCCACCAAGTAATCAAACTAGCATCAACTACAAGGAGTAATTGACACTACTAATAACCTTACAAGTACCAATCGGAGTCGCTAGACGGAGATTGGTTACAAGTCATGAACTAGGGTTTGGAGATGAGATGGTGTTGATGAAGATGTTAATGGTGAGGAGACCCCTCTGATGAGAGGAGTGTTGGTGATGACGATGGTGACGATTTCCCCCACCAGGAGGGAAGTTTCCCTGGCAGGATCGTCCCGTTGGAGCTCTAGATTGGTTCTGCTCAAGTTCCGCCTCGTGGCGCCAGCGGATCCTCCGAAAAGCCTCCTCCTGATTTTTTTCAGACCGAAACCCTTCTTGTAGCAAAAGAGGGGGGCCAGTGGGCCAGCAGGGAGCCCACAAGCCCCCTAGGCGCGGCCAGGGGGTCGCCGCGCCTAGAAGGCTTGTGGCCACCTGCTGGCGCCCCTCTGGCACTTCTTTGGCCCAATATTTTTTATAAATCCCAAAAAAATCCACGTTGATTTTCACGGCTTTTTGAGTTGTGCATAATAGGCATCTCAAACTTGCTGCTTTTTCAGGCCAGAATTCCAGCTGACGGCATTCTCCCTCTTGATGTAAACCTTGCGAAATAAGAGAGAAAAGGCATAAGTATTGTACCGTGAAGTGAAATAAAAGCCCAAATAGCGATAAATATCAACATGAAAGCATGATGCAAAATGGACGCATCAACTCCCCCAAGCTTAGACCTCACTTGTCCTCAAGCGGAAGCCTAGATCAATAAACATGACCACATGTTTAGAGAGAGAGGTGTGGACAAAACAAGATACGAACATGCAGGCATCATGATCATGATCAGAACAGCAATACCAGCATACAATCTCTCATGATAAAGTGACAATTCCTTCACAAAGTAAAGCATGGATCAAGAACCTTACCGAGAATTAACAACCGATAGCCTTTGGTCATTGAAGCAATTGCAATTTATCACAACATCAGAAGGAGTCAAATAAGAGCTTGTAAAGCAAATCCACATACTCAATCATCTTTTCGTTCTCTACAATTGCTACAACTCACGTGGTACTCATGAGATCAAAGTTTCAGCTGGACACAGAGAAAGATAGGGGCTTATAGTTTCGCCTCCCAACTGCTTACCTCAAGGGTAATGTAAACAATAATAATTCATGAATACTTACCTCCAAGTTGACATATGAATATAGATCTTTCCCAAGCATATGACCTTAGCCAAGATAAAGGCGAAATAGGGAATTGGTGAAGATCACCATGACTCTTTCAAGGGAAAAAACTAAAGGTACAAGATAGGCCCTTCACAGAGGGAAGCAGATGTTGTCATGCGCTTTTGAGGTTTGGACGTGCGTCCTCTTAGTGTGGAGGAACGTCACTTTATATTGCCTCCTCTGATAAAGAACTTTATTATGCAGTCTGTCGCTTGTATGTCTTCCTCATCACAGGTTCGTACAAAGCTTATTTTCCACACACTAATAGATCATACATATTAGGGAGCAATTCTTATTGCTTGCACCGATGACAACTTACTTGAGGGATCTTATTCAATCCATAGGTAGGTATGGTGGACTCTCATGGCAAAACTGAGTTGAAGGTTTATGGATGCACAAGTAGTATCTCTACTTGGTGCGGGAGTTTTGGCTAATACGAGGTGGAAGCAATCATCACATGCTAAGGGATCTCTAATCATATAACATTGTTTGGAGCCAAGCAAAGACAATTCATTATGTTGTCTTCCTTGTCCAACATCTACTTCTAAGCATGTAATAGTTTAGTGAGTGTTCACAATCATAGATGGTGTCAAAGATGATATATTTATATGTGAACCTCTCCTTCTTTATCACTTCCTATTAATTGCAACAATGACCAAGGTCTGCGTTTTTTTATATGTGAAGCCATCACTTCCCATAAGATCATTACATGATCTTTCATGTTTTTGTTCTTTTCTCAATCTTTGGATCATGGCAAGAGGCAAGGCCCTTCAACTAAGACACTCTTTATTATATGGCTCACGAGCTTGAATACATCGGGCGTGACAGAAAGCAAAACTCAAGACTAAAACACTAAGACTTTTATTCTAATAGAGAAAGAGAAAACTAAAAAGGAACAAACTAACACAAAGGTAAAGGCAAAAGATGTGATGGTGATACTATACCGGGGCAACTCCCCAAAGCTTGGCACAAGCCAAGGGGATTGCCCATACCCATGCTTAGTTGTCTTCCTTTGGAGATGTTGGTGGTGGAGTTGTTGCAATCTTTGATTCCAAGAGGGCCATTAATCTTTGATTTATACCTTGGAGATATGTGATATGTTTCTCCAGCAAAACAACTTCACGAGTGAGATAAGTATTGCGAGAACGAGTTGTTCCACAAAACCTCAAGAGTTCAATCAAGGATGGAGACAGTAGGTGGAGGTAGGGTTGGAGGAAATCCACTTCTTCAACTTCTTCCTTGTTGAGCACAGATTGCACTTCGTCCCATGCATGATTCTTCTCCTTAGTTTTGCCCTTGGTTTCTTTAGGTAGCCTTTCCCTGGCCTCCATGACCTCCGGTCTTTTCAGATCAGCATTTACTTCTCCATAGACTTGAGGGGGATTGTTCTCCCCCACAGATTCCTGGGACGACATCTTGCTATAAATCTGCGGTAGAAAACAGGCTCGAAACGAAAACAGAGGAAATTTGCGTGATACAAGGGTCAGACCTTTCGGGAGAATATATAATGATTTTTTCCGACCAGAAGGAGTACTCCGCAAGAAAACGGAGTACGGGAGGCACATGAGGTAGCCACAAGCCCCCGAGGCACGGCCAGGGGTGGGCCCGCGCCTGGCAGGCTTGTCGCCTCCTCGCGCGCTTTCCGGACTACTTCCAATTTTTCTATTTTTTCAAATATTCCAAAACAGAGAAAAAATCCTACTAGAAAATTTTGGAGTCTGTTTTCTTACCGAATCACATACCTCTTCGTTTTCGGAGTCTTAAACAGGCTGATAAATATCCCTTAGGTATTCTTCCGGAGTTATGGTATTGATAATATTGCTTTCAACATTTATGGGAGTACCTGAGATATAATGCTTGATTCTCTGCCCATTTACAACTCTCGGACAATTACCTTCTGTGTTGTTGATCTTGATAGGACCGGAACGATATACTTCGTGAAAAATATAGGGACCTTCCCATTTAGAGAGAAGCTTGCCTCCAAAAAATCTTAAACAAGAATTATATAGAAAGACATAATCACCTACATTGAACTCACGCTTTTGTATCCTTTTATCGTGCCACCTCTTAACCTTTTCTTTGAACAACTTGGCATTCTCATATGCCTGAGTTCTCCATTCATCAAGCAAGCTAATATCAAATAACCTCTTCTCACCAGCAAGTTTAAAATCAAAGTTGAGCTCTTTGATTTCCCAATAAGCCTTATGCTCTAGCTCAAGAGGTAAATGACATGCTTTACCGTACACCATTTTGTACGGAGACATGCCCATGGGATTCTTATAGGCAGTTCTATAAGCCCACAGTGCATCATCGAGCTTCTTAGACCAATTCTTTCTAGACCTGTTGACAGTCTTTTGCAGAATTAGTTTAATCTCTCTATTGCTTAGCACTACTTGACCACTGGACTCAGGGTGATAGGGAGACGCAATTCTATATTTGACATCGTACTTAGCAAGCGTTTTACGGAAAGCACCATGAATGAAATGTGAACCACGGTCGGTCATTAAATATCTAGGGACTCCAAATCTAGGGAAAATAACTTCTTTAAGCATCCTGATAGAGGTGTTGTGATCAGCACTACTAGTGGGGATAGCTTCTACCCACTTAGTGATGTAATCAACAGCAACTAGGATGTGAGTATACACGTTGGATTTTGGAAAAGGTCCCATATGATCAAAGCCCCCAAACATCAAATGGTTCAATAACAAGTGAATAGTTCATAGGCATTTCCCGACGTTTACTGATATTACCTATTCTTTGACATTCGTCACAAGACAAGACAAACTTATGGGCATCCTTGAAGAGAGTGGGCCAATAGAAACCTAAATGCAATACCTTGTGTCCAGTTCCATCTCCCGCATGGTGTCCTCCGTAGGCCTCGGAGTGACACTTATGTAGGATCTGTCCCTGTTCATGTTCAGGTACACAACATCTAATAACACCATCTACTCCTTCCTTATAAAAGTGAGGATCATCCCAAAAGTAATGTCTCAAGTCAAAGAAGAATTTCTTCTTTTCCTGGTATGTGAAACTAGGTGGTATATATTTGGCAACAATATAGTTTGCATAATCAGCATACCATGGTGCCATACGTGAAGCATTGATGACATTCAATTGCTCAACCGGAAAGCTATCATCAATAGGTTGTGGGTCATCAAGAACATTCTCCAACCTAGACAAGTTATCTGCTACTGGGTTATCAGCACCCTTCCTGTCGACAACGTGCAAGTCAAATTCTTGTAGCAAGAGAACCCATCTGATAAGTCTAGGTTTAGCGTCCTTCTTCTCCATGAGGTACTTAATAGCAGCGTAATCAGTGTGAATAGTGACTTTGGAATCAACTATGTAAGATCTGAACTTTTCATATGCAAACACGACTACTAAAAATTCCTTTTCCATAGTGGCATAGTTTCTTTGGGCACTGTCTAGAGTTTTACTAGCATAGTGAATAACATTCAACTTGTTATCAACTCTTTGCCCTAGGACAGCACCAACAGCATAATCACTAGCATCACACATGATTTCAAAAGGTAAGTTCCAATCAGGTGGTTGAACAATAGGTGCGGTTATCAAAGCCTTCTTAAGTATTTTGAAGGCTTCCTCACAATCATCGTCAAAAACAATAGGAATATCCATTTGCGAGAGATTGGTAAGAGGCCTAGAAATCTTAGAGAAGTCTTTAATGAACCTTCTATAGAAACCAGCATGACCAAGGAAACTTCTTATACCCTTGATATCTGTGGGGTATGACATTTTCTTGATTGCGTCAACCTTAGCCTTATCGACTTCAATACCTCTTTTAGAAATTTTATGTCCTAAGACGATGCCTTCATTAACCATAAAGTGGCACTTCTCCCAATTCAAGACAATATTGGTGTCCTTACATCTCTGCAAGACTCGATCAAGGTTGCTGACGCAATCATCAAAAGAAGACCCGTAAACGGAGAAGTCATCCATGAAAACCTCAACAATCTTTTCACAGAAGTCAAAGAATATAGCCATCATACATCTTTGAAAGGTGGAAGGTGCATTACATAAGCCAAAAGGCATACGTCTATAAGCAAAGGTAACGAAAGGGCAGGTGAAAGTGGTTTTCTCCTGGTCAGATTGTGCAACTGGTATTTGGGAGAAACCAGAATAGCCGTCTAGAAAGCAGAAGTGTGTGTGTTTAGACAGTCTTTCTAGCATTTGGTCGATAAAAGGCAAAGGGTAATGATCACTAGTAGAAAACAAGGCTACCGTTCGGCCCTGGCCAGCCCATTAGTCCCGGTTCTTCAAGAACCGGGACCATAGAAAGCCCACTAGTATAATAACAAGAACCGGTTCTTCAAGAACTGGTATTAGACCCGGTTCATGAGCCCAGGGGGCCGGCCGGGGCCTCGTTGGCGTTGGTCCTGGTTCGGGTGGAACCATTTGTCCCGGTTCGAGCCACGTACCGGGACCAATGGTCCTCGCTGCTGGCCCACAACCTTTAGTCCCGGTTCATGCCACGAACCGGGACAAATAACTTGCCTACATATATACCCACCGCTGCGGCAGAGCACTCCACAGTGCTCTGTTTTTGTCGAGCCGGCGAGGGGAGGGCATTTGGGTGCTCTAGTTCACCTCCTATGCACATGAGGTGTTCGATGAAATGCCCGAGCCACACTAGTTAAACTTTCTCCTCTCGAAACTCGACCACCAATCTCCATTTTCAACGAGATTATCTAGATTTAGCGGTCCGTCACGCCCCGTCCCCGCCCAGTCTTCACCGCCGTCGATCGCCCGCGCCGATCTCGTCGCCGTCACCACCGTGGTGAGCCTCTTGTTCTTATCTTCTTTCTGAAAGAAAAAAATCCTGACTTCAGATAGATACTTGTCTAATTTTCTTACTTTTATTATTCCTTGTTATTATATAGTGCGATGGTTTTGGTATCCGCCCCCGTCGGCCCTCGTCATGTCTATGATTCACATGTGGTATATATTATCTTTTCATAACTATTTGGTTCATTTATTGTTTATGACAATTATGATGACCAACGTGACATATATTTTTAATCTAGGAGGTATGTGAACCGGAAATTCCAACCCACCTAGAAATGCTTCTCGAGAAGTTAACTTTGGTTGAAAAAGAAAACAAATACTTGAAGGAAAAATTGAAAATAATTGAGGATAAGAATATGGAAATGGAGTTGCATGTTGCCGAGGTCATTGACGATCGCACGATGAAGATCGATGCGATGCGGTTGAAGATGGATGCAATGCGCTTGAAGATGGATGAAATGCGCTTGAAGATTAGGAATATTAGAAAAATATGCCATTGATAAAGAGGCTTGGTATCATTATGCTGTTGGGTCAATTGTTACCTTACTTGCCATTTTGATCTCGTTTGGTGTTGCATTTAAATGTTTTACATAGTTGTATGTTGTTTTATGAGAGAACTTTATGTATTTATTTTTCAATAATAACATCTGATCACTATTGTGCTTTGGTTTTAATGTGATGATGAACTTGTATTAATTTGGTCATTTCTCTATTCATTTTGTTCTGCAATGGTTTTTTGATATATACTTAATTTCATAATAGAGGTGAACCGCCAATGGATGTACGGTGACCGACGCACTTTGGAGTACATTACGAACCGGGACTAATGCCCGAGTCGAAAAGGGTTGTAAATTGATGATGTGGCTTTGAATGGTGCATTTTGAACACAGAAAAACTACGGAGTTCAAATAAGTTCAAAAAAATGAAATCCCTTTGTAACAAACGAGTTTTCGTACGAAACCCTGATACTTCGAAAGAGATTGTCCGTTTTGTACACGAAGTGCATCCAGTTTTTGTCGTAACCCTCTCAACTTTCTCGCACATGCTATGTGGGTGAAATGATGATACCATGACAACTTGGAACCTTTTCAGAGTTCATTCCAAATGTTTTTCAATTTCATGGTCTTATAGCTCATAATAATCAGTAAATGCATGAAAAATAACAAATGAAGTCAGAAAGGGTTGTAAATTGATGATGTGGCTTTGAATGGTGCATTTTGAACACACAAAAACTATGGAGTTCAAATAAGTTCAAAAAAATGAAATCCCTTTGTAACAGACGAGTTTCCGTATGAAACCCTGATACTTCGAAAGAGATTGTCCATTTTGTACACGAAGTGCATCCAGTTTTTGCCGTAACCCTCTCAACTTTCTCGCACATGCTATGTGGGTGAAATGATGATACCATGCCAACTTGCAACCTTTTCAGAGTTCATTTCAAATGCTTTTCAATTTCATGGTCTTATAGCTCAAAATAATCAGTAAATGCATGAAAAATAACAAATGAAGTCAGAAAGGGTTGTAAATTGATGATGTGGCTTCGAATGGTGCATTATGAACACAGAAAAACTATGGAGTTGAAATAAGTTCAAAAAATGAAATCCCTTTGTAACAGACGAGTTTCCGTATGAAACCCTGATACTTCGAAAGAGATTGTCCGTTTTGTACACGAAGTGCATCCAGTTTTTGCCGTAACCCTCTCAACTTTCTCGGACATGCTATGTGGGTGAAATGATGATACCATGCCAACTTGGAACCTTTTCAGAGTTCATTTCAAATGCTTTTCAATTTCATGGTCTTATAGCTCAAAATAATCAGTAAATGCATGAAAAATAACAAATGAAGTTAAAAGGGTTGTAAATTGATGATGTGGCTTTGAATGGTGCATTTTGAACACAGAAAAAGTATGGAGTTCAAATAAGTTCAAAAAATGAAATCTCTTTGTAACACACGAGTTTCCGTATGAAACCATGATACTTCGAAAGAGATTGTCCGTTTTGTACATGAAGTGCATCCAGTTTTTGCCGTAACCCTGTCAACTTTCTCGCACATGCTATGTGGGTGAAATGATGATACCATGCCAACTTGGAACCTTTTCAGAGTTCATTTCAAATGCTTTTCAATTTCATGGTCTTATACCTCATAATAATCAGTAAATGCATGAAAAATAACAAATGAAGTCAGAAAGGGTTGTAAATTGATGATGTGGCTTTGAATGGTGCATTTTGAACACATAAAAACTATGGAGTTCAAATAAGTTCGAAAAAATGAAATCCCTTTGTAACAGACGAGTTTCCGTATGAAACCCTGATACTTCGAAAGAGATTGTCTGTTTTGTACACGAAGTGCATCCAGTTTTTGCCGTAACCCTCTCAACTTTATCGCACATGCTATGTGGGTGAAATGATGATACCATGCCAACTTGGAACCTTTTCAGAGTTCATTTGAAATGCTTTTCAATTTCATGGTCTTATAGCTTAAAATAATTGGTAAATGCATGAAAAATAACAAATGAAGTCAGAAAGGGTTGTAAATTGATGATGTGGCTTTGAATGGTGCATTTTGAACACAAAAAAACTATGGAGTTCAAATAAGTTCAAAAAAATGAAATCCCTTTGTAACAGACGAGTTTCCGTATGAAACCCTGATACTTCGAAAGAGATTGTCCTTTTGTACACGAAGTGCATCCAGTTTTTGCCGTAACCCTCTCAACTTTCTCGCACATGCTATGTGGGTGAAATTATGATACCATGCCAACTTGGAACCTTTTCAGAGTTCATTTCAAATGCTTTTCAATTTCATGGTCTTATAGCTCAAAATAATCAGTAAATGCATGAAAAATAACAAATGAAGTTAGAAAGGGTTTTAGATACGAACCGGGACAAAAGGATTGCCTATATAAACCCTCCCCCCTCCCACCCCTCTCCTGTGTTTTTGGGTGTTGAGGTGTGAGCATGGATGCCATGCTCTTGCCACTCTACCTCGTGCATATGAGAGAAGAAGAATGTCGGCTGTTGTTATGGGGGTCGCTCTTCCTTCTTCTCCTTGTGCTAGATATTTGTTATGCATTAGGGGACGAAGGAATATCGGTCATCATCAACGGTCGAAAAATCAGGTGAGGGAGTGTCCACCATATATGAGAGAAACTTTAATAGCAAAAAGAATTATCATAAAATAAAATAAATAAGTAATTATAAACAAAATAAAATAAAATAAATAAGTATTTTGTTGTAAGTAGAAACAAAACAAAACAAGCTAACTAGCACTTTGAATTTAAGTAGAAACAAAACAAAATAAACAAAACAAAAAATAAAAGAAAAAATAATTAGTAAATGCAACTAATATTATCAAAGTATTTTCTGTTAAAAATCATTAAAAGCAAAAAGAATTTTCATAAAGAACTTTTTTTGTTAGAAACTTTAATGGCAAAAAGAATTATCATAAAATAAAATAAATAAGTAATTAGAAACAAAAAAACAAAAAAATAAGTATTTTGTTGTAAGGAGAAACAAAACAAAATAAGCTAACTAAAAAAATAAACAAAACAAAAATAAAGCAAAAAGCAAAACAAAAATAATGGAAAAAAAATTAAAAAATAGATGTTCCTCTCCACGTTGGAGCCGCGGCGGAGCTTATAAACAGGCTCGGAAGCCCTTCGCTTAGCGAGGTGGGACTAAACATTAAACCGCACCATGGCTGTGGCAGGAAACCGGTACCAATGCAAAAAAAGAAATTAAATAAATAAAGCAAAAAAGAAAACAAAAAAACTAGGAAAAAATAAAAATTTGCCACCAACTGGGCCACCACGGCCTGAATACGACTAGAAACCCATCCATGGGCCAGGAGTCAAGCCCGCAGTAGGCCCATCAGGCAAAGCATTAGCAAGTAGGCCCGTAAGCCTGCAGTGGAGAGGATCTCGAGAGGGGTACGGCAGTGGGGCTTATAAACCACTGCGCGCCCCTCTCAACTAGCGAGGTGGGACTAAACTTTGGCCGCGACACGGGCAGCACACGGGCCTTTGGTACCGGTTCGTGGCACCAACCGGTACCAATGCCCACCCTTTAGTCCCGGTTGGTGCCACGAACCGGTACCAATGGCTTTGCTATATAAGCCAGCAGTTGTGAAAATTCCGTCAGTTTCTTCGATTCCTCCGACGACGCCGCCAGGCTGCCCGACCTCACCGTCGTCGCCCTGCCCCCGACCACGCCGCCGTTACCCGGCCCGACCACGCCGTCGTCGCCCCTGCCCCCCGACCACGCCGCGCGCCCTCGCCATGCCTCTATTGTGCCACTACCCGCCCCGTCGACGCCGTCGCCGCCCTTTGCCCCGTCGATCGCCATCGCCCCTGCCCCGACCATGCCGCCGTCGCCCTGCCCCGACCACGCCGCCGTCGCCGCCCTCTACACCGACGTCGGCGCCGTGCCTCTCCTTGGTCAGGCCGGCACCGCCCACCCTTTCCTCTCCTTTGTTCATATAAATGATGATTTGTTTTTTGCATTTTTATAAAAATGTATATATGTATGTATGTTCTCTGTGCATATAAAAGTTATATTTTTAGTACATTTGGGTACATTTTAGGTTAGTTTTATCTATATATGTTCTCTGATTTAGTACATTTTAGCTTAGTTTCATTTTTATAAAAGTTTTATATATTTAGGAAAAGAAGGAAGAGAAGGAAGAAGAAGAAAAAGTTTTATATATGCAAAACTTACATTTTTAAAAAAGTATTATATATAGCTAGGAAGATAACGAAGAAGAAGAAAAAGAATGAGAGGAGAAAAAGGAAAATAAGAAGAGGAAGAAGGGAGAAGAAGAGGAGAGGAAGAAGAGGAGAAATAAATAAGAAGAGGAAAAAAGAAGAAAAAGAAGAGGAGAAGAAGAAAGGAATAGAGGAGAAAGAAGAAAAACTTTCTCCTCTATTCCTTTCTTCTTCTCCTTTTTTTCTTCTTTTTTTTCTTCGATTGCTTCTCTTCTATTCCTTTCTTCTTCTCCTCTTTTTATTTCTTCTTTTGTCTTCTTATTTTTTATTGGGTACGTCGTTGTCGATATACCCCCTCCTGGTCGAACTTCAACACGAGGGGGGTACCGATATACCCCCTCCCCGATAACATTATTTTCCCATGTATATGTATGTCGCGTCGTTGTCGATATAACCCCCTCCCGGATAACTTCGACAAGAGGGGCGGTGGATATATATACCCACTCTCGACCGTGATAAATTATACCACAGGAGAACCCCCCTCGGCCCTCTCGCTCGACCAAAACTCTCGAGGACACCCAAACCCTAGAGAAAAAATGATTTTGGTCTCCTACCCCCTCCCGCCGTGCCCCTACCCGACAAACTCTCTCGAGGCCACCCAAATTTACCAAGTTAAAAGAGCGTTGTCGTTGAGGTCACCCCAAACCCTTGAAGCGTTGTGTCGAGGCCACCCCAAACCCTTGAAGCGTTGTCTAGGCCACCCCAAACCCTAGAGAAGCAGCGTCGAGGCCACTAACATGATTCCTTATTGTGATTAGCTAGCTAGTTCTTTGTTTGCCACTAATATATATCCATTTGTACCATGTTTGAATAATAATTGACATGCTGTAAATATTTGCAGAAACTATGGAAAACTCCCGAGACGAAGAGGAAGAAGCGATGTTGGGGGAGATAATCGCACAAGGAAGTGGTGTCGTTGCGTCGTTTCTCGGAGACACCGATGGTCTGGAAGGACCGGGTGAAGAAGAGGGCTATGTTCATGATGATCTGGAAGGACCGGGTGAAGAAGAGGGCGTTCATGATGATCTGGAAGGACAGGGTGAAGAAGAGGGTGTTCATGACGGCTTCGTTGACCGAACCGAGTCCGGCCAGGTATATATATATTAGTTAAGCCCGTGTTGACTAGTTAATTGATGCATTCATTGTTTTCATATGTACACATATTAATTAACTCTCGTCTTTCTTCTTTTTTCTGTAACCCTCCGGATCGACCTCAACTTCGGTAAAGAAACGAGGCCCGAAGAAAAAGTTGCGCTCGGATGAAAGGTTTGAGATCACAGCAATCGCGCGCGATGGCAAGCCGATTGAACCCATCCAGACAAGGGATGCATTTCGTGCTTAGTGCGGGGTTCTTGTTAGGGACAAGATCCCGATCAGTATCCAGCAATGGTTAAAGCCAAAGAAGGAAGACCCTGAGGTGCCGACGTCTTATGTCTCCGATAAACAGAAAGAAGATCTTTGGACAACGCTTAAGGAAAATTTCACCCTGCCGTCAGAGGAGGATCCAGAGAAGCCAGTTAAAGAGGAATTGATCAAGTCTCATGCTCTTAAGAACATGGCAGAACTATTCAGGAGGTGGAAGAATTAGCTAAAAACGTTTGTCGACAAAGAAGAGACACCAGAATTCACCGGCCGGTTTGAGAAGATCAGATATCAATGGCCCACATTTGTGTCCCACAAGACATCGGAAAAGAGTAAGAAGATGTCAGCGAAAAACAAGAAAAATGCTGCGAAGAAGAAGCATCACCATCGCACGGGGTCAGGTGGTTACCTCAAAGCCCGACCTTTGTGGGACAACGCTGAGAATGACCTGGTTGCTAAAGGGGTCGAACCAGAGACATTGAGATGGCCAGACCGTTGCCGGACTTGGTTCTTCGGGGTTGGCGGTGTTGGGGAACGTCGCATGGGAAACAAAAAATTTCCTACGCGCACGAAGACCTATCATGGTGATGTCCATCTACGAGAGGGGATGTGTGATCTACGTACCCTTGTAGACCGTACAGCAGAAGCGTTAGTGAACGCGGTTGATGTAGTGGAACGTCCTCACGTCCCTCGATCCGCCCCGCGAACCGTCCCGCGATCAGTCCCACGATCTAGTGCCGAACGGACGGCACCTCCGCGTTCAGCACACGTACAGCTCGACGATGATCTCGGCCTTCTTGATCCAGCAAGAGAGACGGAGTGGTAGAAGAGTTCTCCGGCAGCGTGACGGCGCTCCGAAGGTTGGTGATGATCTTGTCTCAGCAGGGCTCCGCCCGAGCTCCGCAGAAACGCGATCTAGAGGAAAAACCGTGGAGGTATGTGGTCGGGCTGCCGTGGAAAAGTCGTCCCAAATCAGCCCTAAAACCTCCGTATATATAGGTGGGAGAGGGGGGCCTTGCCTTGGGGCTCAAGGAGCCCCAAGGGGGTCGGCCGAGCCAAAGGGGGGAAGGTCTCCCCTTCTAAACCGAATCCAACTTGGTTTGGAAGGTGGAGTCCTTCTTCCCTTTCCCACCTCCTCCTTTTTTTTCTTTTCTCTTTGATTTTCTTCCTATGGCGCATAGGGCCTTCTTGGGCTGTCCCACCAGCCCACTAAGGGATGGTGCACCACCCCCAAGGCCTATGGGCTTCCCCGGGGTGGGTTGCCCCCCTCCCCCCCCCCCCCCCCCGGTGAACACCCGGAACCCATTCGTCATTCCCGGTACATTCCCGGTAACTCCGAAAACCTTCCGGTAATCAAATGAGGTCATCCTATATATCAATCTTCGTTTCCGGACCATTTCGGAAACCCTTGTGACGTCTGTGATCTCATCCGGGACTCCGAACAACATTCAGTAACCAACCATATAACTCAAATACGCATAAAACAACGTCGAACCTTAAGTGTGCAGACCCTGCGGGTTCGAGAACTATGTAGACATGACCCGAGTGACTCCTCGGTCAATATCCAATAGCGGGACCAGGATGCCCATATTGTATCCTACATATTCTACGAAGATCTTATCGTTTGAACCTCAGTGCCAAGGATTCATATAATCCCGTATGTCATCCCCTTTGTCCTTCGGTATGTTACTTGCCCGAGATTCGATCGTCAGTATCCGCATACCTATTTCAATCTCGTTTACCGGCAAGTCTCTTTACTCGTTCCGTAACACAAGATCCCGCAACTTACACTAAGTCACATTGCTTGTAAGGCTTGTGTGTGATGTTGTATTACCGAGTGGGCCCCCAGATACCTCTCCGTCACACGGAGTGACAAATCCCAGTCTCGATCCATAATAACTCAACTAACACCTTCGGAGATACCTGTAGAGCATCTTTATAGTCACCCAGTTACGTTGCAACGTTTGATACACACAAAGCATTCCTACGGTGTTAGTGAGTTATATGATCTCATGGTCATAGGAACAAATACTTGACACGCAGAAAACAGTAGCAACAAAATGACACGATCAACATGCTACGTCTATTAGTTTGGGTCTAGTCCATCACATGATTCTCCTAATGATGTGATCTCGTTATCAAGTAACAACACTTGCCTATGGTCAAGAAATCTTGGCCATATTTGATCAACGAGCTAGTCAACTAGAGGCTTACTAGGGACAGTGTTTTGTCTATGTATCCACACAAGTATTGTGTTTCCAATCAATACAATTATAGCATGGATAATAAACGATTATCATGATCTAAGAAATATAATAATAACTAATTTATTATTGCCTCTAGGGCATATTTCCAACAGTCTCCCACTTGCACTAGAGTCAATAATCTAGTTTACATCACCATGTGATTCCAACGAATCCAACACCCATATAGTTATGGGGTCTGATCACCTCTTGCTCATGAGAGAGGTTTTAGTCAACGGTTCTGAAATTTTCAGATCCGTGTATTCTTTACAAATCTTTATGTCATCTTATAGATGCTTCTACTATGTGCTACTTGGAAATACTCCAAATATCTACTCTACTATACGAATCCATTTCACTACTCATAGTTATTCGGATTAGTGTCAAAGCTTACATCGACGTAACCCTTTACGACGAACTCTTTAACCACCTCCATAATCGAGATAAATTCCTTAGTCCATCAGTTACTAAGGATAAATTTTGACCGCTGCTAGTGATTCAATCATGGATCACTCTCTGTACCTCTCAACAGACTTGCTCCAAGGCACACATCAGGTGCTGTACTCAACATGGCATACTTTAGAGTCTACGGCTAAGGCATAGAAGACGACCTTTGTCTATTCTCTTTATTCTGCCATGGTCGGGTTTTGAGTCTTACTCAAATTCACACCTTACAACGCAACCAAGAACTCCTTCTTTGCTGATCTATTTTGAACTCCTTCAAAACTTGTTAAGGCATGCATCTTGTTGAAACTTCTATTAAGCGTTTTGATCTATCTCCATAGATCTTGATGCTCAATGTTCAAGTAGCTCAATCCAAGTTTTCCTTTGAAACTCCTTTCAAAAAACCTTGTATGCTTTACAGAAATTCTACATTACTTCTGATCCACAATATGTCAACCACATATACTTATCAGAAATTCTATAGTGCTCCCACTCACTTCTTTGGAAATACAAGTTTCTCATAAACCTTGTACAAATCCAAAATCTTTGATCACCTCATCAAAGTGTATATTCCAACTCCGAGATGCTTGCACCAGTCCATTGAAGGATCACTGGAGCTTGCATACTTGTTAGTATCTTTAGGATCGACAAAACCTTCTGGTTGGATCACATACAATGTTTGCTCAAGGAAACCGTTGAGGAAACAATGTTTTGACATCCTATGTGCAATATTTCATAAATAATGCAGTAACTACTAACATAATTCCAACAGACTTTTAGCATCGCTACGAGTGAGAAAGTCTCATCATAGTCAACTGTTTGATCTTGTCAGAAACATCTTTGCGACAAGTCAAGCTTTTCTTAATAGTGACTTATCACCATCGTCGTCTGTCTTCCTTACAAAGATCCATCTTTACTCAATAGTCTTACTACCATCAAGTAGTTCCTCCAAAGTCTACACTTTGTTTTATATATGGATCCTCTCTCGGATTTCATGGCCTCAAGCCATTTGTCGGAATCCAGGCCCACCATTGCTTCTCCATAACTCGTAGGTTCACTGTTGCTCAACAACATGACCTCCAAGACAGGGTTACCATACCACTCTGCAGTAGTACGCGACCTTGTCAACCTATGAAGTTTGTAGTAACTTGATCCGATGCTCGATGATCACCATCAGCTTTCACTTCAATTGGTGTAGGCGCCACAGGAACAACTTCCTGCGCCCTGCTACACATTGGTTGAAGTGATGGTTCAATAACCTTATCAAGTTTTACCACCCTCCCACTCAATTCTTTCGAGAGAAACCTTTCCTCGAGAAAGGATCCGTTTCTAGAAACAAACACTTTGCTTTCGGATCTGAGATAGGAGATGTACCCAACTGTTTTGGATATCCTATGAAGATGCATTTATCCGCTTTGGGTTCGAGCTTATCAGACTAAAACTTTTTCACATAAGTGTCGAAGCCCCAAACTTTCAAGAAACGACAGTTTAGATTTCTCTAAATCTCATTCTATACGGTGTCATCTCAACGGAAATACGCGGTGCCCTATTTAAAGTGAATGTGGTTGTCTCTAATGCATAACCCATAAACGATAGTGGTAATTCAATAAGAGATATCATAGCATGCACCATACCAAATAGTGCGTGGCTATGACGTTCAGACACATCATCACACTATGATGTTCCAGGTGGCATGAACTGCGAAACAATTTCCACATTGTCTTAATTGCGTACCAAAACTCGTAACTCAGATAATCATTTCTATGATCATATCGTAGACAGTTTATCCTCTTGTTACGACGAACTTCACTCCGAAACAGAATTGAACTTTTCAATATTTCAGACTTGTGATTCATTAAGTAAATACTCTTGTATCTACTCAAATAGTCATTGAAGTAAGAACATAATGACATCCACTGCGTGCCTCGGCACCCATTGGACTGCATACATCAAAATGTATCACTTCCAACAAGTTACTATCTTGTTTCATCTCAATGAAAACAAGGCCTTGCTCATGTGGTGTGATTTGCATGTCACTAGTGATTCAAAATCAAGTGAGTATAAAGATCCATCAGCATGGAGCCTCTTCATGCAATTTACCAACATGACTCAAGCGGCAGTGCCACAAGTAAGTGGTACTATCATTACCTCGTATCTTTTGGCACCAATATCATGAACATGTGTAACACTACGATCGAGATTCAATAAACCATTGAAGGTGATTATTCAAGAAAATAGAGTAACCATTATTCTCTTTAAATGAATAATCGTATTGCAATAAACATGATCCAATCATGTTCATGCTTAACGCAAGCACCAAATAACAATTATTTAGGTTTAACACCAATCCCGATGGTAGAGGGAGCGTGCGACGTTTGATCATATCAACCTTGGAAACACTTCCAACACGTATCGTCACCTCGCCTTTAGCTAGTCTCCGTTTATGCCATAGCTTTCATTTCGTGTTACTAATCACTTAGCAACCGAACCGGTATCCAATACCCTCATGCTACTAGGAGTACTAGTAAAGTACACATCAACATCATGTATATCAAATATACTTCTTTCGACTTTTGCCAGCCTTCTTATCTACCAAGTATCTAGAGTTGCTCCGCCTCAGTGACTATTCCCCTCATTACAGAAGCACTTAGTCTCGGGTTTGGGTTTAATCTTGGGTCTCTTCATTGGTGCAGCAACTGTTTTGCCGTTTCACGAAGTATCCCTTCTAGCCCTTGCCTTTCTTGAAACTTAGTGGTTTTACTAACCATCAACTATTGATGCTCCTTCTTGATTTCTACTTTCGCTGTGTCAAACATCGTGAATCGCTCAAGGATCTTTGTATCTATCCTTGATATGTTATAGTTCATCACGAAGCTCTCACAGCTTGGTGGCAGTGACTTTGGAGAACCATCACTATCTCATCTGGAAGATTAACTCCCACTTGATTCAAGCGATTGTCATACTTAGACAATCTGAGCGCATGCTCAATGATTGAGCTTTTCTCCTCCACTTTGTGGACAAAGAATCTTGTCGGAGGTCTCGTACCTCTTAACAAGGGCACGAGCATGAAATCAAAATTTCATCTCTTTAGAACATCACTTATGTTCCGTGACGTTTCAAAACGTCTTCGGTGCCTTGCTTCTAAGCCATTAAGTGTTTTGCACTGAACTATCATGTAGTCATCAGAAACGTGTATGTCGGATGTTCACAGCATCCACAGACGACGCTCGAGGTGCAGCACACCGAGTGGTGCATTAAGGACATAAGCCTTCTGCACAGCAACGAGGACAATCCTCTTCAAAGTTTGCTACTATCAACTTTCAACTAAATTTTCTCTAGGAACATATAAAAAGAGTAGAGCTATAGCGCAAGCTACATCGTAATTCGCAAAGACCATTAGACTATGTTCATGACAATTACTTCAGTTAATCATATTACTTAAGAACTCCCACTCAAAAAAGTACATCTCTCTAGTCATTTGAGTGGTACATGATCCAAATCCACTATCTCAAGTCCGATCATCACGTGAGTCGAGAATAGTTTCAGTGGTAAGCATCTCTATGCTAATCATATCAACTATACGATTCATGCTCGACCTTTCGGTGTCATGTGTTCCAAGGCCATGTCTGCACATGCTAGGCTCGTCAAGCTTAACCCGAGTGTTCTGCGTGTGCAACTGTTTTGCACCTGTTGTATGTGAACGGTGAGTCTATCACACCCGATCATCACGTGGTGTCTCGAAACGAAGAACTGTCGCAATGGTGCACAGTCGGGGAGAACACAATTTCGTCTTGAAATTTTAGTGAGAGATCACCTCATAATGCTACCATCGTTCTAAGCAAGATAAGGTGCAAAAAGGATTAACATGACATGCAATTCATAAGTGACATGATATGGCCATCATCATGCGCTTCTTGATCTCCATCACCAAAGCACCGGCACGATCTTCTTGTCACCGGCGTCACACCATGATCTCCATCATCATGATCTCCAACAACGTGTCGCCATCGGGGTTGTCGTGCTACTAATGCTATTACTACTAAAGCTACGTCCTAGCAATATAGTAAACGCATCTGCAAGCACAAACGTTAGTTTAAAGACAACCCTATGGCTCCTGCCGGTTGCCGTACCATCGACGTGCAAGTCGATATTAACTATTACAACATGATCATCTCATACATCCAATATATCACATCACATCGTTGGCCATATCACATCACAAGCATACCCTGCAAAAACAAGTTAGACGTCCTCTAATTTTGTTGTTGCATGTTTTACGTGGTGACCATGGGTATCTAGTAGGATCGCATCTTACTTACGCAAACACCACAACGGAGATATATGAATTGCTATTTCACCTCATCCAAGGACCTCCTCGGTCAAATCCGATTCAACTAAAGTTGGAGAAACTGACACCTGCCAGTCATCTTTGAGCAACGGGGTTACTCGTAGCGATGAAACTAGTCTCTCGTAAGCGTAAGAGTAATGTCGGTCCAAGCCGCTTCAATCCAACAATACCGCGGAATCAAGAAAATACTAAGGAGGGCAGCAAAACGCACATCACCGCCCACAAAAAACTTTTGTGTTCTACTCGAGAAGACACCTACGCATGAACCTAGCTCATGATGCCACTGTTGGGGAACGTCGCATGGGAAACAAAAAATTTCCTACGCGCGCGAAGACCTATCATGGTGATGTCCATCTACGAGAGGGGATGTGTGATCTACGTACCCTTGTAGACCGTACAGCAGAAGCGTTAGTGAACGCGGTTGATGTAGTGGAACGTCCTCACGTCCCTCGATCCGCCCCGCGAACCGTCCCGCGATCAGTCCCACGATCTAGTGCCGAACGGACGGCACCTCCGCGTTCAGCACACGTACAGCTCGTCGATGATCTCGGCCTTCTTGATCCATCAAGAGAGACGGAGAGGTAGAAGAGTTCTCTGGCAGCGTGACGGCGCTCCGGAGGTTGGTGATGATCTTGTCTCAGCAGAGCTCCGCCCGAGCTCCGCAGAAACGCGATCTAGAGGAAAAACCGTGGAGGTATGTGGTCGGGCTGCCGTGGAAAAGTCGTCCCAAATCAGCCCTAAAACCTCCATATATATAGGTGGGAGAGGGGGGCCTTGCCTTGGGGCTCAAGGAGCCCCAAGGGGGTCGGCCGAGCCAAAGGGGGGAAGGTCTCCCCTTCCAAACCGAATCCAACTTGGTTTGGAAGGTGGAGTCCTTCTTCTCTTTCCCACCTCCTCCTTTTTTTCTCTTTGATTTTCTTCCTATGGCGCATAGGGCCTTCTTGGGCTGTCCCACCAGCCCACTAAGGGCTGGTGCGCCTCCCCCAAGGCCTATGGGCTTCCCCGGGGTGGGTTGCCCCTCCGGTGAACACCCGGAACCCATTCGTCATTCCCGGTACATTCCCGGTAACTCCGAAAACCTTCCGGTAATCAAATGAGGTCATCCTATATATCAATCTTCGTTTGCGGACCATTCCGGAAACCCTTGTGACGTCCGTGATCTCATCC
Source organism: Hordeum vulgare subsp. vulgare (assembly GCF_904849725.1). Classification (NCBI taxonomy): domain Eukaryota; kingdom Viridiplantae; phylum Streptophyta; class Magnoliopsida; order Poales; family Poaceae; genus Hordeum; species Hordeum vulgare. The sequence continues at coordinate 178,566,153 of NC_058524.1, read as the reverse complement.
GGGACTCCGAATAACATTTGGTAACCAACCATATAACTCAAATACGCATAAAACAACGTCGAACCTTAAGTGTGCAGACCCTGCGGGTTCGAGAACTATGTAGACATGACCCGAGTGACTCCTCGGTCAATATCCAATAGCGGGACCTGGATGCCCATATTGGATCCTACATATTCTACGAAGATCTTATCGTTTGAACCTCAGTGCCAAGGATTCATATAATCCCGTATGTCATCCCCTTTGTCCTTCGGTATGTTACTTGCCCGAGATTTGATCGTCAGTATCCGCATACCTATTTCAATCTCGTTTACCGGCAAGTCTCTTTACTCGTTCTGTAATAGAAGATCCCGCAAGTTACACTAAGTCACATTGCTTGCAAGGCTTGTGTGTGATGTTGTATTACCGAGTGGGCCCCGAGATACCTCTCCGTCACACGGAGTGACAAATCCCAGTCTCGATCCATACTAACTCAACTAACACCTTCGGAGATACCTGTATATTATCTTTATAGTCACCCAGTTACGTTGCGACGTTTGATACACACAAAGCATTCCTCCGGTGTCAGTGAGTTATATGATCTCATGGTCACAGGAACAAATACTTGACACGCAGAAAACAGTAGCAACAAAATGACACGATCAACATGCTACGTCTATTAGTTTGGGTCTAGTCCATCACATGATTCTCCTAATGATGTGATCCCGTTATCAAGTAACAACACTTGCCTATGGCCAGGAAACCTTGGCCATCTTTGATCAACGAGCTAGTCAACTAGAGGCTTACTAGGGACAGTGTTTTGTCTATGTATCCACACAAGTATTGTGTTTCCAATCAATACAATTATAGCATGGATAATAAATGATTATCATGATCTAAGAAATATAATAATAACTAATTTATTATTGCCTCTAGGGCATATTTCCAATAGGCGGAACCTTGGACCCTGTATCAGGGGAGTGCGTTTGGACGGAAGAGCAACTGCGAATACCCGTCACGAAGCTTCAGCACTATATCGCCGCTGCACAGGAAGGGGCGTTCATTCCAGAGAGAGAGAATGACGAGCTCACAATGGCCCTCGGGAATCCTGAGCACCCTGGACGGACACGAGGCACACCATGCTCCCTTCCGTGGAAGGCTGGGTTTCCGGACGCATGGGGTTACAAAACCCAGGAGAGGAGGAAGAAAGCGGAGCATAGCCAACTGCAGGCGCTGCACGAAAGGGTAAAAGTGCTAGAGGAACGAGAAGCAGATCGCAGCAAACGACCTGCCGAAGCTTCCCCTGAAGCTACCCCGCCATCTCAGCGGAGAAGCAGCGTGGCTTCCACCGAGCAGACTCAGCAGCTGGAGCCTGTCTTCACGTGCTACCCCGTGGATGCTATCACAGAGTCTCAACATTGCTACCTTATGACGCAAGGGATGACATTCAAAGTCAAGGCGGCTGTTGGCTCTGTTATACTTAATGAACCTGGCTCAACCTACCACGGCCAGCCGATTCCAGAAGGCTATGCTAGGGTGATGGTGGATCAAATAACGGAACGATTTGAGGACCTTGAGGTTGAGCACCCTACGGGTGAAGGGGAGATTCGTCTGGGTTCTTCTCTAAAGACTCCATGCCTATGGCGGAAGGATCTCATCCACCTTCCGAACTGGACGCCCCCGCCTCCTCCGCCTCCTCCAATGAGTCAGGGCCCGCCTCCTCCTCCGCCTCCTCCGGCGAGTGATTAGGGCAGTCAGCCTCCTTCTCCGGCGCATGACGGCACTCCGCCTCCTTCTCCGCCTGCGTCGGCGCGCCCGAGAAGCCAGCTGCCTCCTCCTTCTCCGCCTCGTCAACAAGGGCTGAAGAGACCCGCCGCCGCTCCGGCTCCTCCGGCGCGTAGTCCTTCTCCTCCGCCTAGTAAGAAAGGAAAGACAGTCGCAGCCGCTCCGTCTGCTCCGATGTGTAGCAGTACAACCAGAGGCAGGCAATACAAATACGGTCCTTCTCTGAAGCCTCTAGAGAAGTTACCATACGAGAGGAGCCCGGAGGAAAACGAGAAGATCGTGGAAGCCGAAGTGAAGAACTTCTTTGAAGGGGTGAAAGCAAAAAAAACATCCACCTCCGGAGGAGAAGATAGATCCAGTAAAAGCAAAGCGTACTCTGGCTGCCCTGAAGAAACCACCAAAGTCTCCGACGAAAGGCAACTATGAGCGCATTATTACAAAGTCATTTATCGAAGTGCAGTGGTCGGGAAGTACTGTGAGTGATCAAAGGTTAGCAGAACGACGAGCTGGGAAAAAAGTTGCCCAGCTCGGCGAACAAGCGAACCAATCGTTCCCCCTGCTCAAGGTGTCTAGCGATATCGTCGCTAATCATTCGGGCATCTTGTTGCCCGGTACCAATCCTGCAGACTACCTGCCCGATGATGCACATTTTGATTTATTGGAGGTGGACGAACACAAATACGTGTACGGGAAGCCTCTCGTCAAAGATGAAAGATCTCTAACAACGATGATGCGAAGATTCCATGATTGGTACATGAAAACTTGCAAAGAGTCTGGGGAGGAGTAATATTTTGATGCTCAGAGTTAGAAAGGAGCATGACCTCGTTGGACTTGAACTGTTGATGGTTCCATTTGAGGAGTTCTTCCCGTTTTTCAATCTAAAGGCCCTCGATAAATTAATGATCACTTGCTACTGCCTGTAAGTAGTACTACTTCTGTCATTAAGTCTCTATATATAGGTCAGCTCTTTCATTGCATGTATTTTTAATTATCCTCACTATATTATATGCAGATTGAAGATCGTCGAATTGAAGAAAAGACAAATCGGTGATATTGGGTTCATTAACACAAATCTTGTAGATGCATTTATGATTAAATCTTAGGCCAAAGATACCGAGGCCAACCTGCTACAATCGTTTGTATTGAATCAAAACAAAGCTATAATACTCTTCCCTTACGAATTCGGTGAGTGTTACTGTCTTGTGCATATTCGGTTTCCCATATTAGTCAAGGTTATAGTAATGTAATTGATGAGTTATGCATGCGTGCGCAGCTTCTACTATATTCTCCTAGAGATTAAGCTTGAGCAGGGACTAGTAACCGTCTTAGACTCGAGACGAAAAGATCCCAACGAGTATGCGGACATGACTGAAATTCTAGAGAAGTAAGTTAAATCGATCATTATCGCACCATATCGGCAACTTTGTTCATTTCCTGATATCAAGTAATTGTTTTCTTTGTCTGACAGGGTTTGGAAAAAATTCACCGCAAAAACTCCGTGACTGCCGAAGAAGCTGCAATTTAGACACCCGAAATTAAGTACTATAGTAGCATGTTCCACACATCTCCTAGTGATTCAAGCGCTAGTTTCATCAATATCATTTAGCATGCTTGCTAACTATCAGTTTGATTGACCTCTATTTCTTGTAAAGTGGTTGTGGCAGGAACCACGGAATGATTACTTTGGATACTACATTTGCGAGTCCATCCGCCACGTGACCTGTGAGCGGGGCTACTCTGACAAACAATATGATGTGCGTAAATAATAATATTCACAATTTTATTTTCTTACCATCATTTGTGTTCAGTTTCATTTATTCATATATATGTATTGACCCCCTTCTTCAAATTAGATATATCGGATGCGGAATGAACTCCTACCAATAGATCGTATGCGAGGAATTCAAGAGGAATTGGCGGCATTGTTTCTTGACCATGTGATCGCTAAAGAAGGAGAATACCATGTGAACCCTAACGAGTTGAATTTTAATTACGAGATTATATTGTAAGAGATAATTATATTGTATATATGTAGCCAGTAGCGTCGGATAGATATACGAGAACTTGTTGTTTGACCAATCTCTCAGAGAAGGAGAGGTGGTCGATATCACTTCTCTTTGTATGCATATGTTCATGACAATCTTCTGTTTCCTTCATTTGCTTACTAGCTAGCGTGTCTAGTCCTCCCTATACGTATAGTATGCAGCATCGACCAAGCACGGAGATAAGAGAGGACACTTCTCTCTATTCAGTAGCTAGCTAACACAATATATGAAACACCTAAATTAACCCCCCAAAACCCCCTAAACCCCCCTCCCTTTCAAAAAAAAAACCCATCACCTGAAATGCTGACGCGTGGATGCCTTTTGGTACCGGTTGGTGTCACCAACCGGGACTAAAGGCCCCCCTGCCCGGGCTCACCGCACCGGCGATGTGGAGGCCCATCTGTCTCGGTTCGTGTAAGAACCGGGACTAAAGGCCAAGAGCATTAGTAACGACCTTTTAGTCCCGGTTCCGAAACCGGGAGAAAAGGCCCTTACGAACCGGGACAAAAGGCCATTTTTCTACTAGTGGATCTTTCCTAGTGGTTTTATTCAATTTCGTAAAATCGATCACCATCCTATAGCCAGTGATAATCCTCTGTGGGATCAATTCATCCTTATCATTAGGGACAACGGTAATGCCTCCCTTCTTAGGGACACAATGCACCGGACTCACCCAATCACTATGAGCAACAGGCTAGATAATACCTGCTTCCAGGAGCTTTAGTATTTCTTTTCTTACTACCTCTTTCATCTTAGGATTTAATATCCGTTGATGATCAGCAACTGGCTTGGAGTCAGGATCAGTTTTGATCTTGTGCTGGCATAGAGTGGGACTAATGCCCTTAAGATCATACAGAGTATATCCAATAGCAGCACGGTGCTCCCTCAGAGTTTTTAGTAACTTCTTTTCTTCATGTTGTGAGAGGCTAGCACTAATAATAACAGGATATATCTCTTTTTCATCAAGATAAGCATACTTAGGAGTATCAGGCAACTGTTTAAGCTCCAACACAGGATCACCTTTTAGTGGGGGTGGATTCCCAAGCAGTTCAACAGGCAAGTTATTCTTAAGAATAGGATATTGTTCTAAGACAACTCTATCTATCTCATCCATTTCATCCATATGCATATCATTTTCATGCTCAAGCAAGTATTGCTCTAAGGGATCAGTAGGAGGCACGACAATAGAAGCTAGGGCAATAGTTTCATTCTTACTAGGCAACTCTTTTTCATGAGGTTGTCTACCAAACTTAGAGAAATTGAACTCATGTGACACACCTTCAAAGCCAACAATGACGGTTTGCTTCTCACAGTCAATATGAGCATTGACAATATTGAGAAAAGGTCTGCCAAATATGATGGGACAAAAGCTATCTTGAATGGTAGCAAGAACGAGGAAATCAGCACGATACTTCGTCTTACCACACAAGACTTCAACATCCCTAAAAATTCCCACAGGGCAGATAGTATCTCTATTGGCAAGCTGAATAGTGACATCAATAGGTTCTATCTCAATAGGTGCAATCTCGTCTTGGATTTCATCATATAAGGATTGAGGTATTGCACTAATACTAGCACCCACGTCACATAAACCATGATAAAAATGATCTCCTATCTTAACAGAAACAACAGGCGTGCCAACAACATGCCTATGTTTGTCTCTAGCGTGTGGTTTAGCAATTCTAGCAGCATCTTCACAAAAGTGAATATTATGGCCATCAACATTGTCGGACAAGAGATCTTTGATAATAGCAATGCTAGGTTCAACTCTAATTTGCTCAAGGGGTGTAGGTGTTCTAATGTAGCCTCTACGTATCACAGTTGAAGCTTTAGAATGATCCTTTATCCTAACAGGGAAATGTGGTTTCTCAATTTAAACACTGAGAACAATAGGATCATTATAGGCAATGACTTTATCTTCAACTGGATTGGGTTTAACTACATTGACTTCTAAGGGAGGATGATATTTAAACCACTTCTATTTGGGGAGACCAATATGAGCAGCAAATGATTCAGACAATGAAGCTACTATCTCAGAGTCAAGTCCATACTTAGCGCTAAAATCACAAAAGGTATTTGTTTTAGCAAAATATTTAACGCAGTCAAACTTGAAGCTCCCAATCTTCAGAGTTGCGTTTAATTCTTTCCAATAAATTCCATTTGAAGTCAATATCTCTCTTCATAAAAGAACCGGTACAAGAAGTGTCAAGCATGGTGCGATCATCATGAGAAAGCCGAGCATAGAAGTTCTGAATGATAATTTCTCTCGAGAGCTCATGATTGGCGCATGAATATAACATTGATTTAAGCCTACCCCAAGCTTGAGCGATGCTTTCTCTATCACGAGGCCAAAAATTATAAATATAATTCCGATCACGATATACTAAATGCATAGGATAAAAGTTTTGATGAAATTCCAATTTCAACCGTTTGTAGTTCCATGATCCAGTATCATCACATAGCCTATACCATGTTAACACCTTATCCCTCAAAGATAAGGGAAATACCTTCTTCTTGACCTCATCCTCTGGCAAACCTGCAAGCTTAAATAAACCACAAACTTCATCTACATAGATTAGATGCAAGTCTGGATGTGATGTTCCATCTCCTGTAAAAGGATTAGCCAGCAGTTTCTCAAGCATACCCGAAGGAAATTCAAAGCAAATATTTTCAGTAGGTGCAGCAGGTTGAGGAGCAACTCTTCGTTCTTCCGTTCGAGGTGAATATACCCCGAACAAGCCCCTCAAAGGATTAGTTTCCATAGTGACAGGTAACAATAAATTTCAGCACACTATATGAATGTTTCCTTACCAAGTTCCACTTACCAAAGGCGCTTCACTCCCCGAAAACGGTGCCAGAAAAGAGTCTTGATGACCCACAAGTATAAGGGATCTATCATAGTCCTTTCGATAAGTAAGAGTGTCGAATCCAACGAGGAGCAGAAGGATCTCACAAGTGGTTTTCAGCAAGGTAAAATTCTGCAAGCACTGAAATTATCGGTAACAAGTAGTTGTGTGGTGAGATGATTCGTAGCAAGCAACAAGTAAAGAAAGTAGCAACGGTGCAGCAAAGTGGCCCAATCCCTTTTGTAGCAAGGGACAAGCCTGGACAAAGTCTTATAGGAGGAAAAACCGCTCCCCGAGAGACATGGGAATTTCTGTCAAGCTAGTTTTCATCATGTTCATATGATTCGCGTTCGTTACTTTGATAGTTTGATATGTGGGTGGACCGGCGCTTGGGTACTGCCCTTACTTGGACAAGCATCCCACTTATGATTAACCCCTCTCTCAAGCACCTGCAACTATGAAAGAAGAATTAAGACAAAGTCTAACCATAGCATTAAACTAGTGGATCCAAATCAGCCCCTTACGAAGCAACGCATAAACTAGGGTTTAAGCTTCTGTCACTCTAGCAACCCATCATCTACTTACTACTTCCCAATGCCTTCCTCTAGGCCCAAATAATGGTGTAGTGTTATGTAGTCGACGTTCACATAACACCACTAGAGGAAAAACAACATACAACACATCAAAATATCGAACGAATACCAAATTCACATGACTACTTATAGCAAGACTTATCCCATGTCGCCAGGAACAAAAGTAACTACTCACAAAGCATAATCATATCCATGACCAGAGAGGTAATGAGTAGCATCAAAGATCTGAACATAAACTCTTCCACCAAGTAATCCAACTAGCATCAACTACAAGGAGTAATTAACACTACTAGTAACCTTACAAGTACCAATCGGAGTCGCGAGATGGAGATTGGTTACAAGTGATGAACTAGGGTTTGGAGATGAGATGGTGCTGATGAAGATGTTGATGGTGATGAGTCCCCTCCGATGAGAGGAGTATTGGTGATGACGATGGCGACGATTTCCCCCTCCAGGAAGGAAGTTTCCCAGGCAGGATCGTCCTGCCGAAGCTCTAGATTGGTTCTGCTCAAGTTTCGCCTCGTGGCGGTGGCGAATCCTCCGAAAAGCCTCCTCCTGATTTTTTTCAGACCGAAACCCTTCTTGTAGCAAAAGAGGGGGGCCAGTGGGCCAGCAGGGAGCCCACAAGCCCCCTAGGCGCGGCCAGGGGGTCGCCGCGCCTAGCAGGCTTGTGGCCACCTGCTGGCGCCCCTCTGGCACTTCTTCGGCCCAGTATTTTTCATAAATCCCAAAAGAAATCCAAGTTGATTTTCACGGCTTTTGGAGTTGCGCAGAATAGGCATCTCAAACTTGCTCCTTTTTCAGGCCAGAATTCCAGCTGCCGGCATTCTCCCTCTTCATGTAAACCTTGCAAAATAAGAGAGAAAAGGCATAAGTATTGTACCGTGAAGTGAAATAACAGCCCAAAAAGTGATAAATATTAACATGAAAGCATGATACAAAATGGACGTACCACCAAGCTTTTAGGGCGCCAAAGCATCCACGAAGAACAATCTCTATGGCACCAAGCATCCAAGGGTAATAAGCTTCTCAAACTTTTTAACATGAAGAACTCAAATCGATGCAACTAATGCAATGGAAAGAACACACGAAGTGGTCAAGTCCCTCACACTCAAATCCCTCCACAACAACAAAAGCTATGGAGGAATATGAGAGGAAGAACAAGGAGCTCACAAAGAACTCCAAGATCAAGATCCAAGGGGTTCCCCTCACATAGAGGAGAAAGTGATTGGTGGAAATGTGGATCTAGATCTCCTCTCTATTTTCCTCAAGAACTATCAAGAATCATTGGAGGTATTGAGAGTTAGCAAGCTCGAAGAAGGTCAACAATGGGGGCAAAGACGAGCTCGACGGATAGAAAACCATTGGGGAAGAATACCCCCTTTTATAGGCCTCCCCAAATCCATCTCTGGGCCAACTTCATGTTTTGGCCCCGTTGTAGGGCGGTGTTTTACTGGTTGTTCCGCTAAAATAGGAACACCGGTTGTACAAGGCCAACAACCGTTTGTACCGCCCAATGAAATTTTTGGTGTAACAGTTAGAAATCTGGGGGGCCTTTATAAGGGGGGTGTTCTTCTTCCTCCCACTTATATCTTACCTCTCTCTCTCCTCCATTGATGCACTCAAGCTTTCTTGCCTGATCTCTCTCCCTAGCCACCCAAACTTGTTGTCTTTCTAGGGATTGAAGGAGGGGACCTGGATCTACACTTCCACCAAAGGAAAATTGATTCCTCCAAGTCCTTGTGTGGATTTTGTTACTCTTGGGTGTTTGAGCACCCTAGACGGAAGAGGTCACCTCGGAGCCACATTCCATTATGGTGAAGCTCCATGGTTTCGTTGGGAGCCTCCAATTGAGTTGTGGAGAGAACCCCAACCTTGTTGTAAAGGTCCGATTACCACCTTCAAGGGCACCACTTAGTGGAATCATGGCACTTCGCATTGTGTGAGGGCATAAGGAGAAGAAGGTGGCCTTCGTGTCATCTTGCGGAGCATTGTGCCTCCACACTGCTCCAATGGATACATACTTCCCTTCAAAGGGAAGGAACTTCAGGAACACATCCTCGTCTTCATCAGTTCCACTTGTGGTTATTTCTTACCTTTACTTGTATTTACTTACTGCTTGTCATTGTCGTTGTTAGCATCTCATAGGTTGCTCACCTAGTTGCATATCTAGACAACCTATTAGTTGCTAAACATAATTTGTATTAAGAAAAGTTTAAAATTTGTTAGTTGCCTATTCACCCCCCCCCCCTAGTCAACCATATCGGTCCTCTTCAATTGGTATGAGAGCCTCGTATCTTTATTAAGGGTTTCACCACCCAAAGAGTATGGCTGACGACGAGGAACGGTATGATGAGGTGCCCGAGGGAGCTAGTGCAAACTCGGTCACTCGAGAGGACTTAAATGAGGTCATGTCCACATTTAAATCCAACATCAAAAACATCATAAAAGATGCAGATGGAATCCATTTTCGATGAAGTCGAGCTTGTCATGAAGATGACCATAAGCTCTACAGCTCACAAAGAGAACTACCAAACTAGAACCAAGAAAGATGATGCAAGGATGCAAATGGTTTGAGCTCTCAACGAACGATACGATCAAGCTACTCCCTTGAGAGCCCCCCTTGATAGTGTGACAATCTATCCTATAACCCAGTCTCCCAACCAATACCATCGTGAGACTGGTAAAATAGAAAACATGTCAAGGGAAACTTATACCTTGCACATAGTCCAATTGAGCTAGATGATGACGATCTTGACTTCCTCAAGGTGGACCGCCTTTCTTGATTGCGTTGTCTTGATGAAGACTAGTTGATTGCTCCCCCATACTCACCATGGGTGAGCCACTCTTCAACACATCTTCACAAGTCCATTGCCACCACAATGGAAGGCAAGCTTGCACACCGCAATCTTGATGACGATCACCACTTGACGTCATCCTCCATCGGTTGTATGAGATCTTCCTCTTGATGCAAGCCCGTGGAAACACACCTAACCCCACAAAGAACTCTCACGAAGACCATGGGTTAGTACACAAAGCGTAATGGACAATGCTTACCGTACAATGGGATCACTTGACCCCTCTCGGTACATCTTGTACGCTTTGTGTGTTGATCAACTTGATTCACTCCTTGACTTAGTCTTGATCAACCTTGTGTCTTTATGACCAATCTTTGGATAAAACCTTGAATACCACCTTTCTCATCATATAAACTCCTTGAAACCAATAGATGGACTTCAAGAAGTTCCTATGGACAAATCCTTCAAATATAACTCAATGCAACAATTAGTCCATAGGGATTGCCATGAATTATCAAAACCACATATGAAGAAATATGTTCTAAGAACAGGCAATACACACGAGGATATGCAATATTTATTGGCCCTAACTTGATCGTCTGGAATGCTTGCAAACAGTCTACAGTGTCTCACTGTAGTACTGAGGCTGAGTACAAGGCGGTTGCTATTGCCACAACTGAGGTTATTTGGGTAGGGTCTATATTGAGAGAACTAGGCGCCTCTCAAGCTCACACACCTATCCTTTGGTGTGACAACATCAGTGCAACATATTTTTCATCCAATCCCGTGTTCCATGCCCGAACGAAACACAATGAGGTTGACTATCATTTTGTGAGGGAACATATTGCACAGAAGCTACTACACATCAAGTTCATCTCTTCTAAAGATCAGCTGGCTGACATCTTCATGAAGCCTCTACCACAGCCACAGTTTGTAGATTCTAGGCGCAATCTTAACTTGCTTTGTACCTCACGCCACAACTAAGATTGAGGAGGGGTGTTAGACTGTATATATATGTAGCCTCTGTACATGATTTTTAATCTGTATCGTACACCTTGTACACCTCTTATATATATATATATATATATATATGAGATAGCCGCACCCACCAAGGGTGTCGAGCAGTTCCCTAAGCCTAACTCTTACACCTCAAATGTGTATGGACGCGTCCGGGCGCGTTTGCGGACACTGACCGGTCATGCCTCAAATAATATAGTCTACATGAGGATACCTCAAATTCGAAACCTCAAATCCATACTATTACATGCAACGTAAACCTAATACTAAGCGGAGCTCGTCCGGCTCCGCCGTGCCCATGTTCACCGGCTGGCTACACCCCTCATAGTGTCGGTCCGGTCACCGATGAGGTAGAGTAGGACATGGGACACTAGACGGCTGACGGGAGTCGAGCTACCGCCGTCTCTCATGCCCTACTCTTCCTCGTCGGTCCCGTAACCCGGTGGTGCCAGTCGACATGAGGTCGATGACGGATCCTTCCTAGGAGGAGCCAACGTCCACCATGACGCGGTTGCGTCCACCGTAGTGCTGCACCCTAGGGGGCGTAGATTGTGACTCCGCGTCTCCAACATCTACCGCCGCAAGGGCCTCCACTGCATCCCGTGCCCGCTGCCTCACCCGGTAGGCACGCCGCACCATGATATCGTCCGAGATCGGTCATACTTCGTGTTCGGCGTTAAATGAAGGGGTTACGCTTCCGCCACGACGTTTGGACGCCAGACGGACCCGCCTCCGGTGAGGCAGCAAGGCCGGATCCAACCATCGGTTGTGCGGACGGAATAGATTCCCGGCGTTGCAAGTCCGAGCGTTGTCATCGTGCCGCCACCTCCCGGGAGTGGCGAAGCGCAAGCTGGATGACCATCTCTTCCTCGAGGCCGCGTGGGACGAGCTCGTGGTCGACTGATCTGGAGGTGAAGGAGTCGGATCCAACCATGCCGGATGTGAGCTTGGGTGGCAGATGAGAGTGGAAGGGAGTGGAGTGAAAGGGCTAGGGTTTGGTCCGGCAAGCGGATGGGAACGGATATATGTGAGGTAGATGCGGGCCAGGCAGGCATGCCCGAACGCGTCCGGGCTCCCCCATATCCGTCCATATTTGGGCTGGAAATGAAGAATGCCGGTCAGCCCGGACGTTGAAGGCCGGTTTGAAAGGTCCGTTTGAATCGATTTTTTATGACCGAACAGTGACCGGACCGTGTGTCTTGACGTTTGAGGAGTGTTTGAGGGGTCTGGCTGTAGATGCTCTTAGTCAAGGGGAGTGTGAACCAGATGGTGATTAAGCTGTTGTGAAATGCAAATGAAGATCTAATTAAGGCTTTAGCCGTGTATTGATCCTTTGTAAAAGTTTGATTTGAATCGCGGACTGATTTTCTTATTTCTTGGAAGGTGTATACGGATCGATCTATTGCAAGATATATATGTACACTGATTGATCTAGCCAGTCCCAAGCTGCAAGCAAACGCAATAGTAGCAATTTAAGGTAGCTGACTAGAGGGGTAGAACAGGTACTGGGATTCCGGAGGTGCTGTACGGTGACCATGGAAATTTAGTACCGGACTCGTGCAAACTCCATTCCAAACCCCGATGCAGGTGGAGCTCCTGCTACCTTCTTCTGGTAGTCCAAATTAAATGTACAACCAGACAAACACGTGCAGACAAGCAAGCGTGCGTGTGACAGCGAGAACACGGATGGTTCATGTCTGAGAAGAATTAATTTATTTTGTACCGTTTTCTTGATAAAGAATGTTTTTATTATCTTAAAATGTAACATCAAGTGATACAAAACATTACGAGTAACCTCCGGACTCTGCATAACTAAAATGCATGCAGCCAAACATCAAAAGTTAAAAAAGAAACGAAAATAGAGATGTCTGCAACGATAGAGTCCTATAGACCAACACTATGCCTATATCGAAAGTGGCGGTGGATCGATCCGGAGGTTATGCTGCCAGCCATGTTTGAAAAAACCCTTTGTATCCGCCTGCTCCAGGTGCCTACACACCGCCTTGAACAACGGATGGTGCCCGAGTCGTTGTAGCGTAAACCATGTACGAAGCGAGTGCGTACAATGAAAAATAACGTGTATAATGGAAGCACTTTTGTCATTAAAAACTAAATCATTTCTACATAGTCAAAACGACCAAAGTAAGGCATACGCTTCAACCCTTATTAGAGTTTTGAACTTATTTGAAATATCATCCAACCAATAATCAAATATATTGGCAACACTTATGGGCGGATACAAATTCGACGCTATTTGAATGACTCACCATGTAAAACGTGCAAACCTGCATTTGAAGAAGATGTGTTTTATTGTCTCATCATGAGCACAAAAGCAACACTGTCTATTTCATGGCTAGTTGCGCCATGCAAGGTTGTCTTTGGTTAACACAACTCCCCTATAAAGATAACACATAAAGATTTTAACTTTTAGTGAAATCTTTGACTTCCAAATTTTCTTGTTATTACTCAGTGGTACCTCAAAATGCATGAGTGCATGGTACATAAATTCTACTATGAAAGACCCAGATGTAGTATGGTTCTAGTGAAACACATCCCGCCTTTGTGTCAGGTTAATCGAATCTAGTCGGGATAAAAGATTATGACATGACATAAGTCGGGGGCCAATCAACTCCCGCCTGAATGAAATATTCGGCGGGGATGAACACAACACATGCACAATAGAATTATTCTTATCCCGAGCAATGGTGTACAAGGCCGGGTATTCTTCTCGGAGACTCGCATTGCCTAGCCATATGTCTTCTCATAAACGAATCTATGACCCGTCCTTTATCGTGAAAGACCCAAAGCAAAAGATATGTTTTTGATGCCATTAGGCCAACCCAAAAGTGTGAGTCACCAGGTTTCCAATAGGCCCGAGACACCGCCTCTGGCCCAGATACTAGTTGCACAACATGGTTTGCCAAACACCATCTTCAATAAGAAGTTTGACAATCATTTACTAAGTAAAAGCCTCGTTCTTGATCTGCAGGTCATGAATTCCAAGGCCTCCTTGCTTTTTTGGCCTATAAACCATGCTTCATTTGGCTAGCTTGTATTTTCTTTTCTTTTCACCATCCCTTGCTAGAAGAATCTGGATCTAAAATAGTCCAGTCTTTGTAGAACCCCTTTTGAGAGTTGGGAAAAAGAAAGCATATAAAGAACCATATTTGTGAGGACGGAGTTAATCAAAATCAGCCGTCCTTCAACTGAGAGCAATTTTCCTTTCCAACTGCTAAGCCGTCTCTCTAGACGCTCCTCTACATGCCTCCACTCTGCAATGATGAGACGTCGATAGTGAAACAGTATTCCCACACATTTGATCTCAAATTGGCCATGTGCACAACCAAACAGACCAGCATAATCGGCAGCCGCCTCAACGACTTCTCCAAACAAGAAAAGGTCACTTTTATGGAAGTTAATTTAGACCCGACATTTGCTCAAACATTGAAAGCAAAAGTTTGAGGTTTCGAGCCTTTTCCAGACCATGCTCCATACAAATAATTGTGTCATCAACGATATTGTAAGATAGATATGCCATCATCCACAAGAAGTGGCACTACTCCTGCAATCTGATCGTCCTGCTTGGCGCGCTCAATCAGAATAGCCAACATGTGAGCGATAACATTGAATACATGGGTCATCCCGCCGTAGTTCTTTTTTGTCTGAAAGTAAGGACCTATATCATCATTGATTTTGATGGCCACACTATCTCTATTTACAAAATTTTGGATCCAATGATGCCATTTATCGGAGAAATCTTTCATTCTTAGGGCCTGTTGAAGAAAAAACCATTTAACCTTGTCATAAGCTTTTTCAAAGTCGATTTTATATTGTTATAGTGATGGTAATATTTGGAGCTGTATTATCATTCGTGTAATTAATTAATCACATAACATATATTACTGACCAGGCATTATATGTTCATGTATCCTTTTCTTTTCTTGCGAGGATGTATGCTAGCTCTTTAATATATATATCTCTCTAAATATATATAGCTAATCGATATGATATGTTTCGTACGATTTGAAGTGCATGCCCAGGTCAGGTGCATGCTTCTATTAGTATAGGCACTGACCATGCACGTACGTACCATGCATATTAGCTGTGGTCGGCACGCCTCCGGATCGATCAACTCACGGGAGATATAGGACAGTTTCTTGCATGCGCACGCCGTCGCTGTCAAATCCGCCACGTTATGAACAAAACAAAAATATCTAAAGGAGTACTACGTAGTGTAGTACCCTCCAGCGATGACTATAGTCTAACAGCGAGGACAAGGCCCTTACAAAATTGCGATACTTGACGAACGAGTACATTGTTGAACTATACTAAACTACTCCATAGAGAACAATGGCTTGCGCACGATGGATTTTGTCTTGTGAAAGAGCACGCGAGCGCCGGTGTTTGAACACGCCGTGCTAGAGGCCTACTAGGGACTTTTTCGTGGGTTGTTCCGAAATCTTCCTTGCCTGTATGCGCACAGTGGAGGTTGTACATGCATGGTACCCTGAAATAAGTACACGGCAATAGTGGCAGAAACTTGTGTAACTTCACCATCTGCCTGAAAGGCTGAAATTAATATTGACCTGTAGGTAGTACACAATATTGTGCTTACGTTTCTATGCATGCATGCGCAGTGTGTGTGTTCCTATGGTATGTGCATACGTACATGTCATATATATGTAACGCGCTTGTAATGGGTGCTGATACGCCTGTATATGCACGTACGTTTGTGATCTAGGGAGTCTGGCTAGTTTTTATGATATTATTGATTGATTCAGGGGTACGGAGTCCTAGCTTTGCGGTTTCGATCCAGCGGGTGGCTCTACTTTGCAAGAAGGTTTTAGGCTTTTAAGCATCTACAACTCGAACTTTTAAATCCGATCCCTCAAACGTTCGCGGACATGATCGAATCAATGATCGGACATGTTTGTTTTAAACCCTTATTTTTTCATTCCCGCAACTTTCATATTTTTATATGCCCAGTCACTTGCACGTGATTGATGAAAAAGAAGAAAGAAAAAAAAAGAATGAATAAAGAAAAAAATGTGGTCCGGGATGGGGTTGCGTCCTATGTCGCAGACTAACCGGGCGTGTCTGGACGCGTCCGCGAGCCCTCATATCATCCTCATATTTAAAATAGATATGAAGGATGCCAGTCAGTCCGGGCGTTTGAGATGGATATAAGGGGTTCGGTTGAATCTTATTTGTGACCGGTGAGTGATTGAAAGCAATATCCGGACGTTTGAGGCGTGTTTGAGGGGTACGACTGATGCTCTTAGAGCATTTACAACCGGAACTTGTAAATCCAGTCCCTCAAACGCCCGTGGAAGCGCCCGGTCATTGACCAGGCGTGTCCTTTATTTGTCCGTCCGTGTAATCACACTCCTCATTTTCTTTCTCATATGTCCGATCACTTACACATGATTGATGGAGAGGAAATGGGAGAAAGAAAAGAATGAATAAAGAAGAAAAAATGGTCCGGAATGGGGTCGCGTCCAATGTGGCGGACTGACCAGACGCGTCCGGGCGCGTCCGCAAGCCCTCATATCCTCGTCGTATATAAGACAGATATGAGGATTTGCGGACAGCCCGAATATATAGGGACGATATGAGGGATCTGGTTGGGTCACTTATTTCCTTCTCTATCTTGTCCGGCCACTTATTGAGCGCGTTGGTGTATGAGGGGTCATTTGAGGAGTCTCGATGTAGATGCTCTTAGCCACCTTAGAGCATCTCTAGCAGACCCCGTAAAAATGCAAACTATAAAAGTGGGATACAAGTCGAAAACAAGCATTTTAAGGGTCCATTTAGCTACGTAAGTAAAAAACTGTAAAACTGCGATAAAGAGCTCCTTCCTTCGTTCCGGCCGCCGCCGCCCTTCTTCCAGCCGGCCGCGCCCCGTCGCCCGTCCGCCGCTCCCCGTCCCCGTCGGCCGCACCCCAGCACCACGCTGGACGCGCAAAGCCTCGCCGGCCACGCCTTATCGCCCGCGGGCCATGTCTCGTCGCCTCCATCGTCAACGCCTTGCTCTGTTGCCAACCGCGTCGGCCGAGCCGTACCCCTCTGCCTGCCGCGCTTGGAGGATTTCGGCGGTTAGGCTGAGGTCATGGGAGGCCATGGTGAGGCCGATCTCGTCCAATTCAAACCGGCAGCGATCGATTGCGGCGTCGAGCGTCCTTTTTCAGCATGCGGTGATGAATTCCGATGAATTTAGGGCGGATTTCGGCAAACTTCGCAACGGTGTGTTCGCTCCGACGGAGCTTGACTGGTATACGGGCCCCCTAGAGTCGGTCTTCCAACCTTCAAAAATAAGGATTTTTGGTGTGGCTTTTCCGTGTCCCTTATAAAATTTACAGGTTCGATCATTTTTACGGTTTTTATTCTGCACACTTTTTACGACTAAAACTGTAAAACGTAACTTTTTACGAATTTAACGAGTTATACGGGGTATGCTAGCTCTCTTAGTCTCCATAAAATTTCCCCTTCGGACCCATTCCTGGCCCATCTTTGCCATTTACCATCCTTTATAACCTTTCCCATCCGGTAGCTCATTTCCCCTCATCTTCATCTACACCTAGCTAGCTAGGTAGCGACACTGTGGGATAAAGCAATACCGATACAGGTGGTGAGGGAGAGAGAGAGAAGAGAGAGCAGGGACCATGGGCTAAACACAAACACTGTGAACTCTCTACGTTTCCGTGCTCAACTATATAGACCCTCCATTGGCCTCTTGCATCTACACACACAGACCACACCACCATTGCCAAGAGCAACCCATTTCACACTGACACTAGCTGCTTGGTCGCCGTGCCACAGCTCGCTTCTTCACCTAGCTCGTAGAGAGTGTGAGAGTGATCGTTGAAGGGCCGGCGCGCATGCACCAGCACCAACCAGCGGCGGCCATGGGCGACGCTCTGTGGGAACTGATCGGGGAGGAGATGGCGGCGGCGGAGGCGGCTGCCGGGGAGCACGGCCTGCCCCCAGGCTTCCGCTTCCACCCCACCGACGAGGAGCTTGTGACCTTCTACCTCGCCGCCAAGGTCTTCAACGGCACGTGCTGCGGCGGCGTGGACATCGCAGAGGTGGACCTGAACCGGTGCGAGCCGTGGGACCTCCCGGAGGCGGCGAGGATGGGGGAGCGGGAGTGGTACTTCTTCAGCCTCCGCGACCGCAAGTACCCCACGGGCCTCCGCACCAACCGCGCCACCGGCGCCGGCTACTGGAAGGCCACCGGCAAGGACCGCGAGGTGCTCAATGCCGCCACGGGCTCCCTCCTCGGCATGAAGAAGACGCTGGTCTTCTACAGGGGCCGCGCCCCCCGCGGCGAGAAGACCAAGTGGGTCCTCCACGAGTACCGCCTCGACGGCGACTTCGGCGCCGTCCGCCGCTCATGCAAGGTGCGTACTTATCCAGTTGGTTGCACGCCATTGCTCCATCCATGAACATTTTGTTACTCTTTTTGTTACACACATTCTCTAGCTTCTAGGCACTACCGCACTAGTCACTGTGTGATCTCGGCGTTGAAACATCCACAGTTGAGTGCTCAAGAACAAGTTACATGGTCGTTAGATGCGTGCGACATGATGTGCATTGAATGCGGCATGCGTGTGGTTGCATTGCATGCATACATAAGGTGACATATGCATGCAGATTGATTTGGAATATATGTTTATTATACTGTGGCCTAGTACACTTTTGTTCATTCATTCGATGCTTGTAGCATCATAAGCATGACGATGATGCTGTACAGAGTGCGTGGGTCGTTTCTGCTCAAAAATCTAGTTGCAGATTTGCACTGACACAGGATGTATATGGGCTAGCTAGCGATATATACTACACCATGTACTGGTACGTGTTTGTTCCTTCTCAGGGCTCACGCACTCTGCATGCATGGCTCGAAGATCTCCAACCGTCCTACTTCAGATCAGCAAATCTCCCATTGATATCTCTCTGTGTCATATGCTTTTATATAAAAAAAAAGCAATTTCGCCCATGAAGAATAAATGTACTCTCCGCTTGCAGAAGTTCAGGAGTAAATATGTAGATATAGATGTAGACATATAGATTCTCTACAGCATATCTGTCCTAGCTAGATCACAATCCATCCAAAAGAGAATATTATATTGATCTATACTTCTTTTTGTATGTTGATTTGTAAATATATCTGTGAGCGATATTTTGAACTTACAGTATATATGATATATATTTTTTGCAGGAGGAATGGGTGGTGTGCAGGATCTTCCACAAGGCGGTAGACCAGTACAGTAAGATGATGGAGATGAGAAACCCCTACTGCTACTTCCCCATGACCCCCCACCACCCCAGCTTCTTCCAGGACGCACCTCCTGTCCCCTTCCCAAACCCTAGTCAGCTCATCCCCTTCCACCATGACCTCCCACACCTGCAGTCCTCCCCATTAATACAGGGCCAGGCCAAGAACACAAGCAACAACAGCAATGGCGGCTTCCCAGCAGCAGCTAGCATCCAAGAGCAGCCAAACAGCAGCTGCAACCCAGCATATTTCCCTTTCCCTTCCTTCGCGTCCATCGTCAATGGCAAGGCAGGCCCACCGGCGCAGCCCGGGGTCAACGGCGGTCCACAGGAGCCACCGCCGACCTGGCTGGACGCTTGCCTGCAGCACAGCGCCTTCATGTACGAGATGGGCCCACCTGCAGCCACGAGGGGCGCATGATCCGGACCACTCGTTTCCTAGGGCTACCTTCCCCATCTCGATCGCTATGTTGCGGCTTTTGATTAGTCAAGTTGCGAGTGTGATCGATATTTAGACAAGCACTTGTAATTGTTTCCCCTTGTTCGTTCCCGACTTATCCTTTAGTTTCCGTAGGTTATGATCATATGTAGTGCTTTGCTTGCTTGTGCATAGGATCATTGGAGTAGTAGGAGACTAGCACTGGACTACTAATCTCGTGATCCATGCATGCACGTACTCGCATGCAATATGGTCCTATGTATTAATCTATATGTAATGAAGAACAACTCCTCGTGGATTTGCTTTTTTACATGCACGCTCATATGTACTGTACTGTATGTAGCATGCACTAGCCGTGTCAATGGCTCGTTATAAACTTGCAGTGACTGTTTCCCATGTTCAAAAGTAAATAATGGTAGTATAGTTGGAGAGTGGTGTTTTGGCTTATAGGTGTGGATATACCTATTATAATATATGTATAATACACATTCAATATTTTAAGAGATTCAAAACAATTATTTCGCGTGTACATCCGCACATTATATGCCGCATACAAAATTTTGGAAAGAAAGAACATTTTTGTGGCATGTATAAAAAGGATAAAAAAATGTCTCGTGAATAGCTATAATCAATCATTGAAAATTATATTTTTTTTACACAAATCACAAAAAAATATTCTTTTTCACCAAAACTTTGTTCACGAACATATAATGTCCGGATGTACACGGGGGATTTTTCTCGATATTTTGTAACTTTTTAAATTATGTATTTAGACAATAGGTGTCCTATGTACTGTATTAATCTATATATAATGAAGAACATTTCCTTGTGGATTTGCTTTTAACATGCACGCTCATATGTACTGTACTGTATGTAGCACTAGCCGTATCAATGAGTCGTTATAAACTTGTAGTGACTGCAGCTTCTCGTGTTCAAAAGTAAATAAGGATGTTCTTAAAAAGAAGGATGTTCTTGATGTTTTTTCATAAAAAGAAGGATGTTCCTTTTTGCCAGAAGAGAACTAGTATGAAAAATGGTTATAGACAACATCATTCAGCTCCCACAACTAGGTGTGGAGTTGCATTTTTGGCATTCAGCTCATGTGTATCAAGATGCGCGGTACACATTCCTTGTTGCGTAGTGGATTCGGTTCCTGACATGAGATCTGCACATACACCCCTCTCATTGCACGGATGAGGCAACTAGATGCACATGTACGCGTCCCTAGAGCTACAATTCGAGATACTGGCACTGGAGTTTAAGGCGAACAAAAGAAGAAAAAGCAGCGGTGATGGACGGGCGGATGTGATCTAGGTCAGAGATGTACATGCAGCGGTGCACGCAGAGACGCTAGCGCCGGGGCCGGCCCGGCCGGGCAGTGGACCTTACGACGTGACGGGCTCTCGCAGCCTCGCAGGGCCGGTGGTATGAGGAGTGATGATGCGTGCGTCGAAGGCAGGCCAGGCCAGGTTGAGCGAAATCTCACCCCCGTCGCCTTTGCTTTGGTTTGCGTTTGCTCCTCTCTGAATGAATGAATGAATGAATGAATGAATGGATGAAATGAAATGAATAAATACGTGGTGCGTTTCTTGCTGTGCATCATGACGTGGGTGGTGTCGCTGCGACGGGACGGGACGGGATGGGATGGGATGCCTCGACGTGACCCCGGCCTGGTCGGGCTCCGCGGAAGCAGCCGGCCGGCGAGGACGACCTTTCCCCGGCCGCTGCAACGCGCCGCTCGCCGCTCGCATCTCGCAGCGCCACAAAAGTCAAGCTGCTGCACGCCTGTCTAGCTGCTGCTCCTGCGAGCTCTTAATTAATCCACTCGCATAGAAAAAGGCCCAGGCGTGCAACCAGGAGTGGTTGCACGTGATCGACACAAACTAGGTCACCGGCCGCGCGCCGCGCAGCGCCGGAAGAAAGGGCCGAGCAACCCAATCCATTTGAATTCACGGTGCAGCAAGCGCTACAGCGATCCGTCAATCTCACTGACGACACCTGTACTGATAAGCTGCTTTAGATGTGCCCTAGACAAACCCTTTCTTCAATCCGTTTTGAGTTTTTCTTTTTCTTGCTGTAGTTTCGTAGGTACGTACAGTGGTGGCCGGTGGAGCGGGGAGGCCGGCAATGGGGAAGAACATTGAATGCGCGGCGATCGGTCGATCGGCACACTGGCATGGCTCGGCCTTCTTGTCAAATAGCTGTCGTCTCCGTCCGGACAAACGATCTCTAGTTAGGGGAGTAGGAGGAGGGAGTACTCTCTGTCCACCGGCTCCGGCCGGTCGGCCGTCGATCCATCCGCCGACATGTCGCTCGCTGCCCGTTTCGCCGCCCATCCCTGGCCAAGCTAGCGACTCTGTGCTGCGCATGGCGAACGACCGATCGATTCGGAATGCAGTGCCATCCACTGCTCAGTGTACTGTGGCTGTAGCAAGTTGGTTACGATCGAGGATCGACCAAAGGCTAGTAGAAGAGATTGATCACTGTGCATATCACATCGAGATCTATGCCAAAAGGTCTAGGCTGGAAATAGACGGCTAACTGGAAAGAAAGAGCGCCCATCATTCATGCAACCCACAAGAGAAGGAAGAAAAGACAGGCGAGATGGATGCTTTAAACTTCAGTGCAAACCTAATCATGCAAAGCCGGGTTCTTCTTTTTCCTTTTTGCAATGCTGCATACCATGTTTGTTCTGGCGTACACTGAAAATATCAACTGTATACTCTCCCGTGACATCTCCGACGCTCACCTAAACATGGACACGCTATCCATCTGCGGATTAGTCTGGATCAGTCGACAACAATGATGAAAGAGCCGGCCATTCAACCATGCCCGCTTAGATTTCAAACCAGATTTAAATAATTAGATGAATTACCCGCAAATCGGATGATTTTCATCTAAAGAGAAGCTCATTCATTACATTTTTTACGTACTTCATCAAGCAAAAGCGATCGGACATAAGCCTAGTCTGGATCTATTGGGAAATATAGTAAAAAAATAAAAAAAATTGGCCAACGGATCAAGATACCATGATCACTATGAAGACTCTGCATACAACATTAGATCTGGTCACCCAGGTTCATCTAAAGGAAGTGAGCCTAGCTCACTTGGCTAGTGAAGTGGATGTACAACCCATCCATCCAGGTTCAAGTCCTTACGGACGCGAATTTGGGTTCTTATTATTTAAAAAAAACTCGCTGTGGGGGTTCCCCTTACAGTTTTCCTTCAAAGAAAAAACATTAGATCTGGTCTTACCAACAACGAGCACCGGAATAAGAGTTGGTGAAGATCATCTTGAAGTCTCACGAACAGTTCCGTCTTACAAGAATCGAATGCACGATCACTATATGGAATGCACGCGTACGATACGAGTGATCAGACAACTCTTCGCGATCTAGAGGTAGACGTCCCTCGAGTAGAAGAGTAGGGAGGAGGAGCCCATTGGGAATGAGGAATTGGGATGGAGAACTAGAGAGAGAGAGAGAGAGACGCATCCACGGGGAGGAATAACTTGCCTATTTGGGGCTGCCCTCTCTCCCTCCACTTATATTAGGCGAGGGAGGCGCCAACTTGGTGGTGATGGAGCTAGCAAATGACGATAGGGGGGAGGGGCAGGGGTTTGAACTAGAGGCATCATTTAAACTCGTCGATCACACAATTGCACAACATAATAAATATCGCAAGGTCTGGATACTCAAATTATGATCACTGCTATGCATCTTGTATAAAATTACATATTTATTAATTCACTGTACAACCTCGCAATTAGAGGTTTCAACAATTTTTTAAAAGTAAATATGGTTGGTAGTTCCAATTGGATTGAAACATGTTCTTGATTAATCTGTTCATCTTCAGGTCTTCATAAGCGTAAAATTAGACAATTTAATATGTATTGATTGATTTCTTATAATTGCAGTCTCTAGTTCAAAAGTTTTGAAGGGAGACATTCAATCAATCAAACAAAATAAGGATTCAGAGAAGAAGTTAGGAATCCACACTAATAGTAACCGTATGTGCACCACTTGAGAGTTAAGACTTGATGAAATTCGTTTAGATTACTCTAGGCCGGCCGGCCGGCGGCTCGTGTGCGCCGCAACTGGCCATCCACAAGTGTCGAGTGGAAGAGCCCAACGAGAACGGGCAGAAGATCGGAGATGGATCAATCTACCATTTTTTCGAGAGAAGTTATCGACCTGTTTGGCCGCACTAACTTTAGGGAAAGGAAGTTGAGACTTGTAGTACCTGGCGTGGCTATGAGACTTGTAGTACCATGATCAGCGAGGGACAATTGACTCGACAGGGCCCATAGCTTCTGTTTTTTCCTATTTATGCAGCGTGGGCTCATGTTTAAAGCTCTAACATATGCATACGGTTTCTGCACCCACATGGGTAATCGTCACACGGAAAACCAAATCGTTGGGGGGGGGGGGTCTAGCCCTCCCTCGCCCCCCTTAGAGTCGTCCCTGGCTACTTGGTGGCTTGCCCACCAAGGCTAAGGGGGCGCACAACTATTGGGCCCCTAGGGCCCATGTGGCTACCCCCACTTGGGCCTTGCCTTCCGAAACCTTCCTATACCCTTTGGTGGTCATCTTAGGATCTCACGTACTTTTCCAGTTTTCCTCCGAAACACTTCCCACCACTCCAAAACACTTTCAGTTCTCTCTTGTAACTATTTCCATCATCTTTGAGACATTTCAGTGATATTCTTTAAAACTCCTAATTCATCTAACACTCAACACATCAGAGGTTCTAAAGCAAGTGATCCTGCTGGATCGGTGAGATATAGACACGACTGAAATACCCTTCGATCAATGATTAATAGAGGAACCATGGACATTCATATTAATCCCTATACTCACATGAATGTTTATCGAGTGAACATGTAGAAGCCCTATGCATTTCCTTTGGCTTCGTGATACTTTACAAATCCGGAGGTGAGATATATCGGTATCCCCGTGAGTCAAACACATGCTCACTATATCGATCTCCTAGTTATCAGTTTTATTTATTTTTCTCGTTCTTCTATTCTAACATTCCCGTGAGAAACTCATATTGTGTATGGCCAGACGATGATAGATGTCGTCACACCGAGAGGGCCTAAAAATATCTCTCCATCATCGGACAAGCAACATCCTAGTCTCAAGCTATCTAGTACCCTGTCATACTTTTTCATGAGCCTATTAGTTGTCGTTATGATCATCCTATTGCGGTTGACATGGAACAACCCCACAGCGCATCGTCCAGTATGGAGTGAATCGATACTCTCATGGTGCATGGGAGTGTGCATATGTCAATTTCCGTGTTATGAACTATAGACTTGTGATGATTTCATCTTTTAGTATAACATACAACTTTGGGTCAATTCAACAAAAGTGTTCTTCCAACATCATGCCCTCAATGTTGGTGAGAACATTGTTACACTTAACTATGCCCATGATTAGGAATACGTAACCATCATATAGTACTTGAGCTAGTCCTAGAGGAAAGACTAGGAATTTTGTTTTACCGTCTATAACTCTACACGTGCATATGAGTTTTCCTCTGATCCTCTTGTTATCGCAGATTCAAAAAACACAACAGTTGTAGCATAGAATATAAACATTAATTATAAACATGAAAATAAATAATATTCAAATATTATTGCCTATAGGGCGTATTTCCAACAAAATCTATGGCAATGGACGTCCTCCAAGTCCTTGTTGTTCCCCTCCATGCCCATGTCAGGCAATTGTGCCCGATGGAGATGAGATCCATGAAGTGAAGCTGCGGTCATCGGCAAGAAAGAGTAGGCCATGGGACATGGACCGACCCACTTGGGACTCAAGGCCCTGCCGCCTCCCATGCACTACTCCTTGTCGGAGTCCATGACATGTCCGTTGGGAGTGGGTGTGTGCTAAAGATGAAAGTCGATGAACCAGCCCTATCACCATAGTTGAGCCAACGAAGCACGGTTGGAGGCGCGGATAACACACATCTACCAACATTCACGTCCGCCACCGCTAGTGCCGCCTCCACGTCCAACTGCAATGCGACCACATGTGGCTCATACATCTCCCACTGCTCGGCGACAAAGTTGGGTGTTCTCCATGGCCCACCACAACCACCCCGCCCGTCTTAGATTTCGCCCTCCGCCATCCGGTGCTGCTCGGGGAGGGAGAGGTTGTACTACTGCTCCTCTTGCATCTGGCGAAACACCGACATCAGTTGCGGCTCCGGCGCTCCTATGCCCAGACGATGTTGAGGTGCGCTTTCTGTTGGAAATATGCCCTAGAGGCAATGATAAAATAGTTATTATTATATTTCCTGTTTCAAGATAATCGTTTATTATCCATGCTATAATTGTATTGAATGAAAGCATAGATGCATGTGTGGATATATAGACAAAACAATGTCCCTAGTAAGCCTCTAGTTGACTAGCCAGTTGATCAAGGATGGTTAAGGTTTTCTGACCATATTCAAGTGTTGTCACTTGATGACTGGATCACATCATTGGGAGAATTATGTGATGGACAAGACCCAAACTATAAACGTAGCATGTGATCGTGTCATTTTGTTGCTATTGTTTTCTGCCTGCCAAGTATTCATTCCTGTGACCATGACATCATGTAACTCACTAACACCGGAAGAATACCTTGTGTGTATCAAACGTCGCAACGTTACTGGGTGACTATAAAGGTGATCTACAGGTATCTCCGAAGGTGTCCGTTGAGTTAGCATGGATCACGATTGGGATTTGTCACTCCGTGTGACAGAGAGGTATCTCGGGGCCCACTCGGTAATACAACATCACATATAAGCCTTGCAAGCAATGTGACTCAAGTGTTAGTCACATGATCTTGTATTACGAAAAGAGTAAAGATACTTGCTGGTAACAAGATTGAAATAGGTATAGGGATACTGACAATCAAATCTCGGGCAAGTAACATACCGAAGGACAAAGGGAATGGTATACGGGATTATATGGATCCTTGGCATAGAGGTTCAACCCATAAGATCTTCGTAGAATATGTAGGATCCAATATGGACATCGAGGTCCCGCTGTTGGATATTGACCGGGGATTGCCTCAGGTCATGTCTGCATAGTTCTCGAACCCGTAGAGTTTGCACACTTAAGGTTTGGTGACGTTTCGGTATAGTTGTGTTATAGGTGTTGGTGGCCGAAGGTTTGTTCGGAGTCCCAGATGAGATCACGGACGTCCCGAGGGTTTCCGGAATGGTCCGGAAATGAAGATTGATATATAGGATTGTTTCATTTGGCCTCCGAAAAGATTTTGGGCATTGCGGGCAGTGTACCGGGAGTGACGAATGGGTTCCGGGGTTTTACCCGGAGGGGCCACCCGCCCGGGAAAGAACCTAATAGACCATGGGTGGCGCTCCTCCCTCCAAACCGAGTTGGAGGAGGTGGGAAGGAAGGAAGGGACTCCTCCCTCCAAACCGAGTTGGAGGAGGATCCCTCCTCCCTTCGGCCGGCTCCCCAAGGGCAAGCCCCACCCCTTGGCTCCTCCTATATATACTTGAGGTTTAGGGATTTTCGAGACATAACTTTTTCACGTGAAACCCTAAACCTCTACTTCGTAGTTCTTCCTCTAGATCGGTTTTCTCCGGAGCTCGGGCGGAGCCGTGCACGAATAGATCATCACCATCACCGGCGCACCGTCATGCTGCCGGAGAACTCATCTACTTCCCTGTCTCTCTTGCTGGATCAAGAAGGCGGAGATCATCACCGAGCTGTACGTGTGCTGAACGCGGAGGTGCCGTCCGTTCGGTACTAGATCGGGACGGATTGTGAGACGACGGTGATTTGAATCACGAAGTTGTTCCACTACATCAACCGCGTTTCTTAACGCTTCCGGCTTAGCGATCTACAAGGGTATGTGGATCCGATCTCCCTCTCATAGATGGACATCACCATGATAGGTCTTCGTGTGCGTAGGAATTTTTTTGTTTCCCATGCAACGTTGCTCAACAGTGGCATCATGAGCTAGGTTCATGCGTAGATGTAATATTGAGTAGAACACAAAAGTTTTTGTGGGCGTTGATGTTTGATTTGCTGCCCTCCTTAGTCTTTTCTTGATTTGGCGGTATTGTTCGATTGAAGCGGCTCGAACCAACATTACTTGTACGCTTACGAGAGATCGGTTTCATCGACTAACATGCAACTTGTTGCATAAAGATGACTGGCGGGTGTCTGTTTCTTTAACTTTAGTTGAATTGGTTTTGACCGAGGCGGTCCTTGGAGAGAGGTTAAATAGCAATTTGCACATCACCTTGTGGTTTTGCGTAAGTAAGATGCGATCATACTAGATACCCATAGCAGCCACGTAAACACATAAAACAACAAATTAGAGGACGTCTAACTTGTTTTTGCAGGGTATGTATGTGATGTGATTCGACCAAAGACATGATGTGATATATTGGATGTATGAGATGATCATGTTGTAATAGTTAAATATCAACTTGCACGTTGATGCTATGGCAACCGGAGGAGCCATAGGGTTGTCTTTAAACTAACGTTTGTGTTTGCAGATGTGTTTACTATATTGGTAGGTTGTAGCTTTAGTAGTAATAGCATAGATAGCATGACAACCTCGATGGCGGCACGATGATGGAGATCATGGTGTGGCACCGGTGACGATGAAGATCATGCCGGTGAGTTGGTGATGGAGATCAAGAAGCACAAGATCATGGCCATATCATGTCACTTATGAATTGCATGTGATGTTAATGCTTTTATGCACCTTATCTTGCTTAGAACGACAGTAGCATTATAAGATGATCCCTCACTAAAATTTCAAGATAAAATTGTGTTCTCGCCGACTATGTACCATTGCGACAATTCGTCGTTTCGAGACACCACGTGACGATCGGGTGTGATAGACTCAACGTTCACATACAACGGGTGCAAAACAGTTGCACACGCGGAACACTGGGGTTAAACTTGACGAGCCTAGCATGTGCAGACATGGCCTTGGAACACAAGAGACCGAAAGGTCGAGCATGAATCGTATAGTTGATATGATTAACATAGAGATGTTTACCACTGAAACTACACTCAACTCACGTGATGATCGGACTTGAGTTAGTGAATTTGGATCATGCCACACTCAAGTAACTAGAGGGATGTCTATTTGAGTGGGAGTTTATTAGTAATTTGATTAGCTAAACTCTAGTTGTCTTGAACATAGTCTAAGTCCACTTTGCAATATTTTATGTTATAGATCAATGGCTCACGCAGTAGCAACCCTGAATTTCAATACGTTCCTAGAGAAAGCTAAGCTGAAAGATGATGGTAGCAACTTTATAGAGTGGGCTCGTAATCTAAGGCTCATCCTACAAGTTGGGAAAAAGAATTATGTCCTTGATGCAGATCTAGGAGATGAACCACCCGCTACGTCTGATCAAGATGTTTTGAACGCTTGGCAAGCACGTAAGGAGGATTACTCAATAGTTCAATGTGCAGTCTTGTATGGCTTAGAACCGGGACTTCAACGACGCTTTGAACGTCATGGAGCATATGCGATGTTCCAGGAGTTGAAGTTTATCTTTCAGAAGAATGCCCGGATCGAGAGGTATGAGACCTTCGATAAATCCTATCCTTGCAAAATGGAGGAGAATTCGTCTGTCACTGAACATGTGCTCAAAATGTCTGGGTACTCAAACCGTCTAGCTGAGCTGGGGATCGAACTCCCGGAAGAGGCTATCACTGACAGAATTCTTCAATCACTGCCACCTAGCTACAAGAGCTTTGTGTTGAGCTATAACATGCAAGGCATGGATAAGTCACCCGGCGAGTTATTCGCGATGCTAGAAGTCGCAGAGTCAGAACTCCGGAAAGAACATCAAGTGTTGATGGTGAATAAGACCACTAGTTTCAAGAAAAGCAGCAAAGGCAAGAAGGGTAACTCCAAGAAGAGAGGCAAATATGTTGCTCCTCCGACGAAGAAACCCAAGGTTGGACCTAAGCCGGAAACTGAGTACTATTATTGCAAGGGGATGGGTCGCTGGAAGCGCAACTGCCCCAAGTATTTGGTTGATAAGAAGGCGGCCAACGCCAAACCAGGTATATGTGATATACATGTTATTGATGTGTACCTAACTGTTGGGGAACGTCGCATGGGAAACAAAAATTTTCCTACGCGCACGAAGACCTATCATGGTGATGTCCATCTACGAGAGGGGATGAGTGATCTACGTACCCTTTTAGATCGTACAGCAGAAGCGTTAGAGAACGCGGTTTATGTAGTGGAACGTCCTCACGTCCCTCGATCCGCCCCGCGAACAATCCCGCGATCAGTCCCACGATCTAGTACCGAACGGACGGCACCTCCGCGTTCAGCACACGTACAGCTCGACGATGATCTCGGCCTTCTTGATCCAGCAAGAGAGACGGAGAGGTACAAGAGTTCTCCGGCAGCGTGACGGCGCTCCGGAGGTTGGTGATGATCTTGTCTCAGCAGGGCTCCGCCCGAGCTCCGCAGAAACGCGATCTAGAGGAAAAACTATGGAGGTATGTGGTCGGGCAGCCGTGAGAAAGTCGTCTCAAATCAGCCCTAATTGCTCCATATATATAGGAGGAGGGAGGGGGACCTTGCCTTGGGGTCCAAGGGACCCTCAAGGGGTCGGCCGAGCCAAGGGGGGGAGGACTCCCCCCCAAACCGAGTTGGACTTGGTTTGGTGGGAGGAGTCCCCTTCCCTTCCCACTTCCTCCCCCCTTTTTTTTTTCCTTTTCCTTTGATTCTTTATTCTTGGCGCATAGGCCCCCTTGGGGCTGTCCCACCAGCCCACTAAGGGCTGGTGTGTCTCCCGAAAGCCTATGGGCTTCCCCGGGGTTGGTTGCCCCCCCGGTGAACTCCCGGAACCCATTCGTCATTCCCGGTACATTCCCGGTAACTCTGAAAACCTTCCGGTAATCAAATGAGGTCATCCTATATATCAATCTTCGTTTCCGGACCATTCCGGAAACCCTCGTGACGTCCGTGATCTCATCCGGGACTCCGAACAACATTCGGTAACCAACCATATAACTCAAATACACATAAAACAACGTCGAACCTTAAGTGTGCAGACCCTGCGGGTTCGAGAACTATGTAGACATGACCCGAGAGACTCCTCGGTCAATATCCAATAGCGGGACCTGGATGCCCATATTGGATCCTACATATTCTACGAAGATCTTATCGTTTGAACCTCAGTGCCAAGGATTCGTATAATCCCGTATGTCATTCCCTTTGTCCTTCGGTATGTTACTTGCCCGAGATTCGATCGTCAGTATCTGCATACCTATTTCAATCTCGTTTACCGGCAAGTCTCTTTACTCGTTCCGTAATACAAGATCCCGCAACTTACACTAAGTTACATTGCTTGCAAGGCTTGTGTGTGATGTTGTATTACCGAGTGGGCCCCGAGATACCTCTCCGTCACACGGAGTGACAAATCCCAGTCTCGATCCATACTAACTCAACTAACACCTTCGGAGATACCTGTAGAGCATCTTTATAGTCACCCAGTTACGTTGCGACGTTTGATACACACAAAGCATTCCTCCGGTGTCAGTGAGTTATATGATCTCATGGTCATAGGAACAAATACTTGACACGCAGAAAACAGTAGCAACAAAATGACACGATCAACATGCTACGTCTATTAGTTTGGGTCTAGTCCATCACATGATTCTCCTAATGATGTGATCCCGTTATCAAGTGACAACACTTGCCTATGGTCAGGAAACCTTGACCATATTTGATCAACGAGCTAGTCAACTAGAGGCTCACTAGGGACAGTGTTTTGTCTATGTATCCACACATGCACTGTGTTTCCAATCAATACAATTATAGCATGGATAATAAACGATTATCATGAACTAAGAAATATAATAATAACTAATTTATTATTGCCTCTAGGGCATATTTCCAACACTAACCAACTCTCGTAGTAGTGCCTAGGTATTTGATACTGGTTCTGTTGCTCATATTTGCAACTCGAAGCAGGAACTGTGGAATAAACTAAGGCTGGCGAAGGATGAAGCGACGATGCGCGTGGGAAATGGTTCCAAGGTTGATGCAATCACCATCGACACGGTCTCACTTCAGTTACCATCAGGATTATTTATGAACTTAAATAATTGTTATTTAGTGCCCGCGTTAAGCATTAACATTACACCTGTTAGGGCATAGTTTATGCCTAAGTAATTTTGGTGATTGATGACAGTACCACAAAGGACTAATCGTGTGTGTTAAAATTTCACATAACACATGTCAACGGCACAAGACGATTCGCCCCCTCTTTCCATGGAACAGAAGCACGGTGTACTCTATGATTCTCCTTCTTTGAGTCATAGGAACGCCGTACTATTAAGAGGGGACCCGTAGTGGAAAGGTTTGGGTGGAATCAATTTTGCACGCACACACTTTATCTCCTTTCCCCTTACCTGCAACTTTGGAGTGGCTCCCGCCTCTGTTTTTATCTCATCTAAGCAAAAGGTCTCTCAGCGGTAGTACCGCTGGCCCTAGCGGTAGTACCGCTGTGCCAGCGGTCCCTGGTCAATGGTAGTACCGCTCCACGAGCTTAGTACCGCCTTCCTAGCGGTTGTACTTCGTCGGACCTTTTTGCGAAGATTTTATTGGCGCTGGTTGGCCCGGTAGTGCTTCTGCACTACCATGGGCCCAGCGGTAGTACCGTTGGAGTGCCAGCGGTAGTACCGCTGCAGCCAGCGGTAGTACCGCTAGGCTCGGGCTGTGAGTGGGAAAACGGTTGGATTCCCCCCCGCACTATATAAGGGGTTCTTCTTGCTGTAGAACTCTACCTTTAACCCTCCAAGCTCCATTGTTGCTCCCTAAGCTCAAAAGTGCCCGATCTCTCTCCCTAGCCAATCAAACGTGTTGATTCTTTAGGGATTGGTTGAGCAGGCCTAGATCTACACTTCCACCAAGAGAAAAGTTGATTCCCCCACCAATCCCTTGTGGATCTTGTTATTCTTGGGTGTTTTAGCATCCTAGACGGTTGAGGTCACCTCGGAGCCACATTCCATTGTGGTGAAGCTTCGTGGTCTTGTTGGGAGCCTCCAAGCTTTGTGTGGAGTTTGCCCCAACCTTGTTTGTAAAGGTTCGATCGCCGCCTTCAAGGGCACCTATAGTGGAATCACGGTACCTTGCATCGTGTGAGGGCGTGAGGAGAATACGGTGGCCCTAGTGGCTTATTGGGGAGCATTGTTCCTCCACACCGCTCCAATGAAGACGTACTTCCTGTCAAAGGGAAGGAACTTCGGTAACACATCCTCGTCTTCATTGGTTCCAATTGTGGTTATCTCCAACCTTTACTTCGTGTATGCTTATGTTGTTGTCTATCTCTTACTGGTCTTAGTTGTTCTTGTTGTTAGCTTCATATAGGTTCACCTCGTTGTTGCTTTTTTAGTGAACCCGTATGTTGCTTACCCTAACTTGCTAAGATTAATTAAAAAGTGGTCGTTGCCTATTCACCCGCCCCCTCTAGTCAACCATATCGATCCTTTAAATTGGTATCAGAGCCACGTCTCTTTATTAAGGGTTTAACCACCCGAAGAGTATGGAAGATGATGAGGGAATTCCCCGTGCACAAACCCAGGGCATGGACTTGACTTCGATCACAAGGGACGACTTGAATACGGCTATGGCTGCACTCAAGACGTCTATGACGGACGAGGTCAAGACCATGCTTAAAGAGTTAATTGAGGGAATTAAAAACTCTCCGAACCGGCATTGGTGGTTAAACCCACCACCATGGATTCAGAGGCCAATTCCGTTAGGGCAACGGCTAAAGGTATGCAACCTTCCCGTCCTCTCAAAAACGATGGGAATGGGACGTATGCATCTGTTCCACCACCCTTAGTCTATGGAGGACCGGTTCCCACACCGCGTCTTAATCCTGTTGGTCCTCCTCCTAAGCTTGTAAACGGTGATTTTGCTAACTGGGTATTTTCTATTAAGTCTCATTTGAATCACAGCTCAACAAATTTGTGGAGAATCATCGAGCAAGGATATTATCCCCATGATCCAAGCAACCTCACTCCAAGAGAAGATGCGGACAATCAATATAATCACTCTGCTTTGTTTACTCTCCAGTCCGCAGTGCCACCTGAAGATCTTCCTCACTTGCGTCCCTTCACTTTGGCCAAGGACTGTTGGGAGCACATTATGGTGTTGTACAAGGGAAGCTCAAGCATTCAACGGTCCAACTATGAAGTGGTACTCGATAAGGCCGATGAGTTTGTGATGAAGGAAGACGAGGACCCTCGTGATCTCTATCGGAGGGTGACTGCTATTGCTGTGGCACTCAAGGACCATGGGAGCAAGGATGTGGATGATACATGGGTCAAGCGCAAGTTTCTCAAAGCCATCATGCCTTTCAATAAAGCCATGTCATCTGTCATTTGTCAGTGACCACACTTCCACTCCTTCTCTTCCAGTGAGGTGTTGGATGAATTCATTGCAATGTCAATCATGAACGAGATAGCTGACAATGCACTTGCTCGTGTTCGCTCAAAGACAGCTTCACCCAACCTTGCGTTAAAGGCAAAAGCAACTTTTGAAGAAGAAGAAGAGGATGAGGAAGAGGAGAGTTGCCCTGAAGACACGGAGTATGCTTATCATGAGCACATGGGTCTTGCATCAAGGCAATTCTGGGGCAACAAGAGGAACTCAAGACCCACCTTAACCAAGAACAACTCGAGTGGGTTCAAACCCAAGCAACGAGTGAGGACATGCTATAACTGTGGTGACGTGATTCACTTCGTGGCCGAATGTCCCTATGATAAAAGGGAAGACAACAGGGGCAAGCTCATTCGCAAAGACAAAACCAAGTCATTCCCAATCAAGAACAACTTTGTGAAGAAACCTCACCCAAAGGGCATGGTGGCCCTTGAAGAGTACCCTTCCGATGATGATGATGATGATGATACAGTGATAACGGCAACTGTTGCTATTGCCACCCCCTCTCCCAAGAAGGTGTCTCTCTTCGACGCCCCCAATGAGAACCACATCGCCAAGTGCCTCATGGCAAAAGGTATCAATCAGGTAACCCCCATCATTAAGACCAACATCGCTACTGCCCCTTCATTGTTAAATTGTGTTGATGATAGTGATGTTGGGGAACTTAAAGAGCATGATCTTGACAAGTTTCTGTGCACTATTAAGGGAGAATCCAAGAAGCACTTTGTTGCTCTCTTGGAACAACTGGGTGAGGCCAATGACCTCATCGAGTCTCATGAGGAGACCATCTCCGAGCTTCAGGGACACAGTCGTGACTATGCCGATGAAATTGCTGAATTATCTATTTCTCTAGAAAAGGAGCGCACTCTTCGTTTGGCTCTTGAGGAGTCATACAACGATGAATGCGCTAAAATGCAAAAGAAACTAGATCATGATACTGTTCTTACTCGTATGCTTAAGTGTGAGAAGTATGCTCTTGGGGTTGGCCATGACAGACTCAAAGTGGAGTTTGACACACTTGACAAGGCTCACAAGGTCTTGAAAGGTGTTCATTTCTCTCTGAAAGAGTCTCATGATCAACTCCAAGCAAAACTTACCAAGGATATCTCTACTTGTCCTCCCTTTGTGTTAATTGATAATGCTTGTACAACTAATCCTTGTTGTGAGCATGTACATCTTGTGGAGTAAAATGCCAAGTTAAAGGAGAAACTTGAGAAGGGCCTTCTGGCATGCATACAAGGTGAGAAGAGCCTGAACGACCTCTTGAGCAATCAAAAGGGTGTTGTAGGAAAGGAGGGACTTGGTCTTACCTCCAAGTCAAAAGGAAAAAGGAGGAACAGGAACAAACGATCCCCTACCCTTATGGACATCTTTGTCAAAGAGGGCAAAGGGACTCAGGAGGTGAACAGGAACAAGGTGGACGATGGTAACGTCAAGAAGGGAAAAACCATTCCTACTAACACAGCCGGCAAACTCAATCCTTCCTATGTCTTATGTCGTTCTAGTGATGGGCATGTTTATGCCAGATTTGTTGGTTCTTACTATGAGTCCATTGAATGGGATATCTGGGTTCCTAAGACCCTTGTCTCTAACATTAAGGGACCCATTAAGAAATGGGTACCTAAAACCAAGCCTTGATCTATTGCAGGAGTTTTCTTCCGGTGGGGTGTCATGGTTGCTCGATAGTGGAGCAACAAATCATATGACCGGAAGCAAGGACTTAGTGGTGGATGTGCATCCTTCTCCATCTATGCCCCCCATGTCCAATTCGCCGATGCATCCTCGTCAAAGGTAGTGGGATTTGGTAAGGTGATCATCTCTCAAGGGTTATCTATTGAGAAGGTCATGCTTGTTGAGTCTCTTGCCTACAATTTACTTCCGGTTCGTCAACTTGCAATTATGGGTTTTTCCACTTTCTTTAATCTTGATACTGTGGTCCTCCTGTGGAGCAAGACTCTTAAAGTAGCCTATGTTGGATATGTCGAAAATGGTCTTTATGTGGTGAACTTGTCAAACCGGCCCACTAAGACTGCGGCGTGTTTAATGGCTAAAGTTGATGTGGGCTAGCTTTAGCATCGCCGACTAGCTCATGTCAATATGAGATCTTTGCAAAGTCTTCTAAAAGGGAACCATATTCGTGGACTAACAAATGTGAGTTTTGCTAGATATCGTGCTTGCAGTGCGTGCATTGAAGGAAATATTCATGAAATTGCTCATCGTCCAACGACTCTCATTTACACTAAGAGGCCATTGGAGCTCCTCCATATGGATCTTTTCGATCCTCCATCATTTGATAGTCTTGGAGGCAGAAAGTACTGCTTGGTGATTGTTGATGACTACTCAAGATACACCTGGGTATATTTCTTCAAAAGGAAGAGTCAGACTCAACAAACTGTCATCAACTTTCCTAATGAAGCTCAACGTCAACATGAAGCAAGGATCTTGATGATTAGAAGTGACAACGGCACCGAGTTCAAGAACTACACCTTGGATGAGTTTCTAGGTGATGAGGGAATAAAACATCAATATTCAGCACCATATACCCCTCAACAAAATGGCGTGGAAGAAATGAAGAACCGGACCTTTATGGATGCTGCAAGAACAAGGATGGCGGAATTCAAATCTCCATATAACTTTTGGGCTGAGGCCATCAACACAGCATGTCATGGGTCCAATCGGCTCTATATCCGCAAAGGCTTGAACAAGACTCCATATGAGATTCTCACTGGAAACAAACCCAATCTCAAGTACTTCCGGGTATTCGGTTGTAAGTGTTTCATTCTCAAGAAAGGTGCACGTTTAGCTAAATTTGATTCTAGAGCACATGAGGGCATCTTTGTTGGTTATGCTACAAACTCTCATGATTACCGTGTCGTCAGCAAGTCCACCGGACTCATTGAGGAGACGTGTAACGTGGAGTTTGATGAAAATAATGGCTCCCAAGTGGAGCAAAGTGGTCTTTGTGATGTAGGTGATGAAATTCCTCCCCAAGCCATAAGAAGAATGGGGATTGGTCAAATACTCCTCATTGAGGAACCCCTTGTGGCCGAAGGAGAAGGACAATGCTCTACTCAAGTGGAGCCATCACCCCCACAAGCCCCACATGCTTCCGATGAACAAAGAGAAGACTCTAAACAAGATGAACAAGCTCAAGGTCAAGATCAATTGCCCAACAATGGTGATGTGTCCCATGATATTCAAGCACTTACCCAAGGTTCCGAACCTGCTCATGATCAAGATCAAGTGCAACCACAAGATCCAGACCAAGTAGAAGCACAAGTTCAAGATCAAGAGCACCCACAAGTACAAGGACAAACAAGTGAACCTGCTCAAGTCGAAAGTCAAGATGATCAGGATACTGTCTCGCAATTCCCTTCTGCAGCACCAACAGTCGGTGCCAAGGGAGGTTCAAGACGCAAGGGCAAGCAAAGTAAACAAGTCGATGCTCCCCAGTTATCCAATGAAGAACTCTTGGAGCGTCGAGCAGCCAAGATTGCGAACAAGCTGAGAGTCAAGTCACATCTTATGAAGAATGTACTTGGCAGTTTAAAAAAGGGAGTATCCACCCGTCAACAGATTTGGAATTATTGTGAGCATCACGCGTTTGTTTCGTATTGTGAACCTCAACAGGTACAGGAAGCGCTCGATGATGAGGATTGGCTTGTGGCCATGCATGAAGAACTTAACAACTTCGAGCGTAACCAAGTCTGGGATTTAGTGCCAAGACCAAAGGAGGAACATAATGTCATCGGGACCAAATGGATTTTCAAAAACAAGCAAGATGCCAATGGGATTGTGATTCGAAACAAGGCAAGATTTGTGGCTCAAGGCTACTCCCAAGTCGAGGGTATCGACTACGGTGAAACCTTTGCCCCTGTTGCTCGTCTAGAATCTATTCGCATGTTGCTTGCATTTGCTTCTCATCATAATTTCAAATTACAACAAATGGATGTGAAAAGTGCCTTTCTTAATGGTCCTTTAAATGAGTTGGTCTATGTCAAACAACCCCCGGGATTCGAACATCCCAAACTCCCCAATCATGTGTACAAACTTAATAAGGCACTCTATGGCCTTAAACAAGCCCCACGTGCGTGGTATGAGTATCTTACTGAGTTGTTACAAGATCATGGGTTTGAAATTGGGAAGATAGATCCCACTCTTTTTACTAAGAGGGTTAAATGGGATTTGTTCATATGCCAACTATATGTTGATGATATCATTTTTGGTTCTCCTAACATTTCCTTCAATGAAGAATTTGCTGCACTAATGCCCGAGAAATTTGAGATGTCCATGATGGGAGAGTTGAAGTTCTTCCTCAGATTCGAGATTAAACAAGGCCTAGAAGGGACCTTCATCAAACAAGCCAAGTACACTCAAGACATGCTCAAACGGTTCGAGCTTGAAGATGTCAAGCCGGTCAAGTTCCCCATGCCAACAAGATGCAAGCTTGACAGTGATCCCAATGGTAAAGCAGTGGATCAAAAGGTATATCGCTCCATGATTGGATCCCTCCTTTACCTTTGTGCATCTAGACCAGATATTATGTTGAGTGTAGGGATATGTGAACGATTTCAATCCGCACCAAAAGAAAGTCATTATATGGCTGTTAAGCGAATCTTTCGATATTTGGCTCATACCCCAAACTTTGGTCTATGGTATCCCAAAGGAGCAAACTTCAACCTAGTGGGCTATTCTGACTCAGATTGGGCAGGAGATTGTGTGGAGAGGAAGTCAACTTCTGGAGGATGCCAATTCCTTGGTCTCTCACTGGTAAGTTGGTCTTCAAAGAAGCAGAATTGTGTCTCACTATCATCCACCGAAGCTGAGTATGTGGCAGTTGCAAGTTGTTGTGCACAATTGCTATGGATGAGGCAAACTTTAAAGGATTACGGTGTCACTTGTGACAAAGTGCCTCTTCTATGTGACAATCAAAGTGCTATCAAGATTTCCCTCAACCCAGTGCAACATAGCAAGACCAAGAATATTGATATTCGCCATCACTTCATTCGTGAACATATCAAGCTTGGTGATATGGAGGTTATCTTCATCCACATCGAAGAGCAACTTGCAGATATTTTCACTAAGCCCCTGGATGAAGCAAGGTTCCGGGAGTTACGACATGAGCTAAATATCATTGATTCAAGCAATGTGGATTGAAGCTAGGCACTTTGCACCTCACTATGCATTCGATCTTGTTCTAGATGTAGGCATGGACATAGGGGGAGTGTTGTTCTCTCAATGAACTTTTCCTCCCCCCATTATGCATAAATTGATCAAGTCTTTCACTTAAGCCATTACCAAATGGCACTTGTGCTTCAAAGACGAGCGTTGGTCATGAACCCAAGGATAATTCTTCGCTGTGTCATACCTTTGTCTCAAACATAGGTGGCCTTGGCCACCGCCCCCACCTTTCTCTCATATGGAAGAAAGGATACAAAATGACGAGTTAGTATATCTTGCTGGTGCTATCTTCTTATTACACTGACTTGTCGTTTGCCCACGTCTTTATCATGCAATCCTATGTCTCGTTGTGTCATTTTTTGGCGGTACTACCGCCAGGGGTAGCGGTACTATCGCCAAGGGTAGCGGTACTAACGCCAGGACCCCAGCGGTACTATCGCCAGGGGTAGCGATACTACCGTCAGGACCCCAGCGGTACTACCGCTCGGGATAGCGGTACTACCGCCAGGACCCCAGCCTACCACGACCTGACTAGGGCTTTTAGGGCTGTCTCAAGGGGGAGCGGTACTACCGCCACGGGGAGTGGTACTACTGCCAGGACCCCAGCAGTACTACCGCTGCAGACAGCGGTACTACCGCCAGGGGTAGCGGTACTACCGCCAGGACCCCAGAGGTACTACCGCTGGCCCGTACCCCTTGGACTATATAAAGGAGGGGGAGCCCGTTTTTTCCTGCCCTCTTTCTTCTTCCTCGTGGCTCTCCCTTCCCCAACCCCGAACTCCCCCGATTTGGATCTCTTTTTATGGAGCCCCTTCTCTCCGTTGAATTGGAGGGTTTGCTCCACTCCTCCTTCCTCCACCAAGTGCCATGGACTCCGGGAAAGATCCTCCCTTTATTCTCTTGATTGGTATTTTCTTGTTCTAGGGGTAGGAGCATTGGTGATTTGGATCCATGACCATGGTTTTGTGCTTCGTTCTTGGATGAAACGAAGGAGATATTCTAGGGGAGTGTAGGTCCTATGATTCATTGCGTTTATATTGACATGCTCAAGGTTCTTCATGCTTTAGATCTAGCACTTTGTCTCTTATTTTGGATTAGATCTAAAATTGGATCCTCTTGACTAGGCATGTCTTTATCTAGATGATTCTTGAGATCCTCATGTGTTTAGGGCTATGGTGGTTTTTGTAGTGATTATATGCAGTACCCATGGCCCTCGTAAATCCAATCTAGCCGTTCCTATATGTCTTTTTCTATTCAGATCTGAAAGTCAACCCCCCTAGCGGTACTACTGCCAGGGGTAGCGGTACTATCGGTAGGACCCCAACGATACTACCGCCAGGTGTAGCGGTACTACCGGCAGGAGGATATTTTTCTTCTTTTCTATTTTTTTTGGCAATGTGAGTTTACTTTTATGCCTCTTTTTGTTCATTGCCTTGACTCCTTCTGTCGCTCTTTTTCGGTGTGAGTCTTGTGTGTCACAGGTGGTGCTCACCGCTCGAATCCCCCATGGGACACCCAGCCTAAGCAGTACCATACTTCAGATGCTCCAGAGGGCTCCGCCACTTCCGGTCTGCAACCCAAAAAGAAGTCTTTCAAGAAGACAGCTCACAAGGACAAGGGGGTCAACATTCGCACTATGCCCCCTAAGGATTTTCTGCGGTTCCGCACTAAAAATCACTATCTAGAAGAGAAGGCTCAGATCAAGGATATCGAGCATGTTTGGTCACTGGATCACTGCAGGATCTATCGCGACATCATCAAGCACTTCAAGAAGATGTTTGTTCCAGTTCAGTGGATTGACTTGGCTCACCTTCAGCGGAACCCAGATTACTTTGGTGAGGCTCTCTCTTTGATTGACAAGCTTGGCATTAAGGAGATCATCACCTTCAAGCGCGACTTTGATCCAGATGTTGTCGCCCAATTCTATGTCACTGTTCACTTCTCGCCTGATGAAGAGCGCACCATGACTTGGATGACTGGTACTCAGAAGATGACAGGTTCCTGGTCAGAATTCATGAAGCTTCTCAAGGTCGACTTTCAGGGAGCTGACAATCCTCTTGGTCGCGTCCTCATGCTCCAGCTTCATCTAATAGGGCCCCCGCCAAGGACAGGCTACAACAACTTTATGTGAAGAAAGGTGTGCTCCCCAAGCATCTAGATATCATGCATCGGATCTTCCGCAACACTCTCTTTCCTTGCATTGGCAACTTTGACGAGGTGCATGGTTATCTAGCTGAGATGCTTCTGCTTTGTGAGGAGGCTATGACTAAGGAATCTGCCCCTCTCGATATTTCTGACGTGATGTTCAATGAGCTCTGGAACTGCATCATGAACCGCAAGGTTCCCATCTATGGGCCCTACTTGTTTGCCTATATTTGCCAAAGGTGGCACGACGTCTATTTGATTGAGGAGTTCCACCTTCAGGCTGATTACTTTGTGCACGATCCTATCAGGCTCCGCATAAAGGACAAATGGGCCAACCCATCCACTTCGACTCAGCACATGGACACTAACACAGAGACTGCTACTATAAGAGGCCCCGCTTCTCAGTCCCACTCTTCTGCTATGCCATCTTGGGCAGTGAAACTGAAGGATAAAATGAAGACTCTCTTCTGTATGCAGGCCAAAGGACAGTATCAGACTCATGTGGTCCAGAACGAGAACCGTCAGAGGCACAAGCGTGTCCTGAGGACACTTGATGTTGATATCTCCAGCGGCTCAGAGGACGACATCACTCCAGAGTCTGCTTGGATGCGGGCTCAAGGTTATCAGTGGTCTAATGCAGAGGAGGAGGCGTCTGAGGAGGACAATGAGGAGGAGCAGGACGATCCGGATGCCACAGACGAGTCTGGGGCTGATGAGGATGAGGAGTGACCACCTGTGTCATTAGGTGTGCCCCTTTTTGGTGTGTTGTGCCAAAGGGGGAGAGAGTCTAGGAGATGGATTGGAGATTTGAGCTTTGCTTATCTTATCGTGTTTGCTTTGAACTTGGTTTGCTTTTATTTTCTATCTTTGCTTTGTGTGATGTGAGACTTGAACTAGTGTGAGATTTATTTCTATCATATGCTGTGAGTCATATGCTCATTATTTTTCTATACCACTATCTTTATGTTCACATGCTATTCACTGTGCAAATCCGGTATTGTCATCAATCCACCAAAAAGGGGGAGATTGTTAGGGCATAGTTTATGCCTAAGTAATTTTGGTGATTGATGACAGTACCGCAAAGGACTAATCGTGTGTGTTAAGATTTCAGATAACACATGTCAACGGCACATGACGACTCGCCCCCTCTTTCCATGGAACAGAAGCATGGTGTACTCTACGATTCTCCTTCTTTTGAGTCATAGGAACACCGTACTATTAAGAGGGGACCCGTAGTGGAAAGGTTTGGGTGGAATCAATTTTGCACGCACACACCTTATCTCCTTTCCCCTTACCTGCAACTTTGGAGTGGCTCCCGCCTCTGTTTTTATCTCATCTAAGCAAAAGGTCTCTCAGCAGTAGTACCGATGTGCCTAGCGGTAGTACCGCTGGGCCTAGCGGTAGTACCGCTGGCCCTAGCGGTAGTACCGCTAGTGCTGGCGGTAGTACCGTTGTGCCAGTGGTAGTACCGCCCCTCGTCAGTGGTAGTACCTCTCCAGGAGCTTAGTACCTTCTTCCTAGCGGCTGTACTTCGTCGGACCTTTTTGCGAAGACTTTCTTGGCGGTGGTTGGCCCGGTAGTGCTTCTGCACTACCATGGGCCCAGCAGTAGTACCGCTGCGGCCAGTGGTAGTACCATTGGAGTGCCAGCGGTAGTACCGCTGGAGTGCTAGCGGTAGTACCGCTGCAGCCAGCGGTAGTACCGCTAGGCTCGGGTTGTGAGTGGGAAAACGGTTGGATTCCCCCCCCACTATATAAGGGGTTCTTCTTGCTGTAGAACTCTACCTTTGACCCTCCCAAGCTCCATTGTTGCTCCCTAAGCTCAAAAGTTCCCGATCTCTCTCCCTAGCCAATCAAACATGTTGATTCTTTAGGGATTGGTTGAGAAGGCCTAGATCTACACTTCCACCAAGAGAAAAGTTGATTCCCCCACCAATCCCTTGCGGATCTTGTTACTCTTGGGTATTTAAGCATCCTAGATGGTTGAGGTCACCTCGGAGCCACATTCCATCGTGGTGAAGCTTCGTGGTCTTGTTGGGAGCCTCCAAGCTTTGTGTGGTGTTTGCCCCAACCTTGTTTGTAAAGGTTCGGTCGCCGTCTTCAAGGGCACCTATAGTGGATTCACGGTACCTTGCATCGTGTGAGGGCGTGAGGAGAATACGGTGGCCCTAGTGGCTTATTGGGGAGCATTGTGCCTCCACACCGCTCCAACGGAGACGTACTTCCTGTCAAAGGGAAGGAACTTCAGTAACACATCCTCGTCTTCATTGGTTCCACTTGTGGTTATCTCTAATCTTTACTTCGTGTATGCTTATGTTGTTGTCTATCTCTTACTTGTCTTAGTTGTTCTTGTTGTTAGCTTCATCTAGGTTCACCTCGTTGTTGCTGTTTAATGAACCCGTATGTTGCTTACCCTAACTTGATAAGATTAATTAAAAAGTGGTAGTTTCCTATTCACCCCCCTCTAGTCAACCATATCGATCCTTTCAACACCTGGATCTTGTTTATTGCGAGATGGTTACTCATTTAAGTCGGAGAATAATGGTTGTTCTATTTTTATGAGTAATATCTTTTATGGTCATGCACCCAATGTAAGGTGTTTGTTCATATTGAATCTTGATTGTGATGACACAAATATCCAAAATAGTGAGACCAAAAGATGTAGACTTAACAATGATAGCACCACTTTTTTGTGGCACTGCCGGTTAGGTCATATTGGTGTAAAGCGCATGAAGAAACTCCATGCTGATGGACTTTTGGAGTCACTTGATTTCGAATCACTTGACACGTGTGAAC
Organism: Hordeum vulgare subsp. vulgare; assembly: GCF_904849725.1. Lineage (NCBI taxonomy): Eukaryota > Viridiplantae > Streptophyta > Magnoliopsida > Poales > Poaceae > Hordeum > Hordeum vulgare. The sequence goes on along the minus strand of NC_058524.1, from coordinate 178,521,797 downwards.
CATGCCTCATGAGCAAGATGACTAAGACTCCGTTCTCCGGAACAATGGAGCATGCAAGTGACTTGTTGGAGATCCTACATACTAATGTATGCGGTCCAATGAGTGTGGAGGCGCACGGTGGATATCGTTATTTTCTCACCTTTACTTATGATTTGAGTAGGTATGGATATATCTACTTGATGAAGCACAAGTCTGAAAAGTTTGAAAAGTTCAAGCAATTTCAGAGTGAAGTTGAAAATCATCGTAACAAGAAGATCAAGTTCCTACGATCTGATCGAGGGGGCGAATATCTGAGTTTCGAGTTTGGTGCTCACTTAAGACAATGTGGAATCGTTTCACAGTTGACACCGCCTGGAACACCACAGCGTAATGGTGTGTCCGAACGTCGTAATCGTACTTTGTTAGATATGGTGCGATCTATGATGTCTCTTACCGATTTGCCATTATCATTTTGGGGCTATGCATTAGAGACAGCTGCATTCACTTTAAATAGGGCAGCATCAAAATCCGTTGAGACGACACCATATGAGCTATGGTATGGCAAGATGCCAAAGTTGTCGTTTCTTAAAGTTTGGGGATGCGATGCTTATGTCAAAAAGCTTCAGCCTGAAAAGCTGGAACCCAAAGCGGAAAGGTGCGTCTTCATAGGTTACCCTAATGAGACAGTTGGGTACACCTTCTATCTCAGATCTGAGGGGAAGTGTTTGTTACTAAGAATGGAGCTTTTCTTGAGAAGGAGTTTCTCTCGAAAGAATTGAGTGGGAGGAAGATATAACTTGATGAGGTTGTGGAACCTCTGCCCCCTCTAGATGGTGGCGTAGGGTAGAGGGAAATCTCTGATCGAGGCAACACCGGTTGAGGAGGAAGCTAATGATGATGATCATGAAGCTTCGGATCAAGTTACTATCGGAACTCACAGGTCGACAAGATCACGTACTGCTCGTGAGTGGTATGGGAATCCTGTCTTATCTATCATGTTGTTAGACAAGAATGAGCCTGCGAATTATGAAGAAGCAATGGTGGGACCAGATTCCAACAAATGGTTAGAGGCCATCAAGTACGATATAGGATCTATGTATGAAAACAAAGTGTGGACTTTGGAAGTATTACCTGAAGGTCGTAAGACTATTCAGAACAAATGGATCTTTAAGAAGAAGATGGAAGCGGATGGTAATGTGACCGTTTATAAAGCTCGACTTGTGGCAAAGGGTCTTTCACAAGTTCAAGGAGTTGACTACGATGCGCCATTCTCACCGGTAGCGATGCCTAAGTCCATCCGAATCATGTTAGCAATAGTTGCATTTTTCGATTATGAAATCTGGCAAATGGATGTCAAAACGGCGTTCCTTAATGGTTTTCTTAAGGAAGATTTGTATCTGATGCAACCCGAAGGTTTTGTCGATCCAAAGAATGCTAACAAAGTATGCAAGCTCCAGGGATCCATTTATGGACTGGTGCAAGCATCTCGGAGTTGGAATAAGCGCTTTGATGAGGTGATCAAGGCGTTTGGGTTTATACAAGTTGTTGGAGAATCTTGTATATACAAGAAAGTGAGTGGGAGCTCTATAGAATTTCTAATATTATATGTGGATGACATATTGCTGATTGGAAACAATGTGGAGTTTTTAAAGAGCGTAAAGGATTACTTGAACAAATGTTTTTCAATGAAAGACCTAGGAGAAGCTGCTTACATATTAGGCATTAAGATCTATAGAGATAGATCGAGGCGCCTAATAGGACTTTCACAAAGCACATACCTTGATAAAGTTTTGAAGAAGTTCAAAATGGAGCAGTCCAAGAAGGGGTTCTTGCCAGTATTACAAGGTATAAAGTTGAGTAAGACTCAGTGTCCAGTAACTGCGGAAGATAGAGAAAAGATGAGTACCATCCCCTATGCTTCAACAATAGGGTCTATCATGTATGCAATGTTGTGCACAAGACCGGACGTCGGCTTGGCCATAAGTATGGCAGGCAGGTTTCAAAGTGATCCAGGAGTGGAACACTGGGCGGCGGTCAAGAATATTCTGAAGTACCTAAAAAGGACTAAGGAAATGTTTCTCGTTTATGGAGGTGACGAAGAGCTCGTCGTAAAGGGTTACATCGATGCAAGCTTTGACACTGATCCAGATGACCCTAAATCTCAAATCGGATACATATTTATTCTTAATGGGGGTGCGGTAAGCTGGTGCTGTTCCAAGCAAAGCGTCGTAGCAGATTCTACATGTGAAGCGGAGTACATGGCTGCCTTGGAGGCGGCTAAGGAGGGTGTCTGGATGAAGCAGTTCATGATGGATCTTGTAGTTGTGTCGAGTGCACTAAATCCAATAAATCTATTATGTGACAACACTGGTGCCATTGCTCTAGCCAAGGAACCAAGGTTTCACAAGAATTCCAGACATATCAAACGACTCTTCAACCTCATCCGTGACTATGTCTAAGGAGAGGACGTAAATATTTGCAAAGTGCACACGGATCTGAATGTTGCAGATCCGCTGACTAAACCTCTTCCACGAGCGAAGCATGATCAACACTAGAACTGTATGGGTGTTAGATTCATTCCAATGTAAATCGCATAGCGATGTGAGACTAGATTATTGACTCTACTGCAAGTGGGAGACTGTTGGAAATATGCCCTAGAGGCAATGATAAAATAGTTATTATTATATTTCCTGTTTCAAGATAATTTTATTATCCATGCTATAATTGTATTGAATGAAAGCATAGATGCATGTGTGGATATATAGACAAAACAATGTCCCTACTAAGCCTCTAGTTCACTAGCCAGTTGATAAAATATGGTTAAGGTTTTCTGACCATATGCAAGTATTGTCACTTGATGACTGGATCACATCATTGGGAGAGTGATGTGATGGACAAGACCCATACTATAAACGTAGCATGTGATCATGTCATTTTGTTTCTATTATTTTCTGCGTGTCAAGTATTCATTCCTATGACCATGAGATCATGTAACTCACTGACACCGGAAGAATACCTTGTGTGTATCAAACATAGCAACGCTACTGGGTGACTACAAAGGTGCTCTACACGTATCTCCGAAGGTGTCCATTGAGTTAGCATGGATCAAGACTAGGATTTGTCACCCCGTGTGATGGAGAGGTATCTCGGGGCCGACTCGGTAATACAACATCACATATAAGCCTTGCAAGCAATGTGACTCAAGTGTTAGTCACAGGATCTTGTATTACGGAACGAGTAAAGAGACTTGCTGGTAACGAGATTGAAATAGGTATAGGGATACTGACGATCAAATCTCGGGCAAGTAACATACCGAAGGACAAAGGGAATGGTATACGGGATTATATGAATCCTTGGCACAGAGGTTTGATACGTCCATTTTGCATCATGTTTTCATGTTGATATTTATCGCTTCTTGGGCTGTTATTTCACTTCACGGTACAATACTTATGCCTTTTCTCTCTTATTTTGCAAGTTTTACATGAAGAGGGAGAATGCCGGCAGCTGGAATTCTGGCCTGAAAAAGGAGCAAAGTTGAGATTCCTATTCTGTGGAACTCCAAACACCGTAAAAATCAACGAGGATTTTTTTCCGGATTTATAAAAAATGCTGTGCCGAAGAAGCACCAGAGGGGCGCCAGCAGGTGGCCACAAGCCTGCTTAGCGCGGCCACCCCCTGGCCACGCCAAGGGGGCTTGTTGGCAGCCTGCTGGCCCACTGGCCCCCCTCTTCTGCTATATGAAGGGTTTTGTCCAGAAAAATCAGAGGAGCTTTTTCGTGGATTCGCCCCCGCCACGAGGCGGAACTTGAGCAGAACCAATCTAGAGCTCCGGTAGGACGATCCTGCGGGGGAAACTTCCCTCCCGGAGGGGGAAATCGTCGCCATCGTCATCACCAACACTGGTTTCATCGTAGGGGACTCGTCACCATCAACATCTTCATCAGCACCATCTCATCTCCAAACCCTAGTTCATCACTTGTAACCAATCTCTGTCTCGCAACTCCGATTGGTACTTGTAAGGTTGCTAGTAGTGTTGATTACTCTTTGTAGTTGTTGCTTGTTGGATTACTTGGTGGAAGAGTTTATGTTCAGATCCTTGATGCGACTCATTACCTCTCTCGTCATGAATATGATTATGCTTTGTGAGTAGTTACTTTTGTTCCTGAGGACATGGGATAAGTCATGCTAATAGTAATCATGTGAATTTGGTATTCGTTCGATATTTTGATGTGTTGTATGTTGTTTTTCCTCTAGTGGTGCTATGTGAATGTCAACTACATAAAACTTCACCATTATTTGGGCCTAGAGGAAGGCATTGGGAAGGTGTAAGTAGCTGATGGGTTGCTAGAGTGACAGAGGCTTAAACCCTAGTTTATGCGTTGCTTCGTAAGGGGCTGATTTGGATCCACTAGTTTAATGCTATGGTTAGACTTTGTCTTAATTCTTCTTTTGTAGTTGCGGATGCTTGCGAGAGGGGTTAATCATAAGAGGGATGCTTGTCCAAGTAAGGGCAGTACCCAAGCGCCGGTCCACCCACATATCAAAGTATCAAAGAATGAACGTGAATCATATGAACATGATGAAAACTAGCATGACAGAAATTCCCGTGTGTCCTCGGGAGCGTTTTTCCTCCTATAAGACTTTGTCCAGGCTTGTCCCTTGCTACAAAAGGGATTGGGCCACTTTTCTGCACCGTTGCTCCTTTTGTTACTTGTTGCTTGCTACGAATCATCTCACCACACAATCACTTGTTACCGACAATTTCAGTGCGTGCTGATTTTACCTTGCTGAAAACCACTTGTCAAATTCTTTTGCTCCTCGTTGGGTTCGACACTCTTACTTATCGAAAGGACTACGATTGAAACCCTATACTTGTGGGTCATCAAGACTCTTTTCTGGCGCCGTTGCCGGGGAGTGAAGCGCCTTTGGTAAGTGGAAATTGGTAAGGAAACATTCATATAGTGTGCTGAAATTTATTGGCACCTGTCACTATGGATACTAATCCTTTGAGGGGCTTGTTCGGGGTATCTTCACCTCGAACGGAAGCACAAAGAGTTAACCTGCTGCACCTACTGAAAATATTTGCTTTGAATTTCCTTCGGGTATGCTTGAGAAACTGCTAGCTAATCCTTTTACACGAGATGGAACATCACATCAAGACTTGCATCTAATCTATGTAGATGAAGTTTGTGGTTTATTTAAGCTTGCAGGTTTGCCCGAGGATGAGGTCAATAAGAAGGTATTTCCTTTATCTTTGAAGGGTAAGGCGTTGACATGGTATAGACTATGTGATGATACTGGATCATGGGACTACAATCGGTTGAAATTGGAATTTCATCAAAAGTTTTATCCTATGCATTTAGTACATCGTGATCGTAATAATATTTATAATTTTTGGCCTCGTGACAGAGAAAGCTTGGCTCCATCTTGGGGGAGGCTTAAATCAATGTTATATTCATGCCCCAATCATGAGCTCTCGAGAGAAATTATCATTCAGAACTTCTATGCTCGGCTTTCTCATGATGATCGCACCGTGCTTGACACTTCTTGTACCGGTTCTTTTATGAAGAGAGATATTGACTTCAAATGGAATTTATTTGAGAGAATTAAATGAAACTTTGGAGATTGGGAGCTTGAAGAAGGTAAGGAGTCAGGTACGAATTTCACGTTTGATTGCGTTAAATCCTTCGTTGAGACAAATACTTTTTGTGACTCTAGCGCTAAGTATGGACTTGACTCTGAGATAGCAGCTTCATTGTGTGAATCATTTGCTGCTCATATTAATCTCCCCAAGGAGAAGTGGTTTAAATATCATCCTCCCTTAGAAGTCAATGTAGTTAAACCCAATCCAGTTGAAGAGAAAGTCATTGCCTATAATGATCCTGTTGTTCCGAGTGCTTACATTGAGAAACCACCTTTCCCTGTTAGGATAAAGGATCATTCTAAAGCTTCAAATGTGATACGTAGAGGCTATATTAGAACACTACTACCCCTGAGAAAATTAGAGTTGAACCTAGCATTGCTATTATCAAAGATCTTTTGTCTGATGATGTTGAGGGACATAATATTCACTTCTGTGAAGATGCTGCTAGAATTGCTAAACCTCACGTTAGAGACAAACATAGGCCTGTTGTTGGCATGCCTGTGGTTTCTGTTAAGATAGGAGATCATTGTTATCATGGTTTATGTGACGTGGGTGCTAGTGTTAGTGCAATACCTCAATCCTTATACGATGAAATCAAAGATGAGATTGCACCTGTTGAGATAGAGCCTATTGATGTCACTATTCAGCTTGTCAATAGAGATACTATCTGACATGTGGGAATTGTTAGGGATGTTGAAGTCTTGTGTGGTAAAATGAAGTATCTTGCTGATTTCCTCGTTCTTGCTACTGCACAAGATAGCTTCTGTCCCATCATATTTGGTAGACCTTTTCTCAATACCGTCAATGCTCATATTGACTGTGAGAAGAAAACTGTCACTCTTGGCTTTGAAGGTGTGTCACATGAGTTCAATTTCTCCAAGTTTGGTAGACAACCTCATGAAAAGGAGTTGCCTAGTAAGGATGAAACTATTGCCCTAGCTTCTATTGCCGTGCCTCCTACTGATCCCTTAGAGCAATACTTGCTTGAGCATGAAAATGATATGCATATGGATGAAACGGATGAAATAGATAGACTTGTCTTAGAACAATATCCTATCCTTAAGAATAATCTGCCTGTTGAACTACTTGGGGATCCACCCCCACCAAAGGGTGATCCTGTGTTCGACCTTAAACAGTTGCTTGATACTCTTAAGTATGCTTATCTTGATGAAAATGAGATATATCCTGTCATAATTGGTGCTAGCCTCTTAGAGCATAAAGAAAAGAAGTTACTAAAAACTCTTAGGAAGCACCGTGCTGCTATTGGATATACTCTTGATGATCTTAAGGGCATTAGTCCCACTCTATGCCAGCACAAGATTAAAACCGATCCTGATTTCAAACCAGTTGCTGATCATCGAAGGAGATTGAATCCTAAGATGAAAGAAGTAGTAAGAAAAGAAATACTAAAGCTCCTGGAAGTGGGTATTATCTATCCTGTTGCTCATAGCGATTGGGTGACTCTGGTGCACTGCGTCCCTAAGAAGGGAGGTATTAATGTTGTCCCTAATGATAAGGATGAATTGATCCCACAGAGGATTATTACTAGCTATAGGATGGTGATCGATTTTAGGAAATTGAATAAAGCCACTAGGAAAGATCATTACCCTTTGCCTTTTATCGACCAAATGCTAGAAAGGTTGTCTAAACACACACACTTTTGCTTTGTAGATGGTTATTCTGGTTTCACCCAAAACCAGTTGCACAATCTGATAAGGAGAAAACCACTTTCACCTGCCCTTTCGGTACCTTTGCTTATAGACGTATGCCTTTTGGCTTATGTAATGCACCTGCCACCTTTCAAAGATGTATGATGGCTATATTCTCTGACTTTTGTGAATAGATTGTCGAGGTTTTTATGGATGACTTTTCCGTTTACGGGTCTTCTTTTGATGATTGCCTCAGCAACCTTGATCGAGTCTTACAGAGATGTAAAGACACCAATCTTGTCTTGAATTGGGAGAAGTGCCACTTTATGGTTAATGAAGGCATCGTCTTAGGACATAAAATTTCTGAAAGAGGTATTGAGGTCGATAAGGCTAAGTTCGATGCAATCGAGAAAATGCCATACCCCACAGATATCAAAGGTATAAGAAGTTTCCTTAGTCATGCTGGTTTATATAGAAGGTTCACTAAAGACTTCTCTAAGATTTCTAGGCCTCTTACCAATCTCTTGCAAAAGGATATTCCTTTTGTTTTTGACGACGATTGTGAGGAAGCCTTCGAAATACTTAAGAGGGCTTTGATAACTGCACCTATTGTTCAACCACCTGATTGGAACTTACCTTTTGAAATCATGTGTGATGCTAGTGATTATGCTGTTGGTGCTGTTCTAGGGCAAAGAGTCGATAAGAAGTTGAATGTTATTGACTATGCTAGTAAAACTCTAGACAGTGCCAAGAGAAACTATGCCACTCCATTACTGCACTCGGCGTGGGGAACAGCGGAGGCGGTCGTACTGCCTGCCCATGAAGAATCTCGCGGGATGACGCTTGACGTACAGCGCGTGCTCTGCGTCAACCTTACGCGGGAGCCCCATTGGCCAGCCGGCGGGTTCCACTGATAAACGAGACCATGCAGCCGGCGGGCCCCTCATCGACAAGACAAGACCCTTGTGGGCCCCTGGCCAGCCGGCGAAGCAGCCAGCCGGGTCCCACGCTTGTACCCTTTATCCATATTGTAGGCCGGCGGGTTCGTCTATAAAACCCCCCAGCCGCCCCCATATGGAGGGGCCGATCACTTGCCAGTCGTTCAACACTACACACTCACCAACCAACAGAGAGCGAGGTAGAGACGAGACGGCTGCTCCCCTCTTCCTCCTCCCAACACGGCTCCAGGAGCAACATTGTACTCTGTTCCCATACATCAAACGCACAAGCAGGATTAGGGGTATTATCTCTACGGAGAGCCCTGAACCTGGGTACATCGTGCGTCCCATGCGTGTACCAACCTCGTTCCCAGCACCCACCTTTGTCCCTTCGGTTCTCACCGACTTTAGCCTACCTAAGGCATATGTTGTGAGTATTCACCAACACTTGTCTAGGTTGGAGAACGTTCTTGATGACCCACAACCTATTCATGATAGCTTTCCCGATGAGCAATTGAATGTCATCAATGCTTCACATAGTGCACCGTGGTATGCCAATTATGCAAACTATATCGTTGCCAAATACATACCACCTAGTTTCACGTACCAGCAAAAGAAGAAATTCTTCTTTGACTCGAGACACTACTTTTGGGATGATCCTCACCTTTATAAGGAAGGAGTAGATGGTGTTATTAGACATTGTGTACCTGAACATGAACAGGGACAGATCCTATAGAAGTGTCACTCTGAGGCCTACGGAGGACACCATGCGGAAGATAGAACTACACACAAGGTATTGCAATCAGGTTTCTATTGGCCCACTCTCTTCAAGGATGCGTGTAAGTTTGTCTTGTCTTGTGACGAATGTCAAAGAATAGGTAATATTAGCAAATGTCAGGAAATGCCTATGAACTATTCACTTATCATTGAACCATTTGATGTTTGGGGCTTTGATTATATGGGACCTTTTCCAAAATCCAACGGGTATACTCATATCCTAGTTGCTATTGATTACATCACTAAGTGGGTAGAAGCTATCCCCACTAGTACTGCTGATCACAACACTTCTATCAGGATGCTTAAAGAAGTTATTTTCCCTAGATTTGGAGTCCCTAGATATCTAATGACCAACGGTGGTTCACATTACATTCACGGTGCTTCCCGTAAACTGCTTGCTAAGTACGACGTCAACCATAGAATTGCGTCTCCCAACCATCCTCAGTCCAGTAGTCAAGTAGACCTAAGCAATAGAGAGATTAAACTAATTCTGCAAAAGACTGTCAACAGGTCTAGAAAGAATTGGTCTAAGAAGCTCGATGATGCACTATGGGCTTATAGAACTGCTTATAAGAATCCCATGGGCATGTCTCCGTACAAAATGGTGTACAGTAAAGCATGTCATTTACCTCTTGAGCTAGAGCATAAAGCTTATTGGGCAATCAAAGAGCTCAACTTTGATTTCAAACTTTCCGGTGAGAAGAGGTTATTTGATATTAGCTCGCTTCATGAATGGAGAACTCAGGCATACGAGAATGCCAAGTTGTTCAAAGAGAAGGTTAAGAGGTGGCATGATAAGAGAATACAAAAGCGTGAGTTCAATGTAGGTGATTATGTCTTGCTATATAACTCTCGTTTAAGATTCTTTGCAGGCAAGCTTCTCTCTAAATGGGAAGGTCCCTATGTTGTTGAGGAAGTATATCGTTCCGGTGCTATCAAGATCGACAACACGGAAGGTAATTGTCGAGAGTTGTAAATGGGCAGAGAATCAAGCATTATATCTCAGGTACTCCCATAAATGTTGAAAGTAATATTATCAATACCATAACTCCGGAAGAATACCTAAGGGATATTTATCAGCCTGTTTCAGACTCCGAAAACGAATAGGTATGTGATTCGGTAAGAAAACAGAGTCCAAAACTTTTCAAGTAGGAAATTTTCTCCGTTTTGGAATTTTTGAAAAAATACAAAAAATGGAAGTAGTCCCGAAAGTGCGCAAGGAGGCGACAAGCCTGCCCGGCGCGGGCCCACGTTCTGGCCGAGCCGGGAGGGCTTGTGGCCACCTCGTGCGCCTCCCGGACTCCGTTTTTGTGCAGAGTACTCCTTCTGGTCTGGAAAAATCATTATATATACTCCCGTTTGGTCTGACCCCTGCATCACGCAGATTTCCTATGTTTTTCGTTTCGAGCCTTATTCTGTTGCATATCTAGATCGCTATGACTTCCCCAAAAGTTCCGAAGGACAAGATCTGAGAAGGTCATCAATCCCTACCTCACGGGAGTGCTGCAACACCCTCAATCTATCGAGATGCGTGAGGGGATGTTGCACATCCGTGACGTTGAGGGGCCCAAGAAGACCGGAAGCGTGGAGACGAGGCTCGAAGAAATGGAGCAACAAGTCTTCAAGTGCCAAGGGATGGTGGAGCGTGGACTCAACGCCAACCACATGATGATCACGGAGTTCACTAGCAAGAACAGGATTGATGCCAATGACATTGGGAAGCACCTCTTCAGGCTCTATGACAGGATTGATCAACTCCAGGCCCAGATCCATGACGTGCAGAACCAAAACTGTGAGTATGAGTATATATTTAAATCAATACGGTTGGCTGCAGATTAGAGGATCCCAGAGACTCGTTCATCTTCCCATGAGGGAGCACCTATGCCTTGGAAGACGGAGGATCAAACCTAGATTCCAACAACTCCTGCACCATCACCACCAAAGGAAGACAACTAAACATGGGTATGGGCAATCCCCTTGGTTTGTGCCAAGCTTGGGGGAGTTTCCCCGGTATCGTATCACCATCACATCTTTTGCCTTTACCTTTGTTTTAGTTTTCCTTTTCAGTTTTCTCTTTCTCTAGTTGATTAAAAAGTCTTAGTGTTTTAGTATTGAGTGTTGCTTTGTTTCACCCCCGATGTATTCGAGCTCGTGAGCCATATAATAAAGAGTGTCTTACTTGAAGGGCTTTGCCTCTTGCCATGATCAAAAGAGTGAGAATATAACAAAAGCATGAAAGATCATGTAATGATCTTATGGGAAGTGATGGCTTCACATATAAAAAGAATGATGATTGAAACTTGTTGAGGGTAGACAAACGTAGACCTTGGTCATTGTTGCAATTAATAGGAAGTGATAAAGAAGGAGAGGTTCACATATAAATACATCATCTCTCACACCATCTATGATTGTGAACACTCACTAAACTATTGCATGCTTAGAAGTAGATGTTGTACAAGGAAGACAACATAATGAATTGTGTTTGCTTGGTTCCAAACAATGTTATATGATTAGAGATCCCTTAGCATGTGACGATTGCTTCCACCTCACATCAGCCAAACCTCCCGCATAAGTAGAGATACTACTTGTGCATCCATAAACCACCAACCCAGTTTTGCCATGTGAGTCCACCATACATACCTATGGATTGAATAAGATCCCTCAAGTAAGTTGTCATCGGTGCAAGCAATAAAAATTGCTCTCTAATATGTATGATCTATTAGTGTATGGAAAATAAGCTTTGTACGAACCTGTGATGAGGATGACATAAAAGCGACAGACTGCATAATAAAGTTCTTTATCACAGGAGGCAATATAAAGTGACGTTCCTCGGCACTAAGAAGACACGCATCCAAACCTCAAAAGCGCATGACAACCTCTGCTTCCCTCTACGAAGGGCCTACATTGTACCTTTAGTTTTTGCCCTTGAAAGAGTCATGGTGATCTTCACCAATTCCCTATCTCGCCTTTATCTTGGCTAACGTCATATGCTTGGGAAAGATATATATTCATATGTCAACTTGGAGGTAAGTATTCATGAATTATTATTGTTGAAATTACCCTTGAGGTAAGTAGCTGGGAGGCAAAACTATAAGCCCCTATCTTTCTCTGTGTCCAGCTGAAACTTTGATCTCATGAGTACCATGTGAGTTGTAGAAATTGTAGAGAACGAAAGAATGATTGTGTATGTGGATTTGCTTTACAAGCTCTTATTTGACTCTTTCTGATGTTGTGATAAATTGCAATTGCTTCAATGACTAAAGGCTATAGGTTGTTACTTCTTGGTAAGGTTATTGATCCATGCTTTACTTTGTGAAGGAATTATCACTTTAGCGTGAGAGATTATATGTTGTTATGGCTGTTTTGTTCATGATCATGATGCATGCATGTTCGTATCTTGTTTTGTCGACACCTCTCTCCCTAAACATGTGGACATATTTATTGAGCTAGGCTTTCACTTGAGGACAAGCGAGGTCTAAGCTTGGGGGAGTTGATACATCCATTTTGCATCATGTTTTCATGTTGATATTTATCGCTTCTTGGGCTGTTATTTCACTTCACGATACAATACTTATGCCTTTTCCCTCTTATTTTGCAAGGTTTACATGAAGAGGGAGAATGCCGGCAGCTGGAATTCTGGCCTGAAAAAGAAGCAAAGTTGAGATACCTATTCTGTGCAACTCCAAACACCGTAAAAATCAACAAGGATTTTTTTCTAGATTTACAAAAAATACTGGGCCTAAGAAGCGCCACAGGGGCGCTAGCAGGTGGCCACAAGCCTGCTTGGCGCGGCCACCTCCCTGGCCGCGCCAAGGGGGCTTGTGCGCGGCCTGCTGGCCCACTGGCCCCCCTCTTCTGCTATATGAAGGGTTACATCTAGAAAAAAAATCAGAGAGGAGCTTTTTCGTGGATTCGCCGCCGCCACGAGGCGGAACTTGAGCATAACCTATCTAGAGCTCCGGCATGACGATCCTGCCGGGGAAACTTCCCTCCCGGAGGGGAAAATCGTCGCGATCGTCATCACCAACACTCCTCTCATCGAAGGGGACTCGTCACCATCAACATCTTCATCAGCACCATCTCATCTCCAAACCCTAGTTCATCACTTGTAACCAATCTCCGTCTCACGACTCCGATTGGTACTTGTAAGGTTGCTAGTAGTGTTGATTACTCTTTGTAGTTGATCCTAGTTGGATTACTTGGTGGAAGAGTTTATGTTCAGATCCTTGATGCTACTCATTACCTCTCTGGTCATGAATATTATTATGCTTTGTGAGTAGTTACTTTTGTTCCTGAGGACATGGGATAAGTCATGCTAATAGTAGTCATGTGAATTTGGTATTCATTCGATATTTTGATGTGTTGTATGTTGTTTTTCCTCTAGTGGTGTTATGTGAACGTCGACTACATAACACTTCACCATTATTTGGGCCTAGAGGAAGGCATTGGGAAGTAGTAAGTAGATGATGGGTTGCTAGAGTGACAGAAGCTTAAACCCTAGTTTATGCGTTGCTTCGTAAGGGGCTGATTTGGATCCACTAGTTTAATGCTATGGTTACACTTTGTCTTAATTCTTCTTTCGTAGTTGCGGATGCTTGCGAGAGGGGTTAATCATAAGTGGGATGCTTGTCCAAGTAAGGGCAGTACCCAAGCGCCAGTCCACCCACATATCAAAGTATCAAAGTAACAAACACGAATCATATGAACATGATGAAAACTAGCATGACAGAAATTCCCGTTTGTCCTCGGGAGTGTTTTTCCTCCTATAAGACTTTGTCCAGGCTTGTCCCTTGCTACAAAAGGGATTGGGCCACTTTGCTGCACCGTTGCTCCTTTTGTTACTTGTTGCTTGCTACGAATCATCTCACCACACAATCACTTGTTACCGACAATTTCAGTGCCTGCAGATTTTACCTTGCTGAAAACCACTTGTCAAATCCTTCAGCTCCTCATTGGGTTCGACACTCTTACTTATCAAAAGGACTACGATGGATCCCCTATACTTGTGGGTCATCAAGGTTCAACCGATAAGATCTTCGTAGAATATGTAGGATCCAATATGGACATCCAGTTCCGGCTATTGGATATTGACCGGGGAGTGTCTGAGGTCATGTGTGCATAGTTCTCGAACCCGCAGGGTCTGCACACTTAAGGTTCAGTGACGTTTCGATATAGTTGAGTTATAGGTGTTGGTGACCGAAGGTTTGTTCGTGAGTCCCGGATGAGATCACAGACGTCATGAGGGTTTCCCGAATGGTCCGGAAACGAAGATTGATATATAGGATTGTTTCATTTGGCCTCCGGAAAGATTTCGGGCATTGCCGACAGTGTATTGGGAGTGACGAATGGGTTCTGGGGTTTTACCGGGAGGGGGGCACCTACCCGGGAGAGAACCTAATAGCCCATATGTGGCGCACCAGCCATTGATGGGCTGGTGAGGCCAGCCCAAGGAGGCTATTTCGTCCAAGAAGAAAAAATCAAAGGAGAAAGAAGAAAAGGAAAAAAGAGAGGAGGTGGGAAGGAAGGAAGGGTCTCCTCCCTCCAAACGGACTTGGAGGAGGATCCCTCCTCCCTTCAGCCGGCGCCCCAAGGGCAAGCCCCACCCCTTGGCTCCTCCTATATATACTTGAGGTTTAGGGCTTTTAGAGACACAACTTTGCCATGTGCAACCCTAAACCTCTACTTCTTAGTTCTTCCTCTAGATTAGTTTTCTGCGGAGCTCGGGCGGAGCCCTGCAGGAATAGATCATCACCGTCACCGATGCGCCGTCACGCTACAGGAGAACTCATCTACTTCCCTGTCTCTCTTGCTGGATAAAGAAGGCAGGGATCGTCATCGAGCTGTACGTGTGCTGAACGCGGAGGTGCCGTCCGTTCGGTACTAGATCGGGACGGATCATGGGAGGATGGTGATTTGAATCACGAAGTTGTTCTAGTACATCAACCGCGTTTCTTAACGCTTCCCGCTTAGCGATCTACAAGGGTATGTGGATCCGATCTCCCTCTCTTCGATGGACATCACCATGATAGGTCTTCGTGTGCGTAGGATTTTTTTTGTTTCGCATGCAATGTTCCTCAACACTTTCTTTATGTTCTAGCTGACATGGAACACCACAAACAGGACTGCTGACTCGTCGTCGGAAGCCGCCTTCATTGTCCGATCATCGTCGGAGACCTCGAGAGTGTAGGTCCGCATACACGATGGCTCTTCTAGTGGAGCGCAAGGGTGGCCAAGTAATGTTTTGCTCTATCGAGAGGCTCTCCTACAACATGCTTGAGCTCGCGGTCATGGATAAGGTGGTGCACATATGACGATGCAAAATGGGATAGTGGTGTGGCATGGTTTGTACGGGGTGTGGCCTCGTTTAAATAGAGAATGTGAGCTAGGTCAAGCTGCAGGTGTGTCAATGCTTGAGCATGAGTGGGTTTCTCATTTGTCATGCATGTTTATTGTCGGTTGATATGTGTCCAATGTATCTATAATTTTTTATTGTTCCACGCTAAAGTATTATCTTTCTAGGATACTTTTTTGGGTATTTATTTATCAATTAATATTATTTTTGAGCACTAACCTATTAACCTTGTAGCCAGTGTGAGTTCCTGTTTTCTGAATGTTTTTGGCTTTTTAGATTTACAGTACAAAATGAAGTCGAGTTGCCCCAAAAAAAATTTATGATTTTTTTGGACCAAAAGGAGAGCTAGAAGCTTCGAAAGGAGACAAGAGCCACATGAGGGAGCCACCACAAAATAGGGCGCGCCAAGGAGGGTGGTCGCGCCCTGATGTGTGGTGCCCCCCCCTGGCGTCTCTTGACATTTCTCTTCGTTCTATAAATCTTCAAATATCCCAAAAACCCTAGAGAGCCACCAAAAACACGTTTTCCACCACCACAAGACTCTGTTCCGCCGTGTGACCATCTAGATCCCTTTTCCTGTATCTTGTCGGGGGGGGGAGGATTGATCACAGAGGACCTCTACATCAACCTTGCTCCTCGCATGGTGATGTGTGAGTAGTTTACCATAGACTGGCGGGTCCGTAGTTAGTACATATATGGCTATATCTCTCTCTTGATCTTCAAGACAATGTCATCGCATCTTTGCTTTGATCTATCTGATGTAATCCTTTTGTGCGTTGCGTTCGTTGGGATCCGATTAATTGTGGGTTTATGTTTAGATTATTCATGATAAAGGTTTGAGTCTTCTCTGAATTCTCTTATGACTCTTATTTGCATAATTATCATAGCTTCGTAAATCTCTCCGACCTATTGAAATAGTTTAGCCAACTAGATGGATATTCCTTCAGTGAGAGGGGTGAATTGTAGTGGGTTCAATATGATGGGTTTCTTTATCCCAGTGACCGAAGGGGACAAGATATGTCTTTGTATTCTTTACACTAAGGATAAAACAATGGGGTTAATTCATATTGATTGAATTCTCGATAAACATTGGTTCTATGCTGAGGGAAATACTTATCAATGTTGTGCTGCATCACCTGTTCCTCTTCACGAAAAACCTAATGCAAATCACAAGCATCATCGACCGACAAACAGACTGGCCATTTGAATGTGGTAGATATCCGCCCTATCCTGTCCACTCACATCACTCTGACATTGGACATATACAAAGACCGGGATGCGCAAGTGGTGCTCTCGAATAGTACGCCACTTCAACTCTAATACCGGTGATAGGTCATGTTCGCTCTAGGACAACATGAATGCGGAACTCACGCTCTCGAGAGGCATGAATGTGTGGCAACCGCTTCACATGGGAGGGTGCGTAGGAGAGGGTTTTGCATAGGACAGGTGTCGTGGTTTTATCACGGCAGATGTCCTCATGGAAGGACTTGGTGATGAGGCCATCACAACTCTGTGGCCACTCAAAGGGGTTAATCGGGAACAGGATGCGAGTTTACCCAAGTTCGACCCCTCAGATGGAGGTAAAATCCTACATCCTACTTTGTGTGTATTGATGATGAAATCTATTACAAGGGTGCGGATTCGCCTCCTCTAGCTCTCGATCTATGGTTACTTAAGTCTATCGGCCTTAGGGACTTGCCTTTATATACAGGTCGAGACCCTAGGCTTACAAGAGTCCGAGTCACATTAGGATTCGTGACCCGGTATGTCTCTAACTCGCCTTACTCCTGTAGCAAGGAAACTCATGGCGACCTTCTATCTTGTGGGCCTTAAGTCGCCATCTTCGTGTCCTGGACCGCGCCGGCTCACCTTGGTAAACCACCTTGCGCCTCCTGTCTTGTATGCGAGGGCCCATCTTGAGTATGAACATTGAGCCGCCATCATTTTGACACGACCTCATAGGCCGAGTCATACGGCGGGATAATACCCCCAACATTAGGCCCCAGATTGACTCGAATTTATTCACGTCAATAGTCTTTACTTTAATCTTGGCGGCTCGTATGCAATTCATGCCTTGTCTTCTGAGGTAGAAATGTCGGCTTCAAATGTCTTCTTAAGCTCCTGCCCTGTTTATAAATGATGTCATCCGCCCCCACATTCTATGGTTTCAATGACGTCATCATAACGACTCCTTTGACTTATCCGTTTAGCCCGAAAATCGAGGCGCCCTTAGCTCCGAAATTTACTACACCTCCTAGATTCCCGCGCCTGCCATTGTCATTTCAGCGCCGGCCTTTAAATACCCACGAGGGCACTTTCTATTTTTTTTACCTTGATCCACACTTCTTCTTCTTGCTCCAGCTCTGACCCTCACTGTGTCGCCGCCATCACATCCCCCATCTTCGATCGATCAGGTCTAGGAACACCGCATCGTGCGACTCCACCTCCATATTACGGTTCTCCTTCGCCGTTCTCTATGCCATCAGGTAAGTTCCTTTCTCCTCCCAGATCTGTCGGTTAATCCATCATAGTTTGATAGAGTTCGTCGGAGTTCGTCCCATGTTCGTCGCCATTGCCGACCTCATTGGTCCTCCAAAGAATCTTTTTCCACCATTAGATTGCGGTAAAAATAGTGATTTGGTTCCTTGCATAACACCCCCAAGAAGCTTTGTGAGATTCGCTAAGTAACGAACTACCACTGCTTCCATACCTCGCTGTCATCTAGGGTTACTGAATTCTTCCCTTTTTGAATCATTGGTAGATCCATATTTCTAAGCAATTTGGTAGAAACCTGTTTGTCTAACACTTAGTAAAAAAATATGAAATCTTTATCCTTTGTAAGCCGCCTTTACTTTATACCGGCTTCCTTGATAGGATCGGAACTCGCCCGCTTTGTAAGTCGCCTTCTTTTTAAATAGCGACCCATGTTAGGGTGACTTGAACATTTGTAGATTGTTGTGTCACTATAAACTAAAATCACCCAATCTAGCTCTTTCTTAAGTCCTTTGCTCTTCAAAAAAATCTATTCATCATTATATAACCTCGCAAATATATTTCTGCAGCTCTTTGTTCTCCTGAATCCACTATCATGTCAAAACCTTCCACATGCGACTGGCTGCCTTTAGAGATTTCTGAAAATGCGCTCCAGCAGTGCGTGACCTTAGGAGTCTTGTCACCCAAGGAAGAGATACTATGGCGAGCCACCGCTGGGGAAGTACATCTATGACCCGGCGAAGGGGAAGTAGTAGTTTTCACTGATCACCTTGAACGAGGCTTTACACCCCCGGGTCAATATTCTTTCGAGGTGCCCTCCACTTCTTCAATCTTCATCCTCAAGACCTAGGCCACAATTTGATCAACAACTTATGCCAATTTCATGTTTTTTGTGAAGTATACTTGAGAATAGAGCCCATGGTTCATTTATTCAGGGAATTCTTCTACCCGAACCACCATACAAGATTTGCTAATGGGCCCAGGTTGGAACTTGGCGGGGTAACAATTTAGAGGCGAAGAGAGCGTGGTTTTCCTGCTGCCGCCTTGCCTAGCCACCCCAAAGGCTAGGAAAAAACTTTGTTTTACTGCAAGAACACTGCACCCGCCAACGAGAACCCCCTGTCGGGTTTTCGAGAGGAACGCCTTCCGATGGGCTTTGAACTTGCCGACTCACTAACTTCAAAAGAGCGTGCTACCATTGCCTTTGTATGGCCGAAACTCAGAGCCTTGAGAGCCAACATATTAACCGGGATTGATCTGACCCGGTGCTAGATAGATTGGCGGATCATGCCCGTGAGTCGTCGTGGCACCTTGATTTGCGAATATGACGGTGACTTAAACAATGTGCAACGCTTCACCAACGTCATGCTCGATTATGATGAAGTCAACAAAACTGTAAAGTGACTATCAGGCAAGCCAAAAGAGGTTTGTTGCAAAATTGGACTGAAGCCACTGTGTATTCAAAACCCAGCTCCTAAGGTAAATAACCTTAACCATCTTCCGCCTTGCTTATGCTTTCCTTTATTGCTTTAAACTTGCCTTCTTGTCAATATTGTTGTAGAAAAACTCGCCCTTCTGGAGACGGAAACAACCAAAAATGGTTGTCAAGATAGTTAAAACTACGTCGAAAAAGAAGAAGACCAAGGCTGCTATAAACGAGTCATCTACTATGGGCGAGTCACAAACCATCGATGACCAATCTGAGGTAAACATTTATCTTCCCCCTTTTTTTAACGTGTGCTTTGCTAATTACTTGTTCAATCTCAGGATAATGACACTGATGATCAGGACGAAGACGTTGAGGTAATTTAAATTTCTTCCGACTCAGATCTTTCCTTCGCAAGGCTACCAAGGCGAGTTGTTAGGACAATTCCCTTGTCTCACCCGGAAGCTCATTTGGCTCCCGATATCCTTTTGAAGAAGACTTTATTTGCACCCAGGCGCCAAACCCGAAGCTCTTCGAGTGAATTTGTAAACGACGAAAAGATCTACGTGATAAATTCACCTTTTGTTTTAAAGCTAATTTCATTCAACTGCCTCTTGAATCTTTTGACTCAATTTTTTAGGAATTGCCACCTTCTTCGGGCGGCTCAAGTGCATCAAGGCTGCCACCTCTTGTTTTCCTTCTAGGGTAACTTTTGTTTTTTATGTGTCATGGTTGCATTAATACTTTTAATCCGTTGTTTATATCCTAATGTTTATCCTTCAGGGATAAGGCTAAGAAGAGGAAGGATGGCGGGTCATCAATTAATCCCGAAGCACTTGAAAAAGAGGAACTGGAATTTACTGTTCCTCAGACTCATGTTGAGCCGGTGACACACGTGTCGAGGTTCCTGAAACTTGTCAAGACATCGCTGATGATCTCCCTGATATTCATGTTGAGCCGGGGAATGTTATGACACGGACATGGAGACAAGTCCGAAGGCCAATCCTAACCCGCCGAGTCCTCCAAAAACAACCAAATATGCTATGCCTGATGAGGATAGAGTTGTCATTACTGGGATGGGTTACACAACACCTATCTCCACTGCGTTGGCCAAGCATACTGCCAAAAGTGCAACACCTGAAGTAGAGAAATGGAAAGCTAAGCTTGAGCTTCCCAACATTGAAAAGCTTGATTTCAAAGAGCTGCATTCGGGATATCTAAGCCGCCTTTCCATCAGTCGGGATATGGAGGCCAACTTGGTCAATATGATGAAGAAAAGATATGAGGTATGTTTGTACTTCAGTAACGTACTCCATATATCCTTACATAGCCCCCAAGGGACAGGTCATCTTCTTGAAGATGAGCCGGGTCTTGATGAAATTGCTAAGAATCAACATGTAGCCCCCAAGGGCCGGTTCGTCTTCTTGAAGATGAGTCGGGTCCTGATTATACTTATGTGGAAAACTTCGACATGTAGCCCCCAAGGGCCGAGTCATCTTTTTAAAGATGAGTCGGATCTTCAAAAAACTTTGTTGAAAAAACTTTGACCTATAGCCCACAAGGGCCGAGTCATCTTTTTAAAGATGACTCGGGTCTTCATAATAATTACTTGAAAAAAACTTCGTCCTATAGCCCCCAAGGGCCGACTCATATTTTTAAAGATGAGTCGGGTTTTCATAATACTTACTTGAATTTTTTTTTGACCTGTAGCCCCCAAGGGCCGGGTCATCTTCTTGAAGATGAGCTGGGTCTTGACTATACTTTGAAAGCTGAGATGCATTAGCCCCCAAGTGTCAAGTATATTGGTTGCAATCTGCTTGAGACTTGATAACATTCTTGTATGAAGTCTCACAAAATCTTGTGTAAACCATGTTGGCGGCTCTGAATTTAATGACTCATTGATACGTCTCCAACGTATCTTTAATTTTTGATGGTTCCATGCTATTGTCTTGTCAACTTTGGATGTTTTATATGCATGAATATGCCATTTTATGTCATTTTTTGGGACTAACCTATTAACTCAGTGCCTACTGCCAGTTTCTGTTTTTTCCGAGGTTTTGACCTTTTTCAGAACGGAGTCCAAATGGAATAAAACTTTCATGGTGATTTTTTTCGACCAAAAGAGATCCCCGAAGCTTTGGAAGAAGGCCAGAAGAGCCACGAGGGAGTCGCAAGCCCAGGAGGCGCGGCCCCCCTAGGCTGCACCTACCAGGCTTGTGACCTCCTCATGGGCCCAACTGACGTAATTCCACCGCCATAAATTCCTATAAATACAAAAACCGCCAAAAAGAAACCTAGATCGGGAGTTCCGCCGCCGCAAGCCTCTGTAGCCACCAAAAACCAATCTGGAGCCCGTTCCGGCACCCTGCCGGAGGGGGAATCCATCTCCGGTGGCCATCTTCATCATCCCGACGATCTCCATGATGAGGAGGGAGTAGTTCTCCCTCGGGGCTGAGGGTATGTACCAGTAGCTATGTGTTTGATCTCTCTCTCTCGTGTTCTTGAGATGTCTTGGTCTCGATGTACCGCGGGCTTTGCTACTATAGTTGGATCTTATGATGTTCTTCCCCCTCTCCCTTCTTGTAAAGAATTGAGTTTCCCCTTTGAAGTTATCTTATCGGATTGAGTCTTTAAGAACACTTGATGTATGTCTTGCACG